>NW_006787905.1:233053-240252 GCF_000442215.2 Lipotes vexillifer | reverse complement strand
GGATATTTCTGTGCATTGATTTTGTATCCTGCTACTTTACCAAATTCATTGATTAGCTCTAGTAGTTTTCTGGTGGCATCTTTAGGATTCTCTATGTATAGTATCATGTCATCTGCAAACAGTGACAGTTTTACTTTTTCTTTTCCAATCTGTATTCCTTTTATTCCTTTTTTTCTATGATTGCCATGGCTAGGACTTCCAAAACTCTGTTGAATAACAGTGGTGAGAGTGGACATCCTTGTCCACTGAAGAACGCTTTCAGTTTTTCACCATTGAGAATGATGTTTGCTGTGGGTTTGTCATATATGGCTTTTATTATTTTGAGGTAGGTTCCCTCTATGCCCACTTTCTGGAGAGTTTTTATCATAAATGGATGTTGAATTTTGTCAGAAGCCTTTTCTGCATCACTTTTTTGTCCCAGTCTTTTTTTAAAAATTAATTAATTAATTAATTAATTTTTGGCTGCATTGTGTCCTCACTGCTGTTCGCGAGCTTTTCTCTAGCTGTGCCGAGTGGGGCCACTACCCGCCGCAGTGCGTGGGCCTCTCATTGCGGTGGCTTCTCTTGTTGCAGAGCATAGGCTCTAGGCACACGGGCTTCAGTAGTTGTGGCGTACAGGCTTAGTCGCTCCGCGGCATGTGGAATCCTCCCCCACCAGGGTTCGAACTTGTGTCCCCTGCATTGGCAGGCGGATTCTTAACCACTGTGCCACCAGGGAAGTCCGCATTCTTTTTTATCAGCTGCATAATATTCCACTGCATGGCTGCACCATGATGTGTCTAAGAAACCGGACATGAGGGGACTCAGGTGGTTTGCAGTCTTCATTCTAACACACTATGTCATGATGCATCCCCATTGTGTTGGTGAGGAAACTGAGATCTGAGAGGCAAAGTGTCCCAACCCAGGCCACGTGGTGAGTTTGTGGCAGAACCAGGATCAGATGGCAGTGCCCGGCCCTACACCCCATGATGTATTCCCATCTCATCTGGGTTTGGGCCTCCTGGTTCTGGGACAGGGAGGAGCTGGCATGAAAAGGGACGGGGGCCAGAGGGTGAGGGTGTTGAAAAGGCAAATGTACCAGAGCTGTTGTTTTCTTCTCATTGGTCTAACACTTGGCTGCATGAGGAAGGAGAAACGGGAGGAAGGAAGACCCCAGGCTCAGACTGAAAAGAAGCAAAGCAGAGACCATGGGCTGGAGCAGTGCTTTGCAGAAGTGAGCCTCGTGGCAGTGCTTTTGACTGACCTCATTTTCTCCTTCAGGTGAGGTTTGCTTTGGAGGAAGTAGAAGCTGAAACACTGCCCAGCATTGGAGAGGAACTCAGCCCTACAATTGAGGAGGCCCAGGATCGAGACCCAGGACAACCACTGACTCACGGGATCTAGTCACCCAGACTCTCTGGGTCTGGAAGTGGGGGCTTTGACCCAATGGGCCTTTCCTGTCACAAGATCCAGGTTCTGGAGCCACCAGGGGTAGGTTCCAATGCCAACGCCAACGCAATTGAGCTTCCTTGACAAGTCTCATTTCCTCATAAAAAAAAGTAGGAGTCAAAGGAATGCTGGGTGCAGTAAGAGTCCAATGGGACAATGTATATGGAAGCCCTTGGAAAAACTAAAAACCTTTCCCCCAGGTATTAATTCTGAAGCTGATATTACAAATGTTGAACTCTGCTCACAACCACGTCTTCATTATAAAAGATTATTATGAGCAAACCACACCTCTTTGTTGTTCAGGACACAGAAATTAAAAACCAAAGCAAACACACATACAAAATCTACGTTGAACTCGGCACCCAGCATCTGCTTAGGTATTCTGCCTGCATTTAAGGTATACTGCCACTAGGTGGCGATAATGTGCAGGCCCTGAAGTCTATTCCAGAGCAGATTCCCTAAGGATCATCTGAAATGTCCTTCCTTTTTATACTTTGAGCAGCTTCACCAAAGGACCCGCTGAGCCTCAGTTTCCTCATCTGTAAAATGGGGATAATAGTACTAAGATCATGTAAAATCCTCCTGTGCATAGTAAGCTTCTTTCCTAGCTGAGTGATTATGACCCTGGCTTTTGGAACCAGAATGCCTGGGTTTGAATCCCAGCTCCACTACTTACCAGCTGTGTGACCTTGGGCAAATTACCTAGCCTCTCTGGGCCTTAGTTTCCTCGTTGGTAAATGGATCTAGTAATCGTAGTTTATATGTGTAAGGTGCTTACAAGTGCCTGGTCCAAGAAAAGTGCTTTGAGTTTGCCATTGTCTATGTATGTGCTGGGGTGAACCCTCTCTCAAGCATAGTCTGGGTCCTAACCCTGGGCACCTCCTAAGATTCAGTGCCTTGTCAAGATTATATGTCTTCAGGGCTTTTTTAACACCCCTGGCATCAGTCATGGACAGAGAAAGCTACAATTCCAAGACTCCTAACACCCTGGTCTCTGGATTCAAGGTACAGCTGGCAACAGCCTCTGTCCACCAGGCAAGTGATAGAAACCAATTTGCAAGTGTGAAGCCAGCTGGTGGGAAGATAAGGAGGGGGCCGAAGGGACTGTGAGGCTCTCTTTAAAAATAATTAATTACTTAATTAATTAATTTATTGGCTGCGTTGGGTCTCCGTTGCTGCTCGCAGGCCCCCCCCCCACCAGCTGCGAGGAGTGGGGGCCACTCCTTGCGGTGCGTGAGCTTCTCATTGCGGTGGCCTCCCCGCGTTGCGGAGCACAGGCTCCAGGCACACGGTCCTCAGCAGTTGTGGCTCACGGGCTCCAGAGCGCAGGCTCAGCAGTTGTGGTGCACGGGCCCAGTTGCTCCGCGGCACGTGGGATCCTCCCGGACCAGGGCTCGATGCCATGTCCCCTGCATTGGCAGGCGGATTCTCAACCACTGTGCCACCAGGGAAGCCCTGTAAGGCTCTTTTTAAAGTACTTTTGTTCCTTGGGGGTGTGCTGCTCACCTTGGGGGTGTGCTGCTCAGCCTACTGCTGGGAAGCAGCTCAGAAAATGAAACACCCTGGGGCTACTGGGCCAATGACTTTCCCGCTGGGTCGGGGGCCCCACCTCCATGCAGATTTGCGGGGGAGGTAGAGGAATCTGGTGACGACAGCACCTGACCGGAAGTCAGATCTGTTTTTAGCCCAGCTCTGTTACAGATGTGCTGTGTGACCTTGAAAGAGTCACTTTTCCTCTCTGGGCTTCAGTCCTGCTCTGCCAAAATTGGGACACACTCCCTGCCCTTTGTTTCCAACCAGAGATATGGTGAGAATAGAGGAACTCCTCAAAATGTCACCTCCTCCTTGAAGCCTTCCATATCAGACAGAATTAAAGGGAATTGAAATCCTCCCCACCTCCTTCCATCTCTCCCAGGCTAAACATGCAATATTAGCCACCAATTCGCTTGTTGATTGATTGATTCCACATGCATGTTCAGTGCTGGTCTGCCCTCCTGTCTACACGTCCTTTCTGTCTTGTCTGCAAAACTCCTCTGAAGTGGGCTGTGCCTGCCTCCTTGCTCTGAATGGCATGGAGAGTCTAGCAGAGGAGGCCTCTGACTGAGGGATGGCTCAGGGCTCCAGGTGAGAAACGAAGGTCCCATGGAATCCCAGATGGATTAGAACTTAATGAGGGCTTCCCTGGTGGTGCAGTGGTTAAGAATCTGCCTGCCAATGCAAGGGACACAGGTTTGAGCCCTGGCGCAGGAAGATCCCACATGCCACGGAGCAACTAAGCCCGTGCGCCACAACTACTGAGCCTGAGCGCTAGAGCCTGCAAGCCACAACTACTGAGCCCACGTGCCACAACTACTGAAGCCTGCATGCCTAGAGCCCGTGCTCTGCAACAAGAGAAGCCACGACAATGAGAAGCCAGCGCACCGCAACAAAGAGTAGCCCCCGCTCACCACAACTAGGGAAAGCTGGCACACAGCAACAAAGACCCAACACAGCCAAAACTAAATAAATAAACAAGTAAATTTATTTTTTTTTCAAAAAGAACTTAATGAGACTGAGAAAAGTAAGTTTTGGGGGAGATCAGAGATGGGAAAAGCACTTTGAAAAGTGAAAAGAGGGGATTCCCTGGTGGTCCAGTGGTTAGGACTCCGGGCTCTCACTGCCGAGGGCTGGGGTTCAATCCCTGGTCGGGGAACTAAGATTCTGCAAGCTGTGCAGTGCAGCCAAAAAAAAAGAAAGAAAGAAAAAGTAAAAGAAAAAAAAGTGAAAGTGAAAAGAACTATGAAAATGGGAGAAAGTCTTAGTCTCTGGACAAGGGCACAAAACAATAAGAGAGGGAGATGGGGAGGGGGGTTAGTTTAGCTTTGATGAATGCTAAGTTTTGCAGTCAGAAAATCTAGAAGGAAGCTAGTTTAATTTTAGGAAGCATGGAAGTTCTGTGTCAGTTTCCAAAATAACATTTTATTTTGGATTACACATGGGCAAGGGATGTGTGTGTGTGTGTGTGTGTGTGTGTGTGTGTGTGTGTGTGTGCTTTCCACTCTCATTTTTTTCAGGGCTTGGGGCTGCTAAGGTCTTAATTCAATGCTAGGCATACCTCAACTTCAAATGGAACAAGCCCAGCTCTTCTGCTCCATCACCCCCTCTCCCCACCACCTACCCCCTCTCTCTATCATCTGTCTAATCAGTTCTCCCCCTCCAAGACCCACCCCACGACGGCCCCAGCTTCTGTGAACCTCCAGTCTCCAGCCTCTCTGAGCGTTTTGAATTATGACCCCATCACCTGTGAATACCTGCGCCCTTCCTGCTCTTGCCATCCTCCACCAAATGCCCGGCTGCCAAGGGACATTGAGTGTCCCGTGTTTTGGACTTCACTGCCTTTTCAACACTTACCTCTCCTGGGCTCCGTTCCATCTACACCAAAGCCCCGGACGACACATGTATAGTAGGGGAGGGGCAGATATTCTAGTCTTTCCATCCTATATTGCACTTTAAGACCCTCTTGGGGAATTAGCCTCTCACAGAAAGAATGTTCTGTCTGGGACTTCCCTGGTGGTCCAGTGGTTAAGACTCCGTGCTCCCAACGCAAGGGGCACAGGTTCAGGGAACTAAGATCCCGCATGCTACACTGTACAGCCAAAAAAAAAAAGTTCTGTCTAACAGGGGAATTTCGTAGCACTGGAGGAGACCAAAGGGGAGAGATTTATTATCACTAACATGTAGTTAGTGATAATATAATCGACACCAATAACTGCACAACTGTTAGGTTCCGGGCACTATGCTAGGTGCATTACATTCTTTTTCTAATTCCAACAACACTATGAGGCAAGTGTAATTATCATCATAATAAAGACAACAAAATTAACCGAGTACTTACATGCTAAGCAGTTCACCTGGATTGTCTTGTATAATACATAACCTGTGAGGTAGGTGATATTGCTGTTCCATTTTCCAAACGAGGGAGCCAAGGCATAGATCAGTTAAGTAAGTTGTCACACAGCTATTAAAATAAGGGGTCTGAAAAATAAAATAAAATAAAATAAGGGGTCTGAACCTCAGAGTTTAAGTAACATGCCCATCTTTACCCAGCAAACAAGCAACGGAGAAAAGTCTATGTTTTTCCCCACTACATGCTCACCATGCCTCCTCCTGGGGCAATGGAAAATGCCAGGTTGAGGTGAGGGCAGCTGGGACCAAGAACTGCTGGGGTGGAGATAGGGTTGGGACTTCGTTAGCTCCAGACATCAGCATACCCCTGACACAGAGGGTGTCCAGAAATGCTCCAGGACCCCAGCTCCAGCCACCTGCCAAAAGTCCCTGGCTTTGCTGGCCTCTCCCAGTAGTCCTTCCCTGCCTCCTGCCCATCTGGCTCATTAGAATCACAGCTATTGTTCAGCACCCCATTGGAATACTGCCTCCTCCAGGAAGCCTCCTGGATGGCTTTAACCCAGAGCCATCTGACCTTCTCCGGAACACTGTCCACTCACTTGGCTGTCCTGTTCATCCTTGGGGTAGGTACTGCCATCTGGCCTCCCCCACCAGGTACTGAGTTCTTTTAGACTCTAACACCTAACACATGATCAGTGCTCAGAGAATTCTTTTTCAAGGAATACATGCTGCACTGGGGACTCCTCTGGGTCACTGGGGTCATGAATTTCAGTGCCTCTGGTGAGGGGTGATGGAGAGGGAGGGTAGGAAATACAAATGCATGACAAACCCAGGTGCAGACATGAGGGAGTGGTGAGCTCTGTGGCAAACTAGAGTCTGCATGCTCCCCTGAGGGGCTTACCATCACATTCAGTTGCACCCACTCCCCGCAGATGGCTGGGACCTATTCTCGCCCTGACCACCCTCACTTTCTTTCCCTTCCTCTAGCTTTATTTTCCTACTTTGTGCATATCACTTTAAAGCATACACTACATACTATTTATTATATTTAACACGTCTCCCCTCACAATGTGAACTACCTAAGGGCAGAGATTTTGCTTTTTTTTCCCCCTGATGGTTAGCATTTTTTAGCAATAAAGTATTTTCGAGTTATTTTTATTGGAGTATAGTTGATCTACAATGTTGTGTTAGTTTCTGCTGTACAGCAAAGTGAATCAGTTATACGTATACATATATCCACTTTTTTTTAAGATTCTTTTCCCATATGGGTCATTACAGAGTATTGAGTAGAGTTCCCTGTGCTATACAGTACGTTCTTATTAGTTACCTATTTTATATGTCAATCCCAATCTCCCAATTTATCCGCCCCCCCCCGCCCCCATTTTGTCTGCTTTGTACTCTGGTGCAGTTCAACCTCTCATCAGTGCCCTGCACAAAGTAGGCTCTCAATAGATAGATGTTGAATAAATCCTATTTATAAATCCAAGACAGTTCTTTGCAAGTCTGCAGTGAACAGAGCTGCCCCAGGGCCCCCTGCAGTGTCCAGGCTTCCGGAAGCATTCAGGGTTCAAGGCAGGAAGGGTGAAGGCTTTGGGGGTCACAACGAACGAGCCACGCAAAGAGCCCTCAGGAGGTGGCCTGGTCTGTCTTGGTGACAGCAGGGCTAGCTAGAAGCAGGGCAGGAGGGTTAGTGACTACCCTGGGGTCAATGGGGCATTTCTGGGCGAAGCTGATGTGCGGTGGGGGGGTTATGGGTGGGATGGTGGTGGAGGAGGGGCACTCACTCCAGAGCAGCCCCCCACCCCCGCCAAACACACACACTAGCGCCAGACGTACCCACCATACACGCCCCCGCATGTACCAGAAGACGCAGGATTAAGAGAGGG
>NW_006787905.1:225114-233015 GCF_000442215.2 Lipotes vexillifer | reverse complement strand
AAGCGGGGGAGGGGAGAGACACCCCGGAATCTACGGTGCTCCCGCTGGAGGGCTGGGAAGGAGGGTGCAAGGGAGGTGCTCTCTGCACCCGCCCGCCGCAAAGCTCTTCTGCCCCCGCACCACCGAGCACCCCCTCGGAGGAGGGGGCCGGCCTGCGAGCTGGGGGGGGCTGCGTGTCTCCCCCCAACCCGCCCCCGCACCTCCTAAGCAGGTTGCAGCCGCCTCAGCAGCCGCAGCGCTTTCACCTGCGCAGCCCTGCGCCGCGCCGCCATTGGCTCGCTAAAAATGCCTCGCTAATCTGCGCCCATCTGTGCGCGCCTCCTCCCTCCGCCTCCTCCTCCTCCTCCTCCTCGGTTCTGACCTTCCTCCTTAGCGCAGCCCCGGCGAGATCTGGAGGGACGCGGTGGCTGCGACGGCGGCGCAGCCTCTCTTCCCCCGGGAAGTCGTCCGGGCTTGAGGCCGGGTCCCAGACGCCCCGTTTGGCCCCGCGGCGCCGCGGATGGTGCCGGGCGCGCCTGCCCCCAGGTAGGAGGTCTGGCCCTTGGCTACAGGGTGGGGAGGGAGGGCTCCAGTCAGGGGGTGCGTGTGTGCGGTGGGCGCAGACACTGACAGGGGAGAATTGGACAGTTACCTGCAGAGAGGTGAGCGCGCGGCCGGGGGTGCTTTGCAAACGCCGGGGTTCTCGGGCATCACCCGGGTAGTATCAGGGTATCCCTGCGCTGGGCCCCCTGGGAGAGGGACCTGGTGGGGACATTTACCTGGGGGAAAACTCAGGAAATAGGTTCCTTGGGAAGGTGGAAAGCACGCCCCGGGTCCTGTCCGAGTCTCTGGCCTGGCTTGTTCCGGTACCAGCAGGGTGGGTCGGCTGATGCCAGCTTGGTGCGTAGGCTATTTGTGGACCAGAGTGGGCTGGGGAGAAACACAGCAGCTGATGCGTGCCCTATGTCCTGTCCGGTTTACAATTAAAGATATTTTCTTGTGTCTGTCTACGCCTTCCCCCACGGTTGGATGGGAGGGGGGAAGAGGAACAGGAGGTGGCGATGAGTGGCCTGCAGATGCAGCAGAAGCCAGGGTCTGTCTGGTACTGCCCTCCTCCCCACCCCCGGGCCACTTGCTGCCTGTTAGAACTCTCTCTCCTCCTTATTTTTGCCTTAGGGGAGGCCATGAAGAGATTAAAAGCTCATCAGGGTGTGAGGGACACAGAGGCAAACCACAGAGCTTGGCCAGACCAAATTTCAAGCGCCAGCTACCCCCCACACTCCACTGCCCAGCTCTGCACCCCACGTGCAGTGACACACATGGATGCTTTTCTCTGGGCACAACCATAAATAACTCACGTTGTCCCGGCTCTGGCATGGCGGGTGTGCAAACAGAACTGTCAATGATTTTGGAGGTTCTATCCCTCACCCACCTGGCCTTCCCATCACAGGTCCATAAGCCACTCACAAGCCCCCCTCCAGGCAGCTTCCTGATACCCCAGGTGAGATCCTTGCCTCCTGCCTTGCATTCTCCAGCCTAGCCTGCCTTGTGGCTTGGTTATTTATGCCTTGTCTGTCGCCCACTACACTGGAAGTGCTTTAGGGTAGGAATGTGTCTGATTTATCTGTCATTGCCCCTGTACCTGACCAGGGTCTGGCACCCGGTAAATGTGGGATGAGTGAATGAATCAACCTGAACTCTGAGAAATAGCTGGCAACCTGAAGGAGGAGGGTGAGCCCATCGTGAGCTTTCCTCCCATCCCCCAGGACCGAAGAGCTACCAAAAACAGACACTCCCATTCAGGCCCTTCCTGGGCCTAGAAGTGATGGGCATCTATGGCATTCAGAGATAAACACTGCAGTCCTGAGGGCTCCAAAGGGTCTTTTTGGGCCCCTGGTATGAGTCCCTGGCTGGTCCAGGCTTGGTGGAAGGCCCTGGTGAAGGTCTGGCTTTCCTCAGGCCCCTGGGTTGGCACTTTTCTCCTGGGGTGCTAAGCTCACTCCAGGGTCTCTGTCTCTGTCCCAGCCCTTGGGAGGGTCCCGGTCAGAATCAGGGCGTCTGTGAGGCCCAAGCCAGATCATCCTCAGCCTCTGAGGTCCTCATAGCGAGCTCTGAATAGATCTTAAGATTGTGTGGAGGAGCCGACCCAGGCCAGAAGAGGAGGCTGCCAGCAAGGGTTCTGGCCCAGCCACAAGGCTCTGTCTGTGACAGGGACATCCTCAGAGCTTCCCCAGCCCTTGTTGCTCCTTTGACAGCCATGCTGATAAAATATCTGCAAGATGTTCTTATTCTTATCTCACAGAGGGGCAGACTGAGGCCCAGAGAGGGTCAGCAGCAGAGCCAGGGCCAGCACTCAGCTCCTGGCCCCAAGTCCAGTGTTCTCTCCACTGGGCTCGAGGGAGCTGGGGTGAGGCCCCAGACCCAGGTCAGAGTGTCTAGTTGTCCTCAGTCCCGTCTGGCTCTGTCCTGGCCCCTAGTAATGGAGAGTATGGGCTTGTTGCTTCAGGGCTAGTGGGGGGAGATGGAGGATGGTTACGTTAGTGCCTGCAAGTGGTTGGCCCTGGGGGCCTTTCGGGGAGGGATACAGTAAAAACAGTAGAAACTAACAGTGCACAGCATCTGCCACGTGTCAGAAGGCAACTATTTTTCGTGAATGGAGTCATTCAGTCTTCACATTAGCCCAATGAGGTAGGTACTACTATTACCCCCATTTTACAAATGAGGAGACTGAGGCACAGAGAGGTCATCTATCCAAGGTCACACAGTTTGAAATTGGAGGAGCTAGGATTTGAGCCTAGGCTCCAGAGTCCATTATTCCCTAATACATTCCCTAATGCAAGAGCAAGAGGGCTGTGGACCTTACTGCTGAAGGGCTCGTCTCTGGAGACACAGGTTTCAGGTACTCTGTGGCTAAAGTCCCCACATGTTAGGTAGTGTGTGCATGATTAAGTGTGACTGTGATGGTTTCGGATGCTCAGAATAATAACACCCGTAGTAGTGGGGCTCTTTGGGCACCTACTGTGTGGCAGGCAGAAATTTTTATAAGATGCACATCTGAGTCTGTCACTCCCCTGCTCTGCATCCTTCATTGGCTCCCCATTGCCCTGAGCACAAAGTGCAGTCTCCCTCCTGTGGCCCCGCTGCCCTCCGCAAGCCTGGGCTTCCTGTCCCTTCTCACCCCACCTCTGCCCTCAGCTGCTCTGAACTGCTTTCAGTTCCTCAAATAACTCACACTTCTCTCACCTGCAGGCCTTGGCACAGGCTGATCCCCTGCCTAAAACACGCTCCCTCCCCCCTCCTCCCTACCCATTCCTCCTCACCCTCAGGAGTCTGCTGAAACTTTTCTTCCTTCCAGAAGCTTCCATGAATTCCTCCTCCCCACACTTAGCTCACCTCACCTCACACAATATCCTCTCTGGCTTTTCATTCCTCGCACCCACCCCCAGCTGTGGAGTCCTTGGGGGCAGGGTCTGTGTCCTGTTCCCAGAGTCCCCAGTGCCTAGCACACAGTAGCCCAGCTCCTACTTGTGGGATGAGTTAGCAAATATTGGTCCCCCTCATACACTTTCTCTCCTCACCAATTTCAGGACTTTTTAGCATCCTCCTCCCAAGAGGAGCTAAGGACGCCTTCAGAATTTGCCTGTAACACCCCCAGCAAGGACGGGCTGGTGGTGGAAAGCCTTCAGTGGAGAAGTGAAACTGCTTGTGGGCCTGGCAGGACAGGGGAGGCATTGGGGTGGGAATTGGCTGATCTGGGGGAAGTCCTCCCTGGGGAAGCAGGTAGGAGGGCAGGGGGAGGAGTGGGCGAGTCAGATAGGAGGAGGGCTGCTTGGTTTGGTTTTACATTTTTCTTAAAGAAAAAAAAGCTTTTATTATTATTATTTTTTTTACATCTTTATTAGAGTATAATTGCTTTACAATGGTTATTGGTTTTTTTTTTTATTACCAAAGTAATATGTGCCTGTGTGGAAAATCTAGAATGTACTGGAAAGCCAAATTAGAAAAAACTATTAGCTAGCACCAGACCTACCCACTTGTGGGCACTTTGTGGCTGGTTTCTAGCCAGGGACCCGTGGACCGGAAGGGGGAGGTGGGAACTGGGGTCTGGTGGGGCAGGTGAGGGTCCCAGGACTGGGACTTACGCGGGCAGGGGAGTAGTCCCCGGACCTGTGCATAGCAGAGGAAGGAAGCAGGACAGGTGGAAAGAGAAGTGGAGTTCTGGGAATTCCCTGGTTGCCCAGTGGTTAGGACTCCATGCTTCCACTGCAGGGGGCACGGGTTCAGTCCCTGGTTGGGGAACTAAGATCCTGCATGCCATGCAGCGTGGCCAAACTAACTAACTAAATAAATAAATAGATAGATAGATAGATTTTTAAAAAGTGGAGCTCTGATGCAGGCCCAAAAGGGAACCCCAGGGCGCTCTGGAGCTGGAGGGGCCCTTCCCAGTCACTTTGGAATGGTTGGGCCTTAGGACCTTAGCATCCTTTCAGCACTGGGTGTGGCTCACAGTGTGCCCTTAGGCAGGTGGCTCTGCAGCAGCTGCCATCCCTGAAGGGGCTGCCAGCTGAGGGTCATGTGCTGACTGCACCCCCAATAGAAAGGATGGGTGGGAAGGCGGGAGATGGGCCGAACGGAGAAGACCAGCAGGAAGCTGGCCCCAGGTGGCTCTGGGGAGACAGGAACTCTAATGCCAAGGAAGTTGGTGGGGCATCTCTGGGTGGGGAGCCTGTCAGTGGGGGTTGGGGGATGCCTGTGGAGACCTTGAGCTTGGGTGTGGGGGTAGCAGGATGCCTAAAGACTGGGAGGGCAGAGGGGGCCTCAGCTCCTATTTATTTATTTAAAATTGAGAATTATGTGGGGTTTTTTTTTGCATTTAATATTTGTTTGTTTGCCCCCAGTCTTAGTTGCAGCACGTGTGCTGCTTAGTTGCAGCTCGCCAGCTCCTTAGTTGCGGCATGCTGGCTCCTTACTTGTGGCATGCAAACTCTTAGTTGCAGCATGCATGTGGGATCTAGTTCCCTGACCAGGGATAGAACCCGGGCCCCCTGCATTGGGAGCACGGAGTCTTAACCACTGCGCCACAAGGGAAGTCCCTCGGCTCCTATTCTAAAATTACTTGAGACTTCTCTGGCCGTCTGGTGGTTAAGACTCCGTGCTCCCAATGCAGGGGGCTCAGGTTCGATCCCTGGTCAGGGAACTAAGATCCCACATGGCATGTGGCGTGGCCAAAAAAATAAAAAATTAAAATTACTTGATATTGGGACTTCCCTGGTGGTGCAGTGATTAAGAATTGGCCTTCCAATGCAGGGGACACAGGTTCGATCCCTGGTCTGGGAAGATCCCACATGCTGCGGAGCAACTAAGCCCATGTGCCATAACTACTGAGCCTGCACTCTAGAGCCCGTGAGCCACAACTACTGAGCCCATGTGCCACAGCTACTGAAGCACACTCGCCTAGAGCCTGTGCTCCACAGCAAGAGAAGCCACCACAATGAGAAGCCCACGTACCGCAATGAAGAGTAGCCCCTGCTTGCTGCAACTAGAGAAAGCCTGTGTGCAGCAACAAAGACCCAACGCAGCCAAAAATAAATAAATAAAATATAAATAAGTTTATGAAAAAAACTTAAAATTACTTGATATTTAAATACTGGGTGGGGGCTGTGGTCGGCTTGCCAGATAAGCTCAGTTAAATTTGACTTTCAGATAACCAACAAATTTGGTGGTTATCTGAAATTTTTTTTTTAGTGTAAGTATGTCCCAAATAGTGCCTGGGACATAGTCGTACTAAAAATTTTTTTAAATATTTATTTATTGGGAGAGCAGAGTCCCAACCATGTTGTTTATCTGAAAGTCAGATTTAACTGAGTGTCCTGTATTTTCATTTGTTAAATCTGGCTACCCTAGACTGGGCTGGGGGGCTGGGGGGCTGGGGGGGGGGGTAGAGAGAGAGGGAGGGAGCCTAGGGGTCCTAATTTTCTCTTGTTTTGGGGGAAAGGTCAATGGATACTTGTTTGAAGTTGACAGTTTAAAAAAATTAACATGTCCATTATTAGAAATGAATGAGATTTTTAAAATTTTGCATCTGTAAATGTTTGCACCTGTAAAATTTTTTTTAATTAATTTAATTTTGGCTGTGTTGGGTCTCCGTTGCTGCATGCGGGCTTTCTCTAGTTGCAGCAAGCGGGGTGGGGGTGGGGCTACTCTGTTGCAGTGCATGGGCTTCTCATTGCGGTGGCTTCTCTTGTTGCGAAGCATGGGCTGTAGGCGGGCGGGCTTCAGTATTTGCAGCACGTGGGCTCAGTAATTGAGGTGCATGGGCTGTAGAGCGCAGGCTCAGTAGTTGTGGCCCATGGGCTTAGTTCCTCCACGGCATGTGGGATCTTCCCAGATCAGGGTTTGAACCCGTGTCCCCTGCATTGGCAGGCGGATTCTTAACCACTGTGCCACCAGGGAAGTCCCTGCACCTGTAAAATTTTGCATTTGTTTCTGCTCACTGTCCAGAGAGTAACTCCCCATTTGTGGATTTTGGCTCCCCAGTGCTGCTCAGAAATAATAAACTGATCCATTCCATTATTTATTCAGGAGGGACAAAGGAGATTTGATGATCAAGGGTGGAGTCACTAAATAAGGCTAATCCATTGAGGAAATGAAAGTCATCATCATAATAAAGCTCTTAGGTGGCAGAGGGTGTGGGAAACTGGAACTCTCCCATCAGCTGGAGGATAGGTCGGCACTGCCTCTTTGGCAGTAGCCCCCAAAGTTTTAACCCGGCAGTTCCACGTCCCAGGATTTCTCCTACAGGCACCCCCGTAGCAGGATACAGAGAGCTGGGTGGCAAAACTAAACGTCCATCAGGAGGGCTGGTGACCTATTAGGACCTCGTGAGATGCTGTGATTTTGGCAGCTGTTCATTCTTTCATTTGGTCAGTGAATGTGGACTGAATGTTTTCTGTGTGCTGGGGACCCAGAGAAAAGAATGGGCAGAGCTTAATATCAGGGTGGAAAGATGGTCAGAACGTATTGGCAAGTCAAAGCAAGTAGCTTTGTAGAACAACGTGTATAGTAGGATCCCACTTAACGAAACATACATATGTATGTTGTGTTCACATTTGCGTAAAAATGTCGAGAAGACTGCACACCTGATGGTTATTAGAGCTTATCTCTGGGGCAGGTATTGGGAGGTCAGATGCCAGGCAAGAGGGGGAATATTTCCTCTTTATTTTAGCACCCTGTGCTGTTTGCGTTTTATACAACAAACATCATTTTGCTCCTACAAAACATCATCAAAACTCTACTTCATAATACCTGGGATTTTTCTTGGAAATCTAAAAAAAGTGAGCGTTTGAATTGCACTCCCCTCAAATGCAAATTTGATGCCATTTGAGTCGGATGCTGCCACTTGGGTTTGAAGAGTTTTTATTTGTGGCTGGCTTCTCACTGGTTTCCTCATGGGCTTGTTCCTTCTCTCCTTCCTCCTCCCAATTCTGGGGTGGATGAAAACTGGTGGGATGGGAAAGGAGTTAAGTGTGGGTATCAGGAGGGCACAGAGAAGGGAGGCAGGCCCTGGACAGCAGTGCCAGGGGGCCTGAGGGGGCCGAGATCCTCTGACCTGTGCCAGGCACTGTTCTATTTATTCATGTTTATTAACTCATTTAGTTGTCTCAGTAACTTTATGAGGTTATCCCATTTTACAGATGTGGAAACTGAGGTTAAGTGACTTGGCTGAGGTCACACTGGCTGGCAAATAAGTGGCTGAGGCAGGATTCACACCCATGCAGTCTGGATCCAGAGCCTGTGCTCTCAACCTGGAGGCCACAGCCCTTCTCGTTAGGGAGTGGAGATGACCACTCTCAGAGAAGAGAGTCCTTGGCAGGCCCTGCTCCCTAAGGCTGGGGGTGATTGATCATGGCAGGTCTTCAGCA
>NW_006787905.1:215210-225024 GCF_000442215.2 Lipotes vexillifer | reverse complement strand
TCAGCAGGAGTAGACCTGGAGGGAAAAGATGGTAGATCCAGAGCGGTGGACACTGGGGCAGGGGAGGAATCAGCACAGGAACCCAAAGGAAGAAGTGGGAGATGGGACTGGTGGGGCAGGTGCTGGATAGTTTAGGTGATTGGCCTCATTGGCCTGGCTGGGGCAGGTGGCTCAGGGCTCTCCCTGCTCCTTGCAGGGCCTGGCAGAGGCCCAGCATCCCTAGGCCCACTCTGCCCCACATGGGCCTTCTCTGGGGCCACACACCCTATCCCTGGCCTGCCTGGGTCCAGCCTTGACTGGCCTCCCGAGAGGAGAGACTGCTGAGGTGGGGCAGGAGCAAGGGCTGGGTGTCAGGAGGCCCAGGGTGAGGTCCTGTACCTGACACTGACAAACAGAGGGGCCTTGGGACTTTCAACACCCCCCCCTTGGGCTTGGTTTCCTCCTCTTTTATTTTTAAACTTTTTATCATGGAAAAATATAAGCATTTACAAAAGCAGAGAGAATAGTGTAATAAACCATCATGTACCTACCACTCAGCTTCAAATGCTATCAACTCATGGCCAGTCTTGTTGTACCCCCCACCCTGGAATAATTCAAATCCCAGGCATCATTTCATCATAAGTATATCAAGATATATCTCTAAAAGATGAGGACTTTTCCTAACATAATCACAATACCATCATCACACCTAAGAAGAAACCATTTATTTATATCATCAAATATCCGCTCAGCATTCACATTCCCAGTTGTCACAGACATGTCTTTTTTTTATAGACAAGATCCAAATCAGGTCCACACACATTGTGATTGGTTGATAAGTCTTAGTCTCTATTAATCCATACTTTCCCCCCTCCATCCTTTTCTTTGTCCTTGGCAATTTATCTGTTGGAGAAGCCAGGTTGTTTGTCTCATAGGATTTCCCACAGTCTGGGTTTTGTGGATTGCATCCCCATGGTGTAGTTTAACATGTTCCTCTGTCCCCTCTGTAAATTGGTAGTTGGGTTCATCCCTCTTCTGACCCCTCCTTGTGCTGTCACCCATAAATCCTCCAGCTCTATCTTCAAGACACCCAGAATCCCACCAGTTCTCACCACCTACACTGCTGCCCTCCCTCTAAGCCCCCACCATTTCTCTCCTGATTCGTTGCAGCAGCCTCTAACTGGTCTCCCTGCACCCCCCTTGCCCCAGCAGCCAAAGAGATCCTTATAAAACCTAAATGTGATCATATCCCTCCTCTGCTCAGAACTTCAATGACTCCCTCTTATTTGGAATAAAACCTAAAGTCCTATAACAGGTCCTACAAGGCCCTGTGTGATCTGGCTGTCCAGTTCCTCTGACCTCATCTCATGTCATTCCCTCTCCACTGGGCTCCTAGCCATTTCTTGGGCATATCAAATATCCTCCTGCCTCAGGGCCTTTGCACTGCTCTTCCCTGTGCCTGGCCTCAGAGGTCCACATGGCACATCCCTGCACATGTCGTCTCCTCAGAGAGGCCTTCCCAGAGCACCTCATCTAAAACAGCCCCTGTTATTCTCCATCCCCTGACCCTGCTCTGTTTTTCATCATAGCACTTATGCATCCCTCATGTTAGAGTCTCGTTAGTTTCTGGTCTGTCTCCCCTACCTGCCTGTGAGTCCCATGGGGGCAGGGCGGCACGACTCTGCCCACAGAACAGACCTCCTCTGCCACTTAGATCCCTCCCTGTCAGCTCCTCTCCTTCCAGCGTTTCCTGGAAAATAAAACAACACCGTACTTGCGCGTGACACTTCATAGTTTACAAAATACCTCCTGTCTTAGGTCAGATTCCTTGGAAGCCATACCTAAGACAGAGATTCCTGGGTCACTGGTTTCCTTCAGGCATGCGCACAGAAGGGAGAGAGGGCGCCTGATGGGGCCAGGAAGGAGCTGGAGAAAGATGTGCTTTCAGCTAAGTCTAGCTGTGATCCCACAGGGAGCTCTGGAGTAGGAGCAGCAAGTGCAGGGTTGGCCTTCCTTGAGGCAAGGGGCCAGGCCTTTGTACCCTCTTATCAGGCCTGGGGGAGGGCATAACCTCCCAGGCACCTCTAGGTGAGGCTGCTCACCTATAAGCCGCCGTCAAAACACTAATTTGAAAAGATACATGCACCCCAATGATCATAGAAGCATTATTTACCATAGCCAAGATATGGAAGCAACCAAGATGCCTGTCAACAGACAAATGGGTAAAGAAGGTGTGGTGTGCACACACACACACACACACATACACACACACACACACACACACACACACAAAATGGAATATTACTCAGCCATAAAAAGAATGAAATTCTGCCATTTGCAGCCACGTGGATGAGCCTAGAGAATATTATGCTTTGTGAAATAAAGTTAGAAAGAAAGACAAATATTGTATAATATCACTTATATGTGGAATCTAAAAAATAATACAAACAAATGTATACAGAAAACAGAAACAGACTCACAGATATAGAAAACAAACTAGTGGTTACCAGTGGGGAGAGGGAAGGGGGAGAGGCAAGATAAGGGCATGGGATTAAGAGATACAAACTACTATGTTTAAAATAGATAAGCAACAAGGATATATAACACAGAATTACAGCCATTATCTTATAATGTCTTTTAATGGGGTATAAACTATACAAATACTGAATCACTATGCTGTACACATGAAACTAATATTGTAAATCAACTACAATAAAAAAATAACATCTCTCAGGAGAAGGGGGCATCTGTGAGCCACCTGCAGCAGCTTGGGGATGGTACCCCATATGCTATAGGGGTGCTGACAGTACCTCCTCCACCTTCATATCCATTTTCTGGTTTGAGCCCTGCCATTAGCCTATGAGGAAGGTATTTATTAATTAGCATTATTCCTATTTGATAGATGAGGAAGCTGAGGTTGGGAGCAAGGATGACTTGCCTGGGGTTGGACAGCCAGGAACAGGGCAGACCTGGGATTTGATTCATTCTTGCGATCCCCTGATTAGTTGATAAATTGTCTTAGTGGCTACTGGATCATTGTTTTACTCTCACGCATTCATTCAGCAAATATGTATTGAGTGCTGTGTGCCCAGGCTGAACTGGGCACCGGCCATTCAGTGGTGAATGAAACCCACCTTGTCCTTGCCCCCTGGAGCTTTCACTCTGGATCTGCCAGCGTTTAGCTGACCGCCCCTCCGGCCCCCTGCTCACCCCTGTTGAGCCCTCAGCAGCCCCAGCTTCCATAATGACAGCATGTGATGTTTGTTGAGCACTTACTATGTGCTGGGCACTGTGTAAGGCTCTTTGTGTTGATGAGCTCGCTTCACCTTCCCAGTACCCCGTTTTCAGATGGGTAAGTTGAGGCTGCAGAGGGGCCTAAGGTTCCTAGTCCAGGTCTCTCCATGAGTGTGTTATAGAGCCCTCTGAACACGGCTCTTTCCACTCCTGCCCCCCCTCCCACGGCCCCACCTACAGCAGGATATCTGGTGTCACCTCTATCAGCAGCTCCATCGGACACCAGGCTGCCACCACCGCCTGCTCTCCGAGTGTAAGGTGACCAGCTGCCATCTCACCTGCCCCACTTGGCCCTGCCCCAGCTGGGGCACTTCTGATGGGAGGCCTCCCCACCATACAGGGCCCAGGATCCCTGCCTCTGCCCCCGTTCCCAGCACCTTTGTCACTGGCTCCGACTGACTGGGTGGCCCTTCAGCCAGCCCCAGCTGGGCCAGGGCATTGGGGGACCCTCCCCCCTCACACCAGTTGGCCTGGTAAGCTGCAAAGCTGGCTCAGGTGCCCCTGGACAGGGCCACAGGGGCGGGGTGGCAAATCACAGTGGGGCTTCCTTCCCTTCTCACCACTCCCCAAGCAGGGCCAAGACAAGCCCCGCAGGGAGAAATCAAGTCACGACATTTCCACCTGAGGGGTTGAGGTGTGGAGAGGGCCCCTCAGGCTGCCTTGGTGATGGGGATTTATGAAGCAGTAGAATGGGGGTGGGCGCCCCAGCTTGCATCAGTTCCCGCTCCCTGAGCCCCCCTGCTCCTCCTAGGACCCCCTGACTGCCCCACCCCCAGGCTGCTCTGAACCATTGCTCAGCTGTGCTGGGCCGTGATGGCTGGGCCTCTGTCCTTTACTTCAGGCCTGGAGGCTTCCTCCAGGGGCCATGCTAAGGAGGTGCCTGCCCCCCCCCGCCCCCTTTGGCAGAATTCTGGGAATATTTGTGCAAACTTTGGGAACAAAATAGCATAGAAAGCGCATGCAGAGAAGCCCATCTCCCTGTTGGCATGGCCATTGGAGCGGTTAGTCTGCTCACAGCCTGGGTGCCGTGGCTGCGGTCAGCAGGGGGGATGCAGGGGCTGGAAGACAGGGTGCGGGGGGTAGCCCTGAGAGCCGTGGCCCTCCCACCTTCGCTGCAAGTTAACATCAGATTTCCAGCACATTTTTCTTCCCACCAGATGGTGAATTTTCTAATTTGATCATTTTGTTTGCTAGACTTCTATAAAGAAATTTCCCTCTTCACCTATTTTGTAATTCTGAAATATGGCATATACAGTAGGATAAAGGCTCGATTCTTTCCCTTTATCATTTTTTAGAGAAATGAGTTGGTGCTTTAGCAACCTCCAAAGGTGACCAGTGAGTAATATTCCTAGTTTTAAAATACAAAAGTATATAAAATAGGTTATACATTTTATCAAATTAATATAAAGCCAACACCCATGTCGCCACCATTTAGGTCAAAAATAGAGAATTGCTGCTGCTTCAAAAGACCCCCATGGACGCTTCCCCACCACAAGCCCCTCTCTCTCCCTGGAGGGACCCACCATTCTAAATAGTTGGGGTTATTATCTGCTTTGTTTTTGGTATTACCACGTAAATCTGCATCTAAAACCAGATAGTTCTTTCTGTCTCTTTTTGAAGTTTAATTAATGGAATTATGTATTCGTTTATGTCTTTTTTTGTTGTTGTTTTCAATCAACATTTTCTTTTTACCATGCATCTACATCGTTCTTTGTAGCGGTAGTCCTTTTGTTTTTTTGTTTTTTTATTATTTATTTATTTATTTATTTAGGCTGCACCGGGTCTTAGTTGCGGCATGCGGGATCTTCATTGCAGCATGTTTTTAGTTGCTGCATGCAGGCTGTTAGTTGCGGCATGAATATGGGATCTAGTTCCCCGATCAGGGATTGAACCTGGGCCCCCTGCATTGGGAGCACAGGAACCGCTGGGCCACCAGGGAAGTCCCAGTCCTTTCGTTTTTTATCATTGCATAGTGTTCTGATATGTAGATGTATCATGATTTACTTATCCAGTTTACTGTTTACAGACATCAGGATTGTTTTCTGACTGTGGCTGTTGTGAAAAATGCTACTCAAAACATTCTTATGCACGACTCTGGGTAAATACATGCGTGCAGTTCTGCAGGGTGTATTCCTAGGAGTAGAATTGCTGGGTCATGGGGAATGTGTATTTTCAAACTTACTAGATAATGCTAAACTGTTTTCCAAAGTGGTTGTACCAGCTCACAAGCAGTGTGTGCAGGATCCCAGTGCTCCACATTCTTCTTTTTTTTTAATTTTATTTATTTATTTAGTTAGTCTTGGCTGCATTGGGTCTTCGTTGCTGCGTGCAGGCTTTCTCTAGTTGCGGTGAGCGGGGGCTGCTCTTTGTTGCAGTGTGCGGTCTTCTCATTGTGGTGGCTTCTCTTGTTGCAGAGCCAGGGCTCTAGGCACACGGGCTTTAGTAGTTGTGGCTCACAGGCTCAGTAGTTGTGGCACACGGGCTTAGCTGCTCCGTAGCACGTGGGATCTTCCCGGACCAGGGCTCAAACCTGTGTCCCCTGCATTGGCAGGCGGATTCCCAACCGCCGTGCCACCAGGGAAGTCCCCAGTGCTCACATTCTTGCAGATATTTGGTTATTAGCAGACTTTTTTGGGTTTTTTTTTTAGATTTTGATTATCATTATGGATTTTTATAAATCTTATGAGTTTCCGTCCTTGGACTCATTATTCTCAGTGATGCTCAAATTTTCCCATCTTTGGCCAGTGGAAGCCTCTTGAAGTTGACTCTGGCATCCATTCACACAACTTTGGAAGTGTCCTTGCTTTCTGGAATGAAGATGTTCCTGGCTCATCTGAGCTGCAATCAGCCATTTCTCCAAAGAGCTGGAGATATATATATATATATATATATATATATATATATATATATATAATTTGTTGTTGTTGTTTTAAATTGAGATATAATTCATATACCATAATTTTCACAACGTATAATTCAGTGGCCTTTAGCACATGCACAAAGTTGTGCACCCATCACCACTATCTAATTCCGGAACATTTCCATTTCTCCAGAAAGAAACCCCATGCCCATCAGCAGTTACTGCTCAGTTCCCCCTTCCTTAACCACCAGTCTACTTTCTGTCCCTATCAATTTGCGTGTTCCGGATATTTCTTATAAGTGGAATCATATCGTTTGTGTCTGGCTCCTTTAACTTATCATAATGTTTGTAAGGTTCTTCCATGTTGTAGCATATAACAATACATTCCTTTTTATGACTAGGCAATATTGCATTGTACGTATATACATTTTGTTTATCCATTCATTGATGGACACTTGAGTTGTTTTCACTTTTTGGTTATTATTAGTAATGCTTCTGTTAGCACCAGTGTACAAGTTTTTGTGTAGACATGTTTTCATTTCTCTTGGATATATATCTAGGAGTGGAATTGTTGGATCATTTCATAACTCTATGTTTAATCTTTTGAGGAACTGCCAGACTGTTCTCTAGACTGTACCATTTACATTCCCCCTTATTGTGGGTCTGATTTGCATTTCTCTAAGGACTAATAATATTGAGCATCATTTCCTGTGCTTATTGGCCTTTTGTATCTTCTTTGGAGAAATGTCTTTTCATATACTTTGCCCATTTTTTTTTTTTCTTTTTTGCGGTACGTGGGCCTCTCACAGTTGTGGCCTCTCCCGTTGCGGAACACAGGCTCAGCGGCTACGGCTCACGGGCCCAGCCGCTCTGCGGCATGTGGGATCTTCCCGGACCAGGGCACGAACCCGTGTCCCCTACATCAGCAGGCGGACTCAACCACTGCGCCACCAGGGAAGCCCCTTTGCCCACTTTTAAATTGGGTAATTTGTCTTTTTATTGTCGACTTGTTAGAGTTCTTTATGTATTCTAGATACTAGCCCCTTATCAGATAGATGATTTGCAAATATTTTTTTCCCCATTTCCATGGGTTGTCTTTTCCCTGTGGATCCATTTAACGGGGAATGGTCTTTGAGACTCAGTCTGGGTGTTGGAGGCATTAGGCTTTTTGAATTCTAGAAACCAACCTAAGGACTCACTTATAGCCTCAGCAGTTCTGGGCAGTAGGGCCTCACCTTACAGTGACACTGAGGCACAGAGGAGGGAGGTGGCCTGCCCAGGGACACCCAGCTGCTATGTGGCTGCAGGGCACCAGAGTCAGATCCCCAGTTTAGTTCCCATAGCTTCTCTTGGGGTCCTCACTCCAGCCCAACTCACATCCTCTAAACCCCCAAACTCAACCATTCCCTTTCCCTGGGTGCCTCCCACTCTGCTTTGTTGCTCTCAGCTCCTCTCCTTCAAGGAAAACCCTACTTTGGCTACCCTAGCCCAGAAGGGCCCTCCTAGGATGAGCTCCAGGACGTGGGAAGCTGCACTTGGACACATTGTCAATGGTCAAATTTGGGAAAAAGCAAATTCAACCAAGGTAAAGAATTTTCTTTACCGCAGGACTCATCAGTGCCTTTAGCTTGCTGTTGTGTATTGTGGACATTAAGGAATTTAATTGCCAAAACTTAGAAGCAACCAGGATGTCCTGCAATAGGTGAATGGATAAATAAACTGTGGTACACCCAGACAACGGAATGCTATTCCATGATAAAAAGAAATGAGCTATCAAGCCGTGAAAGACATGGAGGAACCTTAAAAGACGTATTACTAAATGAAAGAAGCCAATCTGCAAAGTCTACCTACGGTATGATTCCAATTATATGACATTCTGGAAAAGGCAAAACTTCAGAGACAATAAAAAGGCCATGGTTGCCAGGGGTTTGGAGAGAGGGAGGAATAGATGGAGCACAAGGGATTTTTAGGGCGATGAAACTGTTCTGTATGATACTGTAGTGGTGGATACATGCCATTATACATTTGCCAAAATCCATAGACTGTACAACATCAAGAGTGAACCCTAATGTACAGGATGGACTTTGGTTGATAATAATGTGTCAGTGTTGGTTCATGGATTGTACCAAATGAACCACACTGATGAGGGATGTTGAGGGCAGGGGAGTATATGTGTGTGTGTGTTGGGGGTGGGGGGTGCTATGTGGGAATTCTGTTTTCTGCTCAATTCTGCTGTGAACCTGAAACTGCTCTGAAAAATAGTCTGTTAATTTAAAAAAGTAACATCAGGGAGTGATAAGTGTTACAATGGAAAAATAGAACAGGGGAAAGGGGCTAGGGAGCCATGGGGGTGGGCTGGCTGTTTTAGATGAGGTGGGGGGTGGTCAGGGACATTGATCAGAGACCTAAACAGTGCAGGAAATAAGCCTGTGGATATCAGGGGAAGGGCAGCCCAGCACAGGGAGCAGCAAATGCAAAGGCCCGGAGGCAGGGAAGAGCCTGATTTGTGTCAGGGACACAGTAAGGACAAACTGCCAGGAGGGGAGTGAGGGGGTGTGGGGAGAGGTCGGAGGTGAAGACAAACAAACAGCTTTGGACGTTCCACATTGGCCTGTGGGCCTGGCAAGCCTGAGCAACTTATTCTCAGTGAAATGGTGAGTCACTGGGGGGTTTCAGCAGGGGCGTGACACGTCAAAATTATACTTATATTTTAAAAAGATGACTGTCATGCAAACAGACAGAAGGGGCAAGGGTGGAAGCAGGGAGACCTTTTAGGAAACTACACATCCTCCAGGGGAGAGATGATGGTGGTGCGGACCCACCGTCCATGGCAGGGGGCTGTGGGGTGGCTGGATTCTAGGTCTGGTGAAGGGAGAGTCAGTGGGGGCTCTGGGGGTGAGGGAAGGAGAGGAACCTGAGTCTTTGGTTTGAGCATGTGGGTGAACAGTGGTGTCCTTTTCTGAGATGGCGAAGACCAGAGCAATAGAGAGTTCCGTTGGGACGTGTCTACCTGTTCAACATCCAAATGGGGCATTAAGGAGGTGGTTGGGTTTACAGGCTGGAATTCAGCGGCAGAGTTGGGGCTGGAAATATGAGTGAGGTATTAAAGCCACAGGCCGGATGAGCCCCCCTTGAGAGCAGGTGTAGACGGGGAAGACGAGGGGCCCCAGGCCCGGGCTGGGTGTGCAGGCTTAGAGGTTGGAGAGACCAAGGAGTGACCCAGGTGGCGGCATGGTGTCAGAGAAGCTGAGCGGCCACGTGTTTCAGGGCCAACGATGGGGTGGCCGCTGAGCACGGCAGGAGGAGGATTAGACAGGGACGGGGTGCTTTGGCATGGTGGGGGCTAGAGCCCTATTGGAGGGGCTTCAGGAAGGGGTGGAGACAGGGCCAGTGGACGGCCTTCCCAGGGGTTGTCCTCTAGGAGCCAAGGAGCAGTCCCACCGGGCAGGGGCTGAGGGCAGCTTGCAGTCTGCGGAGAGACTTTTTTTTTTTATTGATAGAAAAACCACCGTTTCTCCCTTGATGGGAAAGTTTCCCTATGTGAGGGAAAAACCGATCATGTGGGGGAGGGGAGAGAATTGTTGGGGTGATGCAGTTGGGGAGCTGCGGGGGGCGGGGTCTGGTGCCCAGTGGGAGGGAGGCAGAGCCTGGGGGGGGGGAGCAGGGGCGGGGGGGGGGGGG
>NW_006787905.1:198974-214896 GCF_000442215.2 Lipotes vexillifer | reverse complement strand
GGGGGAGCCAGTGTGGGCCGTTCTCTTTAGGCTCCTGTTTTCTCAGCATCATCATCACAGCCTCAGCTGAGAGCTTGGGAGGAGGAGGTGGTGTGAAACGCTGGTCTTCACCATGGTTCTCACGGCCTCTGTGTGGAGCAGGTGCCCTCACCCCGCTTTGCAGATGAGGAAATCAAGGGTCACTTGCCAGGAAGGGGCAGGACTGGGATTTTGAACAGGGTCTGGTGGGTTCCAAAGACACTCCTCTGGGTGTTCACAGGGGAGCGTGGATCTCAGGATGTGAATCTACATCCCACTCTTCCAGCCTCTCTGCCTAGGGCAGCCCTTCACCTGCAGGGCAGACATCAGACCCAGACTGCGAGGTGACTGCCCCCACATAATACAGAGGGACACAGGGTAGACCCAGTGGACTCCCTGGGAGATAGACCTGGGCCAGAAATCCATTTATCACCTGGTCCCCATATGCTCCCATCCTAACGAGGGCCCATGATGACTTTCGGGGCCCCTGGTACCTAGGTCCGTCTGGACCCTGTGTCTAATAGTCCTTGAAATGCCTGGGTATTTGGGTATCCTCTTCCTTCACTGGTGATTTCCCTAATGAATGGCTGTGTGAGTCCCTCTGGGGAGGGCCTGGTGGAATCATTACCATATATACTTGTTCTGGGGTCTCAGGGCCCTCGCTATCGTTCAGTCAGTTGGACCTGAAACCTTGCTCAGGTGTGGAAACTGGGCAAAGGATCAGGACTTTTTACTGGGGTGCAGCTCTCAGATCCAGATCATCAGGCCTTGGTTTCTTTCTTTCTTTCTTTCTTTTATTTTTTTTTGGACACAACAGGAGGCTTGCAGGATCTTAGCTCCCACTCTAGGGATTGAACCTGCACCCTCTGCAGTGAAAGCGCTGAGTCCTGACCACTGGACCGCCAGGGAATTCCCAGGCCTTGGTTTCTTTTGATTACAGAGAGTGGGCAGTGTCCTGGTTGGCTGCCCATCTGGCTTGCCCCTAGGGATGCCGGTTCTAGTAACCATTTCCAAAGCTCTGCATGTCAGGCCCTGCCAGCTGCCCTCTGACCTTGCCAAAAGTTGTGATAATTGCACTCACCTTGCTTCTGATCAGTAAGTGTTGCCACCAGGCTTCTTATTTGGGCATCCTGTCCTCTCCATTGCTGTCAGGGTGCCCAGTTCTGTAACAGCGGCTCCTAGTCTCAGGTCCTCAGAGGACACTCATCCCTGAGCTTGTCAGGCTGCTGGCACCCACCTTCCGCCCCTCAACCAGCACTTTCCTATGGCTTTGGCAAATGGAGAGTCGGTCAGACTGTCCTGGAGAAGTTGGACATGTGGTGGGTTTTCCAGCCTGACACGCCATATTCACCTGACAGTCTCACTTCTCTGAGCCTTTTGACCCCTCTTCCACCGTCTGACCTGGCAGCCCTGGCATTTCTACTTCTTGTGCTGTGATACCACTTTGTTTCTGGCCCCGCTGCGCAGCATGCGGGATCTTAGTTCTTCAACCAGAGATCGAACCCGTGCCTTTGGCCGTGGAAGCGTGGAGTCCTAACCACTGGACCTCCAGGGAACTCCCTGGGATACCACTTTCTCCAAGCAGTGTGCTAACACCATCATTCAGGGTCCTTGTCAGGGTGTCAGTGCTTGTTTATGGTATTAAGTCTCTCTTATCCGGCTCTACATCCCCACCCCCAACCTTGATCCAGCCCCTTAGATCGCATCCCCTGTGCTCTCCTGGTTCTGCCAATGCAGGGCTCCTTCAAGCCACCGGCTGAGGTGTGACTTACCTTAGCTATTGCTCTGGTGGCCAGGAGAGGAGGGGGGCAGTTCTAAGGGAGGTTCCTCAGCATCATCCTCAAGCAGGGCGTGTTCTGTGCTCTGAGGGGTCACCTCCAAGTCCCACTCTTTCTGGAGCAGGGCCTGACCTTGGTGCTGCAGACTCATTGTTGGCTGAGGCTTCAACCTTCTCTGATATTCTGCTCTGCTTATTATTAAGCCCTGCGCCTGCCCCTCAGCTTTTCCCTCCCCTCCACCTGCAGGAGAGGAGAATTTATATGCAGTTAAGGAGGTCCTTGGCTTCCACATTTGGCCTTAAATTCGTGATTAATCACTCTCAGCCTTTTAGAATTGTCTTTCTCCAGTGCATAAGAGCCCCAGCAAGAGCCGGCCCATTCCTTGGGCTTTATAATTAATTATGACTCCCCTAGCCTCTCAAACCCTAGAGAAATTCCCCGCCCCCTCAGCGCACTCCCTTCGAGTCCAAGCTGGAAAAGTGTTCGCAGCTTCATTGCTGCTACTTGCAGGCTGCCAGTTCTGCCCCAGCTGTGGTCCTCACTGCCCGCCATCAGTGGGTGACCCAGCTCCATCCCACTGTTCAGGGGCTGCTGCTTAGAGCTACTGGCTAGGTTAGGTTCCGGGCAAACAGACTCTGAAATGATTTGTGTGAGGGAGGGTCATGGGATCTTGCTCTGGTTGTAAGAGGGGAGGGAAGCAGGACAGGCCAGAGAGAGGGAGGGGTTGGACCAACGGTACACTTTTAACACCTGCCTCACTTGATCGCCTGGGGAGCGCTGAGGCTGGGATGGTGCTTCAGAGTTGTCCTGAATTAAGGATCCAGGGATCCAGGCCCGTGTCAACCAGTTATTGGATGCGAGCTTCCCCTGCGACAGGGCTGTAGGGTGGAGGGCAGTCCTTGGGGAGGGACTGAGACTTGTCAGCAGTAAATATTCCCCACAGCTGGGGGATACCTTTGTCCTGAAGCAGGGCTTCTGGGCGGCGCAGCACACAGCCCAGCACACAATTTATCAATATTTAGTTTTTCATGTATTTGGGTTGTTTGGGGGCTAGTGTGAATCCTACTGCTGTGCACATTTGTGTACATGCCCTTTTTTTTTTTTGGCCTCGCCCCACGGTATGTGGGATCTTAGTTCCCTGACCGGGGTCCAACAAACCCACACCCCCTGCAGTGGAAGTGTGGAATCTTAATCACTGGACCGCCAGGGATGTCCCTCGTGTACATGTCTTTCGGTGGCCGTGTGCACTCGTTACTGTTGGGTGTCTACTCGAGAGTGGCAGGGTTGGTGAACTTTAGTAGATATTGCCAAATAGTTTTCTCTTTCTTTCTTATTTTTTAAAAAATTATTTATTTGGTTGCATAGGGTCTTAGTTGTGGTAGGCGGGCTCCTTAGTTGTGGCTCACAGTTTCCTTAGTTGCGGCTCACTGGCTCCTTAGTTGCGGCATGCGAACTCTTAGTTGTGGCATGCATGTGGGATCTAGTTCCCTGACGAGGGATTGAACCAGGCCCCCTGCATTGGGAGCATGGAGTCTTAACCACTGCACCACCAGGGAAGTCCCTGCTGAATAGTTTTCCAAAGTGGCTGCACCATTTTTTTTTTTTTTTTTTTGCGGTACGCAGGCCTCTCACTGTTGTGGCCTCTCCCGTTGCGGAGCACAGGCTCCGGACGCGCAGGCTCAGCGGCCATGGCTCACGGGCCCAGCTGCTCCATGGCACGTGGGATCTTCCCGGACCGGGGCACGAACCCGTGCCCCCTGCATCGGCAGGCGTACCCTCAACCACTGCGCCACCAGGGAAGCCCACTGCACCATTTTATATTCCCACCAGCAGTGTTCCAGAGTTCCGGTTGCTCTGCATCCTCACCAACACTTGGTATTGTCTGCCCTTTTATTTTAGCCATTCTGGTGGTCCAGACATCAGTGATTCTTATGTGCAGTCAGGGTGGGAAACCACTGCTCCCTGGCAGGTGGGTGGGTGTGAGATTTGGGGAGCCCTGGGACCACCTCCACTTTTTTTTTTGGCTATGCCATGCAGCTTGTGGAATCTTATTTCCTTGATCAGGAATCGAACCCAGGCCCTTGGCAGTGAAAGCACGAGTCCTACCCACTGGACCACTAGGGAATTCCAGGACCACCCCCACTAGACTGTACCTGATATTCATCTCCAAGTGTCTTCTTCAAAACCAAATCCTGGCAGATACATTAAAAGGTTATCAGATAGTAACACCCTCAGGTAACTTGGTTTGGCCATCTCCTTTCAGCCTGAGATTCCAGCTCTGAAGGGTTGTGGAAGGAAGCAGGTCAGTTTTGCTGCCCGTGAGGCCACACTTCTGTGGATCTCATGAGGACAGCCAGAAGCATCCACGGTGACGCACCCTGTCCAGTGTTTCATGGTTTCCAAAATGCTTTCTCATCTGAGCTCCTTTGGGCTTCACAGCAGCCCCCAAAGGCAGCAAGAGAACGTAGTATCAGCCCCATAGGACAGAAGGGGAAACTGAGGCTAATCACGTGTACAAAGTCATGCAGCAAGTTAGTGGCAAAGTGACCGTGAACCCAGCAGTGGATTCCAAGTCCAGGGCCCCAGATTTCCTTCTTAGTTTTATTGGCCTTTGGCTCCCCCCTTCCTTTAGAAAGCAACTCAGGGCCAGCCCCACAGCAACCCCCTTCCTTGTTTATGGTGTACCCCTGCCTGTTGCCCATCAAGGTCCTCTTAGAAGCAGGTAATTCCAAGGGCTCTCTGGGACTAACTTCTCCAACCTTGATGTTCTCAGCAATCTCCTGGGGACCTTGCCCGAAGATTTTGAGTTAGGAGGTCTTATGGGCCCAAGATTCAGCATTTCTCACGAACTCCCATGTGATGTCAGTGCTGCTGGTCCATGGACCACACTTCGGGTGGTGAGGATTCAGACCACTTCCCAGCCAAGGGCTTTATAAGCGGGTCTTTATGCTGTGCTTGGAATGCCTCCTGGAACGCGGGCAAACACTGGTTAGTTACTGTCTGGATTCTGGCATGAGTGTTAGTTACTACAAGTTCAAGCCTGTCTCCAGTTCCCATTATGGGATGTACCATTCAAGTCATTTGGCTCAGTTCAAAGTCCCTTACTCTTGACACCTCTCTCAGGAGCACCTCTTTCCTCTCCCACTTCCTGCTCTCTTCTCTTTCCTCTTCTATCAACACTCCTAATTTCCACCCCCATCCCCAAATGGGCAGGATCTCAGCTAGGCATCAGGCAGAAAGCTGGCTGTGTAAACTTATTATACTAGAGTGTGAATGACTCACATCTTGTCCCTTAACTCTTCCAGTGGTTATTTAGATGTGGGACAAAAAGGAGCTTTCAGCTGTTGGAAAAGTTGACAGTGAGGGAAAGAATAGGAAATATTCAGGAATCCCTTCCTGTACCCCCTAACATTTCCCAAACCTAGGTTGATGATTGAGGCCCCCAGCCCACCCTGCCATTGTAGCTGGAGAGTGGAGAGGCAGCAGGTTGTGCAGATGCAGGAGATTATGCTGTGGGACAAAGGACAGGCTGTGAGGGGAAAGGCAGGGGCTAAGCCATGTTGGGGGCCCAGCACCTGCACTGAAGCCTTGATCACAATGGCTCATTGCAGATAATTGCTGTGGTAACGATGAAGATTGCACAGGCAAACGGATTCCAGTTTACATTCTGCCCCTGCAAAGGTCATCTATAATTGCCCTGCTTCCTCCCTGTGGCGAGTACAGGGCTGCAGTGGGGGCCTGTCAGGGGGTTTCTGGGCTGCAGGCCCCAACTGAGCGGGTTGGGAGCTGGGAACCGGCTCGGGGTGATCTCTGCCAGCCTGACTGGGGAGGCAGGTGGTGAGCTCTCAGCACAGAGGCGGCCTCCTCCCCCTGGGTGACGCTCCAGCTCCCCAGCACTCTCCGGGCTGAGCTGGCTGGAAGCAGGGCAGGTGGTGCTTGCTGACCCGGTGAGCAGCGACCACTGGCGGGGGCAGTGACTGGTTCTGCTCATCGGTCTTTCTAGAAGCTTCAGCCCCAGATCCCCCTAGCTTGACATGCTGTGGGGCCTTGTGCTCACCTCTCTTCTCTGGTTGTTTTTCTCTACAAAATGAAGGAGTTGGTCCAGACACAGTGGCCCTTCCAGATCTGGATGCCAGGAATCCAGCCTTTGGTGCCCCAGTTTTGTGGAAGATTCGTGCATGGGCTTTGGAGTCAGAATAGAGTTTGAATCATGGCTCATTCCTGCTGTGTGACATTGGGCTGCTGACTTCACCTGCCTGACCCCCAGTTTCCTCTTTAAAAAAATAAAGATAGGGGTTTCCCTGGTGGCGCAGTGGTTGAGAGTCCACCTGCCGATGCAGGGGACACGGGTTCGTGCCCCGGTCCGGGAAGATCCCACATGCTGTGGAGTGGCTGGGCCCGTGAGCCATGGCCGCTGAGCCTACGCGTCCGGAGCCTGTGCTCCGCAACGGGAGAGGCCACAACAGTGAGAGGCCTGCATACCACACACACACAAAATAATAAAGATAATGGTAGACATCTCTTAGTGTTGTTTTTGAGATTAAAGGGGATAATAACAGTGGACTTTGTAGCTGGCATAATTGAGTGCTTCCTCTGCGTCAGGCACGGTTCTGGGGCTTTTCCTGTCCCCCCGGCTGCCCTGTGAGGTCCGTGCTGCCATTACCCCCATTTTAAGATGAGGAAACATAATGGTGGAAAGCAGACAGGTTTCCAATAGATGTCGGCTGCTGCTAAGATTACTCCTTCTGTGCTCCTTGGGAGGCTCCCCCATTTGCTCCATATGTGCTCACCTCTACACCTCCGCTCAAGCTCCTCCTGCCCTGAGCTCCCCTTCCTCCCTGCCCCTCCAAGCCTGCACCCCAGCCCTGCCCCTGGAAGCCCTCCCCAGCAGCCAGACCTCTCTGATTCCAGCCTGTCCCGCACCGTCCAGTAGTCTGTTTCCATTGGACTGTGTGACTTCTCCCGAGGCCATCCGTGCTCCCCTGGGGCTGAGCCTCTGGCTGGTCCTGCTTCATCTCCTTGGATGCACCTGTCACAGCCCTGGGCCTGGACATGTGTTTGAGAAGCCCATGTATTTGAGAAGTTCCAGGGCTAGAGTCTACCATGATCACCCCAAGCCCAGCAAAAACCCCATTAAATATCTCATGGACCATGCCCTGTGCTAGAAAGTGGGAATACAGAGACCAACACGAGATGGCCTGGGACTAAGAAGGCTTCAGTGCAGTAGGACAGTGGCTCTCAGCCTGGGATGCTCTTGGGAACCACCTGAGGACCTTGGAATTGCTGATGCCTGGGCCCCACCACAGAGAGTCTGGGGTACAGCATGGACTTGAGTTTTAAAAGAGTCATGGGTAAGGGACTTCCATGGTGGCGTAGTGGTTAAGAATCTGCCTGCCAATGCAGGGGAAATGGGTTCAAGCCCATTGGTCCGGGAAGATCCCACATGCCACGGAGCAACAAAATCTGTGTGCCACAAGTACTGAGCCTGTGCTCTAGAGCCTGCAAGCCACAACTACTGAGCCTGCAAGCCACAACTACTGAAGCCCGCGTGCCTAGAGCCTGTGCTCCGCAACAAGAGAAGCCACCGCAATGAGAAGCCCGCGCACCGCAAGGAAGAGTAGCCCCCACTCGCTGCAACTAGAGAAAAGCCCACGCGCAGCAACGAAGACCCAACGTAGCCAAAAATAAGAAAAAAAAAATCCCTTGAGGATATTAAAAAACAATAAAGAGTCGTGGGTAAGAAAATTGGACATCCACATGCAAAAGAATAAAGTTGGACCCTTACCTGACACCATATACAAAAATGGATCAAAGACCTAAATGTAAGAACTAAAGTGATAAAACTCTTAGAAGAAAATGAAGGGGGAATCTTCATAATATTGGATTTGGCAATGATTTCTTGGTTATGACACGAAAAGCACAGGTGGCAAAAGAAAAAATAAATAAATAAATTGGACTTCATCAAAATTTAAAACTCTACCAAGAGAGTGAAAAGACAACATACAGAATGAGAGAAAATATTTGCAAATGATATATCTGGTTAGGGATTAATATTCAGAATGTATAAACAACTCCTACAACTCAACAGCAAAGAACCAAACAACCGGTTTAAAAAATAAGCAAAGGACTTGAATAGACATTTCTACAAAGAAGATATACAGATGGCTAATAAGCACATGAAAAGATGTTCGATATCATTAATCATTAGGGAAATGCAAATCAAAACTACAATGAGATACCACTTCCCACCCATTAGGATGGCCATTATCAAAAAAAGCAGAAAATAACAAGTGTTAGTGAGGATGTGGAGAAATTGGAACTCTTCTGCATTGCTGATGGGAATGTAAATGGGTACAGCTGCTGTGGAAAACAGTTTGATGGTTCATCAAAAAGTTAAACATAGAATATGATCCAAAATCCCACTTCTAGGTATCTACCCAAAAGAATCGAAAGCAGGGACTCAAACAGATACTGAAACACCATTGTTCATAGCAGCGTTATTAACAATAGCCAAAAGGTGAAAACAGCAAATGTCCATTGGTGGATGAAGGATAAACAAAATGTGGTAAACCCATACATTGAAAGATTATTCACCCTTAAACAGGAATGAAATTCTGATACATGCTGCAACATGGATGAACACTGAAAACATTATGCTAAGTGAAAGAAGCCAGACACAAAAGGATGAGTATTGTGTGATTCCACTAATATGAGGTTCCTAGACTAGGCAAGTTCATAGATACAGAAGGTAGAATGGTGGTTGCCAGGGGCTGGAGGGAAGGCAGGGAATGGGGAGTTACTAATAGGTACAGACTTTCAGTTTGGGGTGATGCAAAGCTCTAGAGATGGATTGTGGTAATGGTTGTATAACAATGTAAATACACCTAATTGTACAATTAAAAATGGTTAAAGGGCTTCCCTGGTGGCACAGTGGTTGAGAGTCCGCCTGCCGATGCAGGGGACATGGGTTCGTGCCCCGGTCCGGGAGGATCCCACATGCCGCAGAGGGGCTGGGCCCGTGAGCCATGGCCGCTGAGCCTGCGCGTCCGGAGCCTGTGCTCCGCAACAGGAGAGGCCACGACAGTGAGAGGCCCGCGTACCAAAAAAAAAAAAAAAAAGTTTAAAGTGGTAAATTTTATGTTATATATATTTCATCACAGGTTTTTTTTTGGCCACGCCACGTGGCTTGCGGAATCTTAGTTCCCCGACCAGGGAGGAACCCTAGCCCCTGCCAGTGAGAGCGTGGAGTCCTAACCATTGGACCACCAGGGAATTCCCTCACCACAGTTTGTAAAAAAAAAAAAAAAAAGTGTTCCAAGTGATTCTTATGTGCCTCTGGGTTGAGAGCACTCTAAGAAGGGCCAGCAGACCAGTATGAAAATAATAGTTGCAGTTAAGTACTACAGGTGCTGGGATAGACATGAGTGTGTATGTGGAAAGGATGGGAATATCTGTGTAAAAAGGTCAGAGGGTCAGGGAAGATTTTTTTCCCCATGAGGCAGGCTACTGTAATGATTCGGTCAGTTCTAGAGCCAGACTGCTTGGTCTCAAATCCTGCCTAGCTCAGTGAGTTCTGTGCAGTAACTTAGGCAAGTTACTGCTCTGTACCTTAGTTTCCTCATCTATAAAATGGGAATAATAATAATGCCAGCCTTATAGGGAAGCTATGAAGTTAAACAAGGCCATCCGTGTAAAGCGTTTAGGACAGTGCCTGCTCAGTAAATGTTAGATAATATTATGGTAATGAATATACCATAATTTATCAATTTCGCCCACTATGGACATTTAGGTTTTCTTCCTTTTCTGATTTAACAGAATTGCAAAGGACATTTTTGTGTTTGTTTTCTTGAGGACATAAGATTTTCTCAAGAATGTATGCCAGGAAGTAGAATCCTAAGTTGTTGGGATGGGCATGGTCAACTTTATGACCCACCATTGTGATGTGTGCCCACTATCACAGTGCTCTCCAGTGTTGGGGAAACTACTGGGGTCTCTTGAAAGAATTATTTCAACATGATACTTTAAAATATGTGAACCCTGTGTTCAGACGTGTGAGCCTTGCAGATGGTAGCAGTTGGGATGCCAGTAACAGAAAAAACAACTCGAAATGGTTTAAATCATCGTGACTCAAATTTTATTGTGTAAATAGATCACATATTACCTGTTAAAATGCAAACTCTGAGTCAGTAGGTCTCAGAGTGTCGGGTGGGGCCTGAGAGTCTCCATTTCTAATAAGCTGTCGGGTAATACTAATGCTGATGGTCTACCAACCACACTTTCAGTAGCAAGGGTTCTTAAACTTGGCTGCACATTGAAATACCTGGGGGAAGTTTTAAAAATGCTGATTGTTGGGTCCTTCACTCAAGAGATTCTGACTTAATTCGTATGGGGTGAGTTTTTAAAGCTTCCCAGTTATTCTAATGGGCAGCAAAGTTTGGGAACTACTTACTTAAACAAAAAGAGAGACTCATTATCTTGGTTACCAGGATCTCCCGAGGACAGCTCCAGCATTGGTTAGTTCTGTAATTCAATCACCGCCAGAGACCAGCTTCTTTCTGGCCCTCCTCCTAGCTCCTCTTAGGCTGCCACAGCTCCAGACATCACATGCAGACTCCACAATGCCTAAGAAGATGAGACTATTTCTTCCTAAATGTCTCTTATCATCAACAAGGAATCCTTTCCTGGAAGGTCTTTCTCTCTGGTCTCACTGGCCAGGGGAACAGGTGTGCCACAAATCACTTAGAGAGCAGTGGTTCTTAAAGTGGGGTCCCTGGACCAGGATCATCAGCATCACGGGAGCACTCAATAGGAAGGCAAATTCTTGAGCCCCACCACAGACCTGTTGAATCAGAAACTTTGGGGGTGAGGCCCAGCAATCCGTTTTAACAGGTCTTTCAGGTGATTCTGATGAATGTTCAAGTTTGAGAACCACTGGCTTAGAGTTTGTATCTTGGACCAGTGGTTCTCAATCTGGGTTGATTTCGCCCCCCCACCCCCAGGGGGCATTCAGCGTCTGCAGAAGTTTTTGTTTGTTATAACTGGGGGGGTAGGTGCTACTGAAATCTAGTGGGTAGAGGCCAGGGATGCTGCTCAACATCCTACAATGCATAGGACAACCCCCCAACAAAGAATTATCCAGCACCAAGTGTCAGTAGTGCTGAAGTTGAGAGACCCTGTCTTAGGCCAGTCAGCATTACTTCTGAGTCACTTGTTATATAGTCAGGACTCTGGTCAGCAAGAGCCAAAGAGGAATGACTGTTGGTTACAGAACCAACAGTGTCTGCTCCTGGAAATTACTTTCACAATAAATCAGACATCCCCACCATCTTTTCCACCCTGCCCCCTTGTGGCGAAGCCCTTTCTTTAGAAATAGAGAAATACTATAGAATGAGAAATAGAGAAATACAAAGAATGGGGTTGGCAGGGTCAAAGAGGTTTCTGTTTGTCTGGAGGAGCAAACACACAGCCCCTGGCTCTCTCCTTTTTTTTGGTGGTGGTGGGGGCGGATCCTGGCCAGGGGAGGGGGGTGTTGACAGGGGTCATACTTGGTGGCTTGCTCCAAATATTATTGGCCATGCAGTTTTGTCGGGAGATTAATCATCTCTCTCTAAACATAACACATGATTTTAAAGGTTGGCTATATCCCTAAATGTGACTTTTGCAGTGTTTTGGAACCATTTTTTCTTTTCTTTTCTTTTTTTGGCCTAAGAAATGCAGCCCCATCATGTCATATGAGCAGGGGAACAACTAGAATGTAATGTGTAGGGAACTCGTCTTTTGGGCCCCATCAAGTGTGTGACACTGGACATGCCTGCATTTGTATGGACTACCTTCTAGCACTGTCTCTTTGAATTTTCTGCAATGATGGAAATGTTCTATTTCTTTTTTAAAATTAATTAATTAATTAATTAATTAAATTTTGGCTACATTGGGTCTTTGTTGCTGCGCGTGGGCTTTCTCTAGTTGCGGTGAGTGGGGGCTACTCTTTGTTGCAGTGCGTGGGCTTCTCATTGCGGTGGCTTCTCTTGTTGCGGAGCATGGGCTCTAGGTGCGCATGCTCCAGTAGTTGTGGCTTGCGGGCTCTAGAGCATAGGCTCAGTAGTTGTGGCTCATGGACTCTTTTTTTTTTGGCTGCATTGGGTCTTTGTTGCTGCACTCGGGCTTTCTTTAGTTGCAGTGAGCAGGGGCTACTCTTTGTTGCGGAGCACGGGCTCCAGGGTGCATGGGCCTCAGTAGTTGTGGCACGCGGGCTCAGCAGTTGTGGCTTGCGGGCTCCAGAGTGCAGGCTCAGTCGTTGTGGAGCACAGGCTTAGTTGCTCTGTGGCATGTGAGATCTTCCCGGACCAGGGCTCAAACCCGTGTCCCCTGCATTGGCAGGCAGATTCGTAACTACTGCGCCACCAGGGAAGCCCAGAAATGTTCTATTTCTGCACTAAGATGGTAGCCACTAGCCACATGTGGCTGTTGAACACATGAAATGTGGCTAGTGCAGCTGAGGAATTGATTTTTTTTTTTGGAATTGAATTTTCAAATTTATTTAAATCTATTTAACTGAATGGACAGTGGCAACTGGCAACTGTAATGGACCCTGTCACCTTAGATGCCCTGAGTTGTCCCCATGGTTCTCCGCAGTGTGCTGGCTCGTGGTGGGCCCCGAGAAGCACTCAGCATACAGGCTACTTAGAGCTGGATGGGTTCGTACTCAGAGGATTCCCTGTTCAGCCGATCTCCGCTGGCATCCTCTGCCCACCAGCCCCAGATTCCAGAGAGAGGCTCGGTTATTTTTTAAAATTTTTTTTTGGCCATGCCATGCGGCCTGTGGGGTCTTAGTTCCCCGACCAGGGATTGAACCTGAGCCCTTGGCAGTGAAAGCACGGAGTCCTAACCACTGGACTGCTAGGGAATTCCTGAGGCTTGGTTGTTTTGAATGTTGTGAAAAGCTGCCCCCACATTGAGCATTTCCCAGCTGAGGCAGCTCAGTCCACCCAATATCTCAGAGCTCTTTGCTTTTGGTGAGAATTTTCTCAGTTCAGCGTAGAAATGTTGATTATACCATACCGGTCAAGAACTCTACCTGGTAATTAATTGAGTAAAAAGTCAAGGCACTTCCCTGGCAGTCCAGTGGTTAAGAATCCACCTTTCAATGCAGGGGACACAGGTTCAATCCCTGGTCCGGGAAGATCCCACATGACGCGGAGCAACTAAGCCCGTGCGCCACAACTACTGATCCTGCGCTCTAGGGACTGCAAGCCACAAATACTGAGCCTGCATGCCACAACTGCTGAGCCCTTGTGCCACAACTACTGAAGCCTGCATGCCTAGAGCCTGTGCTCTGCCACAAGAGAAGCCACCACAATGAGAAGCCCTGGCACTGCAACGAAGAGCAGCCCCCGCTCGCCGCAACTAGAGAAAGCCAGCGCGCAGCAAAGAAGACCCAACGCAGCCAAAAATAAATAAATAAAATAAATAAATTTAATATTAAAAAGAAAAGACTCTGTGTTCCACTGCAGGGGGTGTGGGTTCAATCCCTGGTTGGGGGAACTAAGATCCTGCGTGGTGCGTGGTGCGGCAAAAGAAAAAAAAGTCAATTTGTTTTCCAGTTGAAAAAATTACTTAGCACGTGTGGTTTGTTTGGTAGACAAAAATCTTTCAAAACCTGGGGTTCCTTGGGTCAAAAAATACGCAAAGTGTCCCTGAGTGGTGCAGAAGTTGGAAATTTATAATCTAGTCCAACCCCCTCACTTTGAGGGAGGAATCTGATACCGGCAGAGAGGGGAGACCCATGCCAGGGCTTCGGGCTGGGATGGGGATGAGTCAGGACTAAAAGCCAGAGCCCTAGGCTTGTGGGAGAGGCCAGTGTCTGAACAGGCTTCTTGTGTCACAGTGTGTGTGTGTCTGTCCTGGGCTGTCTGCCCCCCAGGACAGCGATTGTGGCATTCCTTTTGATCGGTGCCCAGACAGGTGGGGAGGTGTAAAAGCCTCTTCGATGACGGTGACATGGAGTAGGTGTTATAGGATAGGAGCAGTGCTGCAGGTGTGCTCACTGGGCTGCCTGTATCACAGTGGGGAGCTACGTGGAAAGAAGGTCATAAAAAATGCCAATTCTTGGGCCCTGTTATAGACCTACTGTGGTGGTCTGGTACACTGGTGCTCCCTAACCCCACCTGTGAACCCCAGCTCCTGCTATTCACACCCTAGTTAAGCCTCACCCCCCAATTCCCCCCACTTCCCCACCCCTGTCCACCTCCCACATGGATGCTGGGCTTGGCCATATTGACTTGCTTTGGCCAGTGAGATACTGGCCAGAATGATAGAAGCAGAGGCTTGCTTGCTAGGTAAGTGGCCACACATTAGAACTTGTCCTTTTGGAATGTGTGCTCTTGGAGCCCTGAGCTATCACGTTAAGTAGGGCCAGGTACCCGTTGGAGAGAGCACGTGGGAGGGAAGGCAGAGAGGGAAGGGGGGAGGGACAGGGTCAGTTGTGTGAATGACGAAGCTGTCTTGGACATTTTAGCCCCAGCTGAGGCCATGTGGGAAAGCACCACCCAGCGAACCCACCACCCCACACCCTGGTGGTAGGGGATGGGGCACTGGTTACTGCCAGGCAAGGCTCCCCACTTGACCCCTGCTCATGGGGAGGGGGTGGGACTGGCTGCAGTTTTTTCCATGGTGTTCGGCTAGAGTAGGGCATTTATTGTTTTAAAAGTTTTTGTCTTGCTAAACTGCACCTTTCCTAGTCCTTTGGCTAAAGAGAGGAGGCTTGTCTTGGGGCTGTTTTTGTCCACGTTTATTGGTCTTTCTGGGTTGCTGGCTTCTCCAGCAACACATCTGGGATATAGCAGGGAAAAAGAAAACCCAGAGAACTCACTGCACTGTCGTTCCTTGGGGTCCTGAGGTCCCTAGTCAGTCTGCCTTCTTCTGTCCCCCTTTAGAGTCTTCTTACGTTTGTTTTATATGTAATGCCCAGGGTTTTTAGCTGGACTTTGCAGAAGGAAAAGGGACAAGTACATTTACTCCATCTTTTGCCCAGGAACCAGAAATCCAGATTTGCCTGTTCTTGAGCATCATGTAAATAGAATCCACAAGAAAGGCCAAACTTGATCCTGAAGTCAACAGAAAAGAAATAAAAAAATCTGTCAACAACGACAACAAAAAAATAGAATCCACGGGCTTCCCTGGTGGCGCAGTGGTTGAGAGTCCGCCTGCCGATGCAGGGGACACGGGTTCGTGCCCCGGTCCGGGAAGATCCCACATGCCGCGGAGCGGCTGGACCCCGTGAGCCATGGCCACTGAGCCTGCGCGTCCGGAGCCTGTGCTCCGCAACGAGAGAGGCCACAACAGTGAGAGGCCCGCGTACCGCAAAAAAAAAAAAGAATCCACTGTGTATGTTCTTCTCAGTTTGTGCTTCTCTTGCTCGTCATGATGTCTTGAGATCTTTTCCATGTGGTTGTGTGTAGTTGGATGCTTTTCATTGCTGTATAGTATTCAACCTATGTAAGCAAACCACACAGTAGCGTTTGCACAGTGGAGTCCTAGATAGCAGTGAAAAAGCAAACTACCTCAACTGCATGCAATAACTACACGATTTTTTTTTCTTCTTGCGGTACGCGGGCCTCTCACCACCGCGGCCTCTCCCATTGCGGAGCACAGGCTCCGGATGCGCAGGCCCAGCGGCCATGACTCACGGGCCCAGCCGCTCTGCGGCATGTGGGATCCTCCCGGACCCGGGCATGAACCCGTGTCCCCTGCATCGGCAGGCGGACTCTCAACCACTGTGCCACCAGGGAAGCCCCCACACGATTTTTTGATCAGTTCTTCTGTGGATGGGCCTTTGGGTTGCTTCCAGTTTGGAGCTACTGTGAGTAAAGCTGCTACAAGTGCTCTTGGTCATGGGTTTCAGTGACCACAAACACTCATTTCTGTTGGGAATAAATATTGCAAAAGCCTCTTAACTGGTCTCTTTGTTTTAGCCTGTTGCCTCCTTCTAGTAACTTTTCCATATCAAAGCCGCAGTGATCTTTCAAAAACATTAACTGGACCTCTTCTCCACCCTTGCTCAAAAATGCCAGTGCCGGGCCTCCCTGGTGGCGCAGTGGTTGAGAGTCCGCCTGCCGATGCAGGGGATA
>NW_006787905.1:191665-198896 GCF_000442215.2 Lipotes vexillifer | reverse complement strand
GAAAGGTTGCAAAGTGGGAGGGCCCCCAAATGGAAAAAAAAAAAAAAAAAAAAAAAAAAATGCCAGTGCCTTCCTTTCTTGCTTAGAATAAAACCAGATCCTCACCATGGTCCACAGGGCCCTACAGGATCTAGCCCCTGCCTGTTCTTTGTTCCTACCTTGTTTACTCCCCTCTCTGCTGTCCCTTCACCTACCCACCCACCTGTCCACCCACCCATTCAGTTTGGGTGCCTTCAGTGTGCCGAGCTCACTCCCACTTCAGGACATGTGCCCTTGCTGTCCCCTCTGCCAGAAACAGTCTCCCCCCAAATTATCACATACTTCCTTTCCCCCTTTATATAAGTCTTTGTTCAAATGTTATCTCTTCAAAGAGGGATTCTAAAATGGCCCCCACTTACCCTCTCTATCCCTTTACCCACATTATTTTTCTTGATGGTTCCCATCATCACTTGAACTTTTTACTCTTTATCTGTTGAGTGTCTCCCACTTTGGCATGAAACATCCATGGGGTTATCTCATGGTTATGTGCTGTGTCTCGCTGCCTAGAGCAGCACTGCATGTAGTAGGTGCTCAGGAAACGTTTGTTAAATGTATTAAAGACACTGACATGGGATTTGGTCAGATGCCTCAGTTCTGACACCAGCATCATCTTCAAGCTATATCACGGGCCAAGTCCCTTAGACTGTAATCTCCTGGGATCTTGTGACAATGCAGATCCTGATCAGGTGGTCTGGGGTGGGACCTGAGATTCTGCCTTTCCTACCAACTCCCAGGTGATGCCCAAGCTGTGGGACCTGGTACCCAGGCTTTGAATAGTGAGGCCGTAACTGCTCTGAGCCTCAGTTTCCACACCTGTAAAATGGCTCATTGTTGAAAACAAGTGGGTGAAGTGTGTAAAGCACTGTGCATGGTGCCTGGCCTTAGCACACACTCAGTAAGTTTCGACTGCCCCTCCTCTGGGGACCTTTCAGGGTCTGAAACTCAAAGTAGTTGTTGGTTTTCTCCCTCTGATTCTTTCCATCCCCATGTGTTTAGTCCCCTACGCAGACCCTCAGCAGAGCCTTGTCCAGTTTATTTCTCCATTGCTGGCCAGCAGGCTGCTCCATTCTCCTGTCACGGGCAGAGGTTTTGGGAGGATTCTGGCGTTTTGACAGTCATGGGGGCATTATGCAAATGAGATACAAAGCAGCAGTTAATGAACCCTGACTGCATTTGCCCAGCACTGGGGAACACTGAGGATCACTGCTGGGCTGGGGAGGGGGGCAATTATACTCTTTGGGTTGAACAAGGAGGTGGTGACAGAACAGGTTGGCTGCTCCTGGGGGGCACGAGAGCAGCTGCTCTGTGGCCTGGGTGAGGCCCCCTCCTCATTTGTAGACTGATCCCACCTGTGGGACTGGAACACGATTAAGGTCCAGGAGTAGGGGCTGAGGTCGGGCATGGTGTGTGTGTGTGGGGGGGGTGGTCATGGGGGGTGTCCCTGGGCCTGTCCAGGGCCTACAAGTAGGGGAGTGGAGGCTGCAGATGGTGACTCCTTGATATTTTTCTAGCCCAATTAACATGCAGAGGAAAGTTGCAACAAAACTGTGGCAGAGGACAATTTTCCCCTGAATGGGGTTCCCTTGGGAAGAAGGGGACGAGGGAGGTAGGAGATAGTTGAAGACGGAGTAGTTTCAAAGGGCGCAGGCTGGCATGGCGTAACCTATTACCCGTACTTTTGCTGGTTTTGGAGGGCTCTCTTATCGATGTCAACTTTGACAAAAACTAAGGATATCCCAATCTTGTTGTTTTCTACTCCTATGATACCTGTCTTGGGGGCCCTCCTGACAGCAGATGGGGCTGATCAGGCTGCCAGTAGGGTGGGGTGGGGTGGGGTGGATGCTCTCTGGGCCTGGGGAAGGTGGGGGGCGACAGAAGGGGTCAGCTTCTCAGAAGCACAGAACCTGCCTGAGTGTGGGAGGGCAGAACTCAGGGGTCTGCCAGGCAGCAGATGGGGCTGGATCAGGCTGATGGAGGTGGGTTGGGGGCAGCTATCTTTGGTATCCCTGGATGGAATCGGCTCTTTAGGAGAAAGATGATCCGGGGCTGTGGGCTGGCAGGTGGGCAGGGGGCTCTGCTTACAGGGCCTGGGAACTCAATCCCTCCCCACCCCCTAGCTCTCCCGGGAATCTGCTCTCAGGCACCAGGCATCCCCACCCTCTTGGCCTGGGTGTCGACCTCATTGACTACTGAGGACCTCCAGTCCTGGGGACACCCAGCGTCAGGCTTCTGGCCCAAGTAGGCCAGGCTGGAAGTCACCTCTGAGGTTGTTTGGGGGAGGGGTCCTCACTCATGCCCACTATGTGACTGGCACTTCAAGTACTTATGACCCTGTCCTGCCTTTGACCTGAGGATGAGAAGAACCCTGGCTGTGAAACTCCTAGAAAATGGGTGGCTGTTACTGTGTTTCCTAATCAGATCTTTCCTAGTGGAACCAACATAGAGCATCGGGAAAAGCTTGGCAGGCATAGGGTTCAAATCCCAGCCCAGGCATTTTCTGGCTTTGTCCCCTTGGGCAAATTGCTCAATCTCTCAGAGCCTTTGTTTCCTAATCAGTCCTGTGACCTCATCTGCAGGGCTGCCGTGACAGCCGGAGACGGAGACGGAGACGCTACAGGAGAACTGGAATCAGTACATCCACTAGCTCATCACTCCTAAGGGCAGGGACTTTGTTTTGCCCACGGCCTGTGTCCCAGCACCTATAACAGTTCGTGGCCCATGGTGCGTGCCTAGTAAATATCCGTTGAATGAATGAAATGCCCTATTTTCATCTATTCTAAGATGATTTCCCCCTCACATTTGGCATCACTGATATTAGGATGCTTCATACAATTTATAGCATGTCTTGGTTTAATTGGCAGCAGTCTTATGATTGAGACGGGTCTTAGATGGGATGAACTATGGAAGAGGCTGTCATTATTATTAACAGGCACTTTTTGGCTTAATTTTTGGTGGGCTTCTGGTTCTTTCTGATTGTGTGTGCCCTCTCTAGGCTGTGTGGGGTCCCCGAGAATCACCCTAGGGCACAGGGGCTACAGTGATCCTGCCTGAGGTCTTTCTGAGGCAGTGCTGGGCTGGGGTCAGCACATCCTGTGAGGAACACTGTGTGCCCCGGGCCCCTTCCTCCACTTGATCTACAGACCCTGCTCTGGCCCCCACTGCGTGCTATCCCTCCTGGGGAGGAGGGGGTGGCAGGGCTGTCTGAGCCTGGAACTCCCTCTGGGGAGGAGGGTCCCATTTTACTCAATCCTGTCATAATTCCAAGTACCAGGACTGGACAGCAGCTAGGAGGGTGGGGGGAATATCTGTGAGCCTCCTAGGCTGAGGGGGCTCTAGGTAGGATCTAGTCTGGACCAGGCAGAGGACTTTCAGAATGAGGGAGAAGGAGTGGGGGAGGGTGAACCCCGTCTCCTCCCAACCCCAGTCCCTCCAGCAGCCAAGCTAAGACACGGTGGGCAGATTAGTATCTAGAAGAGCAGACAGATCCTCTCCTGGTTGGGACACTTACTGGTGTCACCGATCCGTCCCATAAGGCTAGGGTTGGGGGCTTGTGTGTATAGCTGTGATTTTATGTAGGAAGGGTTTGTGTGATACATGTTCTGGATCCGTGTAGATGTGTGTACACTGATATTAGTGTTAGAGTTATGGGTAAGTATGTGTGTGTGTTACCTGTGCGTGTATAGGTAGATCCACAGATTTGTGGAAATGCACATGTGCAAATACACGTAATGTGTGTTTGTATATATGTGTCGTTGGGGTGCACATGTGCATGGACACATGTTGGTGCTAATGAGTGTGTGGTACAAGCCTAGATGTTTGCTCTAAGGGGTATGTGACAGCTGTGGCCTGTGGGAGCAGCACCAGAATTCAGATCACAAAGCCTTGTTGCTAATAACAAGCCCAGGAGCCTTGGATGCCCAGACGAGTTGTTTCACTACTGCGGGCCTCAGTTTCCAATCTGTAAAATGGGTATGGAATCTCATGGAATGAGATTGTAGACGAGCATCTCACACTCGGCCTGACACAGAAAAATCTCAGAATAAAAGTTTGGAATTGAGGAATGACTGAATGAGAATAAATGATTAAGCAAGTAGAAATGTTTTACAGAGAGGCACGTGGTAAGATTTTAAGGACCTGAGGGAAGCATGTGGAAAGGTGCAGCTTACAGTGCCTTGAAGGGATGCTGGGGGAGCAGGGTCTCAGGCAGAAAAAGAAGACAGGGCTGGAGCAGGGACTCCCCCCCACCCCGTGGGGCGTGGTTGCAAGAGCCTGGGAAGGTGAAGTGTGCGCGTGCCCAACAGCCCGGGGATGCTGGAGCCGCAACGTAGGCGGGCGTCCCCGGGTGTACGCGGGAAGGAGGCTGGCTGAGCGAGCATTGCCCGGTTGCCATAGAAACGAGGAGGTGGGTGGCGGGAGAAGGAGGCGGGTCGGGAGGCTGGAGGGGGAGGAGGCGGCCGTGGGGGCGGGGAGCTGGCTTCTGCAGTTCGGGCGCTGCTGCCTTCCCGAGCAGCGAGCGGTGGAGGGAACCCAAGAGGACAGAGCTCCCGGCCCGGGCTCCAGGCCCCCTCCCTGCCCGCCACCACGGAGAAGGAGGAGGACAGCCGGCCCCTCCGGCCCTGGCCTGGCCCAGTGGGGACAGTGCACTCCTACGTGCCCCTGGCTAGGTGCCCAGACGGGCCCAGGTAGGCATTCCGGTGGGGACAGCCAGAAGAGGCTGCACGGAGAGTGGGGCCCCGGGGCTGCCCGGCCCTCCTACCGGCAGTACCTGGTGGCAAGCACGGGGGCCGAAGGGGCCAGGGCCAGTAGAACAGGTGGGGAGCAGCCTGCATCCTGAGAGGCCCTCTTCAGAACCTGGGTCCTCCCCATCAGGACTGTGCCCCTGCTGCCTCTCCTCTGCTCTTCTGTCCCTCTCTCCACCCCTGCCACAGGTCCCGGCTGGAGAAATGCCTCTTCCCAGGCAGAGCAGGCCAAGGGGGCTGGAACTCCCAGGAACCCAAAGTGCCTGCTCCCCAGTCTGAGGCTGGGGGGGGGCGTGGGTGAGGATACCCCCCGCCCCCGCTCAGGGCACTGCTGGGCCCTGGCCATTTGGAACCAGCAGACCCCCGCCTCCACCATCAGCAGCCTCCCTGCTGGCCCTGTTGCTCTCAGGCCCTGGGCTTAGAGCCCCGGTCAGGGGAGAGGCATCTCTCTTCTCCCCCAAGCTGAGGACCTTACCCCTCCTTGTTCCCCTGCAGACCCAGTTCCCCCAGGACCCCTGTCCCACCGCCCCAGCAAGCCCAGGGGCTCCATGCTGGGGTACGCTGATTGGGTGGGGGGTGCCTCCCCCTCTCTCTGTGCCTCTGCTGCATTGCTTCTGGGGATGACTCCACTGCTGCTGGGGGAGCTTGGGGCACTGCAGAGGAACCGCTGCCTGCTGCCCAGGAGGGGGTGGGGCCGGGCCTGGGGAGGAGCTGGGCCGCACTGCCTGGCTCTGGGCACAGAGGGGGCAGGAGGGCCTGCAGCAGCACAGTGGGTGGAGTGCACCTGGTCCTGGCAGGCCCTGGGCCACAGCTAAAGGGCCTCGGCCAGCGTGGGGAGGAGGTCCCAGCCTGAGGGGGCAGGGGGTGGTGTGTGCAATCTCAGGCGTGCCTAGGGTGCCTGGGCCTTGGAGGGTCTGCCCCATTCTCCTGCCTGCCTTCCGTCCCCAGCACCCCCTGAGAGCTTGGCTGGGTCCTGGCACCACTCTGTGGAGCTTCCCCTTCCTGGGCACTTGGAGAGTGAGAGCACCCAGGACAGGGCCCAGTGTGATGGGGCCGGGGAATACGTGCTGAGAGGCTGATGTGGCTCCATTCATTTCTGCAAACCTTAGTTGCACCTGCTGAGTATAGGCACAAGGGCCGCCCACTTCAGGGTTAAGGGCCCAGGAGGTGAGAAGGCGGGTCTCAGATGGCAGGAGCTTGGGTGAGGGTTGCAGATCTGCCCAGAAGCTGGCAGTCCAGTAACCCGTGTGCACCGTCACCATCTGCCCCCTGCTTCTCTGAGCCCCGGCACAGATCAGGGCCTGGGGCTGGCACTGGTGTCTATCCTGCTTCACCTCCTACAGCTGGGCCAGCCTCCATCCCGGCCACAACAAGGGCCGGTGAGGCCTGGAGGTCAAGAGCTGGAAGGATCTGTCCCTTCCCCAGGCCCTTCAGGCCTGGCCCTGACCACTGGCCCCCCCCCACTCCTGTTTGGCCTTCTCTAGGCCACATTCCCCCTCTCTTCAATTTTTTTCTGTCCCGTGTCCCCCTGGGGTCTGTCTTTGCTCTGTCTCTCTCCTACCCTTTTTGCCCCCAGGCTCTCGGGCAGTTAGCCAGCAGAATGGCCTCCTGGGGCCCATTTCCCAGCCCTACCCCATCACCCCCAGTGGGCTCACAGCCCAGGGCACATGCCCCCCACCTCCAGCAGCCTTCCCAGCATCAGAGGGAGCTGAAGGGAAGCCCCAGGATCACTCAGAGGCTGGGACCCCAGGACTAGAGGAACAATTTGGCCCAGGGGGGCCCCTCCCCACGTGCCTCCAGTGCAGGAGCTCTGGGGAGAAGGAACATCTCCACTTGGCTCTCAGGGCGCAAAACTGAGCTCCCATCTCCCTTAAATTGTTCCTCCCGCGGTGCTCTCCAGCTCGGGAAGCAGCACCCCACCTGCCAGCTGCTCAGGCCCAAACCCTGATGCCACGCTTGACTCCTCCTTCCTCTCGCACTCACATCCAAACCATCAGCAAATTCTGTTGGCGCCACATCAGAGTGCTTCCCACCACCCGCCCCTCACTGCTTCTGGCATTACTACCTTGGTCTGAGCCCCCATCTTCCCTGATGGGACGGCTACAGCCACCTGCCAGCAGGTGCCCTGTACTTCTTGCCCCCCTTAGTCCCCTATTCCTATGCCCCCAGCAGCCAGGCATCCTTTAAGACCTAAGCCAGGGGCTTTTCTGGTGGTCCAGTGGCTAAGACGCCACACTGCCAATGCAGAGGGCCTGGGTTCAATCCCTGGTCAGAGAACTAGATCCCGCATGCCGCAACTAAAAGATCCCTCACGCGGCAACTAAGACCCGGTGCAGCCAAATAAATAAATGAATAAATATTACCTCTTTTTTTTTTTTTTTTTTTTTTTTTTTCCCCCAAATGGGGGGGGACTTTTTTTTTTTTTTAAAAAGTCCTTTTTTTTACCTGGCCCC
>NW_006787905.1:189661-191526 GCF_000442215.2 Lipotes vexillifer | reverse complement strand
CACGAACCCGTGTCCCCTGCATCGGCAGGCGGACCCTCAACCACTGCGCCACCAGGGGAGCCCCCATGAATAAATATTTAAAACAACAAAAACTCTAAGCCAGATCACATCCCACCTCTTCTCACACCCTGCAGTAGCTCCCATCTCACTTGATGGGGGAAAAGTCACAGGCCTCACTCTGACCTACAAGGCATCACGTGTCTCCATTCTCTCCCCGCCTTCCCCACCAACCTGTCTGACCTCAGCCTTCCCCTCTCCTCACTCCCTCTGTTTCAGCCCCACGGCCCCCTTGTTCCTCAACCATGGCAGCCATGCTTGTGCCTCAGGGCCTTTGCACTGGCTGTTCCCTCAGCCTGGATGCTCTTCCCCCAGATATCTGCATGGTGCCCTCCCTCACCTCCTTCAGGTCTTTGCTCAAATGCCACTTTCTGAGAATGGCCTTCTCTGACCAGCCTGTGTAAAACAGCATGGCTCCTAAGTCCCCACCATCCCTCCCTGACCCCTTCACTGCCTTACTCTTCTCCAGAGCTTTTGTCACCTTCCACCACACTTGATCATTTACTTTTTCATCTGGTTTCTTGTCTGTCTAGCCTTCTAGAATGTCAGCTCCATGAGGCAGGCGGGTTTCTGGTTTGCTTATGCTGTAGCCCAGAGCTGCACTATAAGGATCAGGGCTGCAATTAAAGCCAGGAGTCTCTGCCTCAGTGGCTGGCCCCCTGCATCCGTGCTGTAATGGTTTCAGCCCTCACAGGGGAAGGGATGCAATAATGCCCCGCTGGCTGGGCAGTTGCCCCAGGGCATCGAATTGGATAGGATGTCCTGCATGGACTAGGTGCATGCTTTTTGCCTTTTTCTGACCCAGCCATGGCCAGGACAGCTCTACCCAGCCAGGAAGAGGAAAAGAGTGGGCTGCATGCATCCCACCCCCCGTGCTGCTCAAGACGGAGGGCCCCTTCTTCCTGGTCAGAGTTCTGTGCCTCGGGAAAGCCTGCTGTGCACCCACCAGGAGCATCATCCACAGGGCGGGCAGACCTGGTTCCTGCCCTCCAGGAGACCACAGATGCAGAGGGCTCAGGACAGGACACACCCTGTCAGGACAGAGGGCCCATGTGTGGGATGACTGGTCTCGAGGAGACGCATCCAGAGCAGGGAGGATGGGGGCCTGTCTTCCCACCAGCTCCCACTCCTGCCTCCCCATCTGTGGAGGCTGAGACAAGGCTATGATTAGAGTGGTTCATTGGGAGGTGGTCCCTGGAAACACAGAGAGTGTGGAGGTGAGGCATGAAGGGAGCTTGAGTGAGCCGGTTCCCACTGTGGGCAGCTGGGGCTCGATCCCCCTGGGCACCTCTGAGAGTCAGTGTAGCCAGGAAGGTGGGGAGCTGGGGTGTGTGTACACCTGTTCCACCGGTCATTACTTGAGACTGCCCCTGACCACCCTCTTCCCTGCCTGGTTTTTTCAACTGTTGTTAATGTTAATCACCTAATGAGGTGATGTTTATCCACTGCTTGGCTTCCTGTCTGCACTGGAGTGTACGCTCTATGGGGGGAAGGCCTGGTCTCCTTCCCTGCTGAGCCTGCAGCACCCAGAATGGTCTTAGAGGCTCCCTAGAGACGGGTGGGCCTAATGAGACGTGGGCCCATCTGCGGCCTGGGAGCAGGGGAGCATGGGGGGCTGCCTTTGGGGGTGATTTTCTGGAGGAGAGAGAGGGCCTGGGGCCTGATGGGGCTGGAGGGAGAGGGGATAGGATAGGGGTGGTGAGGGCTGAAGGTTGGAGTCGGGGGAGTGGCCGGGAGGAGGGGAAGGGAGGCCAGCCAGAGGCGGCTGGGGTGTGGTGCCTTCAACCCTTTCCCACAGGGACGAAGCC
>NW_006787905.1:182397-189628 GCF_000442215.2 Lipotes vexillifer | reverse complement strand
CCAGGGACACACCCGCCCCCCCCCCCCCCACCCATTCCCTCAGCTCTGCGTCCCTCTGGGGCCCTCCAGCCTCAAGTGAGACCCAGGCTCTGCCTCCCTCAGTCTCCCCATTTGCCTCCATCCTCTTCCCGCCTCCCCACCTTGGGGTTAAGTGTTTCTGAAGGCAGGGCGCTTTGGGGACTGCCCTGGGGACCTACCTCACAGGAGATGGAGGTTGGGGAGCCTGGTTTTTAGACCCGAAGAGAAGGCAAGAGAAAGCCAGGCCTGGGATCTTCTCTTCACAGGGGACCTGGAGATCTGGGGTTCCAGACGAGACCCAACCGTCATGGAAGGTGGTCTTAGCTCAGGCTGCTGTAACAAAATACCAGTCTCGGCAGCTTAAACGACAGACGCTTATTTCTCACAGTCTGGAGGCTGGAAGTCCAATATCAAGATGCCAGCCTATCAGGGCCCTGGTGAGACCTCTCTTCTGGGCTTGTAGATACAGCCTTCCTGCTGTGTCCCCACACGGCCTTCCCTCTGCTTGAGCCCGGGGAGAGGGGGCGAGCTCTTCCTCTTCTTATAAGGACGCCAATCCTATTGGATTATGACCTCACCCTTATGAACTCAGTTAACCGTAATTACCTCCTAAAAGCCCTATCTCCAAATACAGTCACTTTGCGGAGGTAGAGTATCAAAATATAAATTGGAGGGGAACACAAGTCAGTCCTGAGCAAAGGTCTATGGGGGTGTTAGTCCAAAGAGGGGAGAAGGAGACATGAGGTCATCCAGACAGTCTCCTGTTTTGAAAGCTCTGCACCTGTGGCAAGAGCAGGTAATAATACCCATAGTAATAATAACAGTTAACGTGGTGCTTCCCGTGGCTACTCATTTCACCCTCACGCCAACCCCATGGGGTTGGTGGTATCGTCACCTCCATTTTGCAGATGAGGAAACTGAGGCGCAGAGAGTTTAAGCAATTTGCCAAAGTCACACAGCCAGTAAAGTGGCAGAGCTGGGATTTGAATCCAGTCGCTCTGTCTGGCCCCAAGACAGGGCCCTTAACTAATTTGCTCGTAGTGCTGATCTGGTGGGAGGTGCTGTGCATGTCAGGAGAGCAGGCTGCATCCTGAAGCCAGCGAGACGTGGTTGATGGCAGGGTGTGATGAGGAACCGCACCCGGGTGTGGGGCTGAGGTAGGCTTCTTGCGGGGGACTGAGCTGGCCCTTGAAGGGAAGCAGGGTTGTTCTGGGGAGAGGTGATCCATGGGAGGGAGGATAGCATGCGCCCCAGGCAGGAGAGAAGGCGTGAGCAAAGGAGCAGAGCTCGGAATGAGCTTGGGGTGTGTGTCACAGGGAGGGGTGGACGGACAGCATATTCCAGCTGACCTGGATCCTTCTCGCTGCATCTGAAGCCCCAGCAGAGGCTGGTAAGGGTCCTTGGGTGGCCCCACGTCAGGCACAGTGAGCCCGTCCATCTCTGGGTGAGGTGAGGGGCGGGGGAGCTGCTGGGACTGTTTGTGGGATTAGAGACCCTGGGTGAGGGGGAGGCAGCTCTGGCTTCTCATGGCCCTGCCCAGGTTTGAGCTGAGCCAGTCCCTTAGGACAGGAGGGCTGGGGTGACACCCATGGAGTATGGGCTCTGGGACGGAGGGGCAGGGGAAGGACTCACCCTTGGGTCTGGGTCTGACTCTGCCTCCTCCCTGCTGCTGTGTGACCTTGGACATGTTATTTAACCTCTCTGAGTCTCAGAGAAGGCAGGGAAGACATCACTCATCTCAATGGGTTGTTATGAGAATTAGAAATAAAGTGCATCAAGAGGTTGGCACATAGTAGGTATTCAAAAATGGTTGTGGTTAATATGAAAAGAGAGTGAAGAGAGGGTGATGTGACAGCCCGATTGCTACCTATTCTGTCTGTGCTGCGGGATCCCTAGGGTTGGAGGGCACCATCCCGAGGGCAGAATCATCATGGGGGATCAAGGAGGAAGAGACCCTGGAACTGGACCCTGAGGGTTGACCAAGAGGAGAGGAAGGGGGCTCGGAAACAGAGGACAGGAGGGATCTGGGACCCCCTCCTCTGGGATTCGGCTCTTGGCTGTATCACCATCATTATCAACATTTATTGAACACCGACTGTGTGCAGGTGACTATGTTTGGCTCTAGGGTACAGAATTCAGAGTTTCTGCTATTTAATGAAGGAATGTTCCAGAAGGTCCTTAGCATTTATTCATCATTCTACAAATAAGGATCATGCACTTACTACGTGCCAGGCGCTGCTCAGGATCTGCTGATGGGTTGGGTGTGGGGTGCGAGAAGAAAGAGGAGCTGGGTGACTCCGAGGCCTGTGGTTGTTAGTGGCTAATGCCTAGGAATCTACACGGTGCCGTCCACACCCTCCTGCCCTCCCTGGGCTCATGCTTTTAATTCCTCTGTCCTTTCTCCAAGCCAGGGGTCGAGGGAACATGACCAAGGCCTCTGCCCCCCAAGGTCTTTTAGAGGCAGCTGGCAGTGGGCCTGGGGCCTGAGGGGGAACACCTTTCACCTTCAGGCTCTTGTCTCCTTAAAGGCAAGTTTAAGGCCTGCATTAAAACTTCAAATTTCCATAGTGGTCTGTGTTTTCAAAAAGAACTTACCACCCTTTTATCATTTGCTCTTTGAAGACTCAAGTATTGTTTTCTCATCATACGAGTTAGAAAACTGAGACACCCATGACGCAACCCGGCCGAGATCTCACTGGTAAAAGAGGTCAAGCTGGGGCCAGAGCCCAATACCACCCGTGCCACGTGCATGCCAAGGGCTACGGCATCCTTGGGGGTGAGAAAGGCCCGGCGCCTTCCCTGGCTCCACAGGCAGACAGGGCCCATCCTGAAATGGGACTTTCACCCCTATTCCAGCAACAGAGGTGACAAATCAGAAGTGAGAGCTGACAGGCTCTTTCAGTCAGGTCTCAGCCTCTGGGCGCTCATCTACAATGTACGCGTGAGAACGGCCCCCGCCTTACAGGGCTGCAGTGGGGATTAGAGGCACTGAGACATGCCGACAGGCCCTGGCACCAAGTCCACGCTCCATAAATGCCAGCTGTTATTATTAACGATACAGGGCTTCCAGGGCCACAGTAGCTTGACAGCCACGGTGAGAAAAGTCAGATAGGTGTTGTGCCCGTTTGATGGGCTGAGGACAGCCGAGAGCGGATGGGGCTTGTCCTCCGGGAGCAGCAGATTCCGGCCACGCCAGCCTCCTGATCTGAGAGATGCCGCACTCTCAGTGATGGCAGCCCTTGACCGCCATTCAGGAAGGACATGGCATTTGCCAGAGTTAAGCCCCCGGGTGGCGGTGTGCGGCCGATTTGGAGGAGGCAGGGGCGGGGTGGGGTGGCATGTCTGGCCACGGGGTGAAGGGGTGCTCCCACGCCCCCTCCCACGTCCCTTCCCTGACGCTGCCTGCCTGTCTTCCTGGGCCACCTCTGTGTGGGTCTTTCCCAGGGTGTGGGCTGGACCCTCACCGCCGGCTCATCTAATCCTTAAGTCTGGTTGCATCACCCACATTTCACAGCAAGGCCATGTGAGTCACCCAGCATCACACAGCAGTTTGGTGGCAGAGCAGGGACCCCAAGGGTAGAGCTATTCCTACTAGACGTGCTGCCTCAGCCGGGAGGCTGGGGACACCCTGCCTACACCCAGGGTGGGGCCGCAGCCAGTCCCACCCTCCCTGGATCTGGACAAGGTGGAGAGTGGCCTCTGCCTTCTTGCATTCTCTTCTAGCCTGACTTGCCGGGTCTGCACTGCTCCGTCCCCTCCCTCCACGGCTCAAGTGCACCCTCGGTCCTGGCTCCTAGCTCCCTCAGCTCCTCTCCAGCACTGGCTGGAGGCTTTATAAAAAATATACAATTTATGCAAGGCAAAATCTAAAGGACACAAAAGGACCCATGGTGAAAAATCCCTCCCTGTTCCCACTCCCCAGCCACCTAGTTCCCTGAAGGCAACTACCATTACTCAGCTTTCCAAAAATATTCTCTGCTCGTATGTTCCCCCCCATAAAAATGGAAGCATCCAGCCACACTGTGCTGAACCTGGCTCGTCTTGCTTCAGTGACATGGCTTGGAGGGTTCCTTCCATTCAAGACCGGAGCATTGTGTTGCAGGCCTGCATGGTAATTTACTTAACTGGTCCCCTGCGGCCGCGCATTTGGGTTGTTTCCAGCCTTTGGTTTTTACAAGCAGTGCTGCAGTAGATAAAATTGGGTGGCATTACCTTCCAGGTAAATTCCTAGCGGTGGTGCTGCTGGGTGAAGGGTGTGTGTCTCTAAGGGTGGGAGAGAGCACCAAGTTGGCCTCCGATAAGGTTGTGTGGAGTCACTTCCCCACTGCCAGGGGTGGGTTCAACCATGTCGTCGTTGCTCCCATAACCAAATGTCCCTCCCCCCCCCCCGCCCCCACCGCCAGCTACTAACAGCTGTATGTGCTGGAGATCCCAAAGAGCAGAGCTCTGTGACTCCAAGGGTTCTAGACGGTCTCTGGCCCCAGGGATACTTAAGTCTTTCATTAAATATCCCTGCCCTTTACTTCTTCAAAGCTAAATTCAAAGTGTTCTTTATGAAGCAAGTACTGCTTTATAAGTGAAAAGTGCCAAATGAAGAATAAAAAAAATTGAGACTCATTTCTCTGTCCCTTGATGAATTCAGCTACCTTCCTGCCCACCTACTGCCACTGTGCGTGAGTGTGGGAAGGTGTGTCTGAGGCTTTGCTAAGGCAAAAGGAACAAAATATATTTAGTACCTGAGAGGAGCAAGGAGCAAAAGAGCACCAGCCTCTGAACAGATGGGGAAGCTGAGGCCTGAGAAGGGGCGGGACACCCTTGACCAAGTATCCTTAGGTGTTGGTGCCACATGTCTGCCCTGAGCCTGAGGGCCACCCTGGATCCCCTGGTTGGGCTGAATCTTGCAGAGACTAGCCCTCGCCCAGCATCCTCACTGGTCAGGGTTCATAGTGTCCAAGGCTGCGGTGCAGAAGTAATGAGTTGTCCCCTGCTCAAGGCTCACAGCTCCTAGTAGTGTTACTGAAAGTGGAGTCCAGCTGCTCGCCACTCTAAAGCCAATTAAAAGGCAAGGTTGGTGGAAAGGAAAGTTTGCTTTATTTCAGAGGCCGGCAACCTGTGGGGGGAGGGTGGATTCCTGTCCAAAGGCCAACCCCCCGCCCCCGCAATGACAATCAGTAGGCAAGAGCTTCTATAGACAGACGGAGGGGGCTACATGCAGAAACAGCATTCACTTCTGACAGTCATCTTGAAATTGGTCATGCAATGGTTTAATCAGCGTCATCTTGTTTTTTTATTTTTTTAATTTTCTATTGATGTATAGTTGATTTACAGTGTTGTGCTAGTTTCAGGTGTACAGCAAAGTCATTCAGTTATACATATAATATATTTGTTCTTTTTCCAATTTTTTACCCATATAGGTTATTACAGAATATTGAGTAGAGTTCCCTGTGCTGTAGGTCCTTGTTGCTTATCTATTTTATATATAGTAGTGTGTGTATGTTAATCGTAAACTCCTAATTTATCCTCCCCCCCAGCGCCATGTTTCCCCTTTGGTAACCATAAGTTTGTTTTAGAAATCTGTGAGTCTGTTTCTGTTTTATAAATAAGTTCATTTGTATCATTTAAAAAAATTAGATTCCACATATGAGTGATATCATATGACATTTGTCTTTGTCTGACTTAACTTCACTTAGTATGATAATCTATAGGTCCATCCATATTGCTGCAAATGGCATTATTTCGTTCTTTTTTATGGCTGAGTAATATTCTATTGTGTATATGTACTACATTTTCTTTATCCATTCCTCTGTGGATGGACATTTAGTTTGCTTCCACGTCTTGGCTATTGTAGATAGTGCTGCAATGAATATTGGGGTGCATGTGTCTTTTTTTATATATATTTATTTTGTTTATTTTTGGCAGCATTGGGTCTTTGTTGCTGTGCATGGGCTTTCTCTAATTGTGGTGAGCAGGGGCCACTCCTCGTTGCGGTGCATGGGCTTCTCATTGCAGTGGCCTCTCTTGTTGTGGAGCACGGGCTCCAGGCGCGCGGGCTTCAGTAGTTGTGGCACGTGGGCTCAGCAATTGTGGCTCGCGGGCTCCAGAGTGCAGGCTTAGCAGCTGTGGTGCATGGACTAGTTGCTCCGCAGCATGTGGGATCTTCCCGGACCAGGGCTTGAACCCGTGTCCCCAGCATTGGCAGGCAGACTCTTAACCACTGCGTCACCAGGGAAGCCCACATGTCTTTTTGAACTATAGTTTTCTTCGGGTATATGCCCAGGAGTGCGATTGCTGGACCATATGGTAGCTCTATTTTTGTTTTTTTAAGGAACATCCATACTATTCTCCATAGTGATTATACCAATTTACATTCCCACCAATAGCGTAGGAGGGTTCCCTTTTCTTCACACCCTCTCCAGCATTTATTGTTTGTAGACTTTTTGATATGGCCATTCTGACCAGTGTGAGGTGATACCTCATTGTAGTTTTGATTTGCATTTCTCTGATAATTAGTGATGTTGAGCATCTTTTCATGTGCTTTTTGGCCATCTCTGTGTCTTCTTTGGAGAAATGTCTATTGCCCATTTTTTGATTGGCTTGTTTGTTTTTTTGATGTAGAGCATCTTGATTATTTTAAGTACAGTTAATCTTCAGTTCCAGGGTTGGTTTATTCCCATTTCTTTGAGGCCAGCTCTCAGAATTGAGGCCAGTTCTCAGCTTATGTCATGGCTACAGCCTGGTCATCATGTAGTTAACTTCTTCCACCTGGTGGGGTTTTAGTATCTGTAAGACAGCTCGCAGGATACGGCTCAGAGTATTATCTATAGCCCTTGAGGAGGAACTAATGGTCCTTGACTATGCTTAATGACTAATCTATTATTATTTAGTCTTATTGGACTGTTTTCCTTTGTTTCTTCATTTTCTCACTTCTCTGATTAAACTTACTCTTTGGCTAAAGTTTTTCCACACTCAAAAAGGCAGGCTGAGGACATGTGGGGTAAGGACCATAGGGTCCTGCTCCATTTCAATACACCGTTTTCTTTGATACTCCTCAGTCTTGAGGAGGAACAGGTACAAAACAAGAAAGGGAATAAAGTTTTGGATAGAGAGGTTAATCATAGACTTGGTAGAGGAATTCTGTTTTAATTCCATTTCTGTTCCAGTTTTCCCCAAATCTTTGAGTGAATGGGGCAACAACTGCTCTCGCTACTTCCTG
>NW_006787905.1:172589-180987 GCF_000442215.2 Lipotes vexillifer | reverse complement strand
CTGCTGAAGTGGGGCATAGTCCTGCCTCATTTTGGGAATGGACACAGAGTTGGAAATAATCTCAAGTTGCAAGCTTAGCATCAACATTTTTTTTTTTAAATTTATTTATTGGCTGCGTTGGGTCTTTGTTGCTGCGTGCGGGCTTTCTCTAGTTGTGACGAGTGGGGGCTACTCTTTGTTGCAGTGTGCGGGCTTCTCATTGTGGTGGTGGCTTCTCGTTGCAGAGCACGGACCCTAGGTGCGCAGGCTTCAGTAGTTGTGGCACGCAGGCTCAGTAATTGTGGCCCTTGGGCTCTAGAGTGCAGGCTCAGTAGTTGTCTCGCACGGGCTTAGTTGCTTTGCAGCATGTGGGATCTTCCCGGACCAGGGATCGTATCCATGTCCCCTGCATTGGCAGGTATATTCTTAACCACCGCAGCACTGGGGAAGTCCCCAACATTTTATATTATGAAAACATTAACTCTCTCTTTGATTACTTGTCATAGTACCTGGACAAACATTTGAAAATTAGTAGACATATTACAATGAGGATAACAATCAAAATGCATCTTTGTATTATTCTCTGAATGTGTGTTTTTTTTTTTTTTACTTAATGGTTAAAGCAGATATGCAATGTATGTTTACTAGGCCACAAACAGGCTCTTTTGGTTAGTCTAAAGTTCAAATTAAATCATGTGTAAGCCAGAATGACTTCCCCATACCTCAATATGTGAAAATTTCTTCCATCATTTCCCCCCCACTTTAATTGCAAATATTTGCATAGAAAGCATTGATAATCAATATATTTTTCCAGCACTGCTAGATGTAGCTCCATTGCCTGCTCTGGGTTCATTCATGTCCCTCAGTGCTAGACCTACTTTTTGGTTATATATTGGCCTAGTTATCCATGATGGGGGAAAACTAATCAGACATAACAAACTAATACAGGGGTATACTGATGGGGAAACATTTTATAGGCTACACATTTTAGCACTAATACCCAATTGTCACACAAGCACTGTACATGTGCTTTTATTTTTAAAAAATATTTATTATTTATTTGGTTGCATTGTGTCTTAGTTGCGGCAGGTGGGCTCCTTAGTTGCGGCTCGAGGGCCCCTTAGTTGTGGCTCGCCAGCTCCTTAGTTGTGGCTTGTGGGCTCCTTAGTTGTGGCATGCAAACTCTTAGTTGCGGCATGCAGGTGGGATCTAGTTCCCTGACCAGGGATCAAACCTGGGCCCCCTGCATTGTGAGCATAGAGTCTTAACCTCTGTGCCACCAGGGACGTCCCTCTACATGTGCTTTTAGTAGTAAACTTAAAGCCAGCAGTGATATACATCATAAGTAATTATACTCTATGATAACTTAACTAGCCAATTTTTTCCATCCTGAACATTGGGGTCAAAAATATGGTTTGAGGGACTTCCTTGGCAGTCCAGTGGTTAAGACTCTGCACTCCTAATGCAGGGGACACGGGTTCAATCCCTGGTCAGGGAACTAAGATCCTGCATGCTGCACGGCACAGCCAAATATATATATACATATGGTTTGAAGCAAAACAATAGCTTTTCATTAGAATTCTTTAAATTTCTTACCCAGTTCAGCAGTATGATATGAAAGTTATCAAATGTTGTCCATATAATTTAAGTTACGAAATCCTAGTTGCTTTAATATTTCTTCTGAGATGCCTAGGGGCCTTTTGGAATACTCAAAGTTGGCTAGAGAAAGAAACTTATGGGCTTCCCTGGTGGCACAGTGGTTAAGAATCTGCCTGCCAATGCAGGGGACACAGGTTCGAGCCCTGGTCCGGAAAGATCCCACATGCTGCAGTGCAGCTAAGCCTGTGCACCACAACTACTGAGCCTGTGCTCTAGAGCCTGCGTGTCACAACTACTGAAGCCCGCGCACCTAGAGCCTGTGCTCTGCAACAAGAGAAGCCACTGCAATGAGAAGCCTGCACACTGCAACGAAGAGTAGCCCCTGCTACTAGAGAAAGCCCATGCACTGCAATGAAGACGCAATGCAGCCAAAAAATAAATAAATAAATAAATAAAATTTAAAAATATTGGTGTTATTAAAAAAAAAGAAAGAAAGAAACTACAATCTGTTATTAAAAGCAGCTCAGTATTCCAGGAAGATTTTGTTCTCTTAACAGGGAGAAAGAAACCAAATTCCAGTCTTTACCAGCTTACTATAGATACTTACCTAATTAAATCCAATCTAATCTTAATCACTCCTGACAGTGTACAAAATTCTTTTCTCAAGGTTCCCTTTTTTTGCAAACCTTTTATCACTTTTGTATCCATATGATTTCCCCATCCAGAAATAACCAGCTCTAGGACAAGATTATTACCATCATTTTTCCTCAACAAAAATATCTCCATTCTTTATACCTTCTCTGCCAACCACGCATATCCTACTTGCTTTACACGCTGAAATGCTTCCCTTATCATTTTTAGTAGCTTTAATTACGTATTTCAGTTTTTAACACTTAAAAGCCTTAACAAAACCAAGAAATAAGTAATTGAACTGTTATACCAGCATTTACTGATTGGCAAACTTAAGAACATATTCTGGGACTTCCCTGGTGGCGCAGTGATTGAGAATCCACCTGCCAATGCAGGGGACACAGGTTCAATCCCTGGTCCAGGAAGCTCCCACATGCCGTGGAGCAACTAAGCCCATGTGCCATAACTACTGAGCCTGTGCACCACAACTACTGGGCCCGCCTGCCACAACTACTGAAGCCCGTGCAACTAGAGCCCATGCTCCACAACAAAAGAAGCCACCGCAATGAGAAGCCCGTCCACTGCAACGAAGAGTAGCTCCAACTCGCCACAACTACAGAAAGCCCGCACGCAGCAATGAAGACCCAACACAGCCAAAAATAAAATAATTAATTAATTTTAAAGAGAGGGCTTCCCTGGTGGCGCAGTGGTTGAGAGTCCGCCTGCCAATGCAGGGGACACGGGTTCGTTGTCCCGGTTGGGGAAGATCCCACGTGCCGTAGGCCCTTGAGCCATGGCCGCTGAGCCTGCACGTCCGCAGCCTGTGCTCCGCAAAGGGAGAGGTCACAACAGTGAGAGGCCCCCTACCGAAAAAAAAAAAAAAAAAAAAAAAGAACATATTCCATAACCTCTAAAAACTCACATTTTTTCGCATAGCATAGTTCTCTTTATTGTGGTACAAGATGCATGTTTAATAAACCCAAACATCTTTTGAAGTTCTACTAATTAACCCAAGGCTGAAGTCTCAGGCAAAGTGGGCTGTGTTTGTATTTCAAGGACATGATAAGAGTTAACTTCAAGTTTTCTCCTAGGCATATTTTTGTTCTCTGAGGGTCAGAATTCTGAAAAGAGTATTTTATCAAGCTATCTTTCTCTAACTGCAGATGCAGAAAGAACCAGAAGAATTTCAAAACTCTTGGAATTTCAAAAGAGTTTCATCTTAACCAATTTTCTCCGGAGTCTAAAGAATACTGTTGTCTTATATTGGTAAAAAAAAGTATCTTTGGGACTTCCCTGGTGGTCCAGTTCTTGAGACTCTGTGCTTCCACTGCAGGGGACACAGGTTCGATCCCTGTTCAGGGAACTAGGATCCTGTATGTCAAGCAGTGTGGCCAAAAAAAAAATTGTCTTTTTTCTTTAGCCATAATCTCATAGCTAAAATTTTTCCAATCACACAAATGGAATATCTATACACTCACACACCAGAAGACAGAACTGTCACAAATCCTCCAAGAGGGTGACTGGTACAGAGTCCCAAACAAATATTTCCCCAACACAAATGGTCCTCAGTGTCAGACACATGTCAGAACCAATTGGCAAAATGCCCAGATAGCACCTTCTATTTTGAGTTTTACAAAACTGATTTCCACGCCAGCCAAGGCAGGCACCCACTGGAAAGTGGAAGCTGGTATTTAACAGTATGAGAAGGAGGGCACTGGCCTCAGACCCACCACCTAGGTTTGGATCTCAACTCTTGCCTTCACTCCCTAAGGGTAGAAGTTTGCCTGGGTACACACCAGTGGACTTACTCTGTCTTGGAGCTTGTCAGCTCATCTAGATGCATGTTTCCGTTCCACCAAGGAAAAACGTACATTGGCAGCCAGTGCTGAGCAGGGGAGAAACAGGGAGGATTCCTGAAACAAATGGTTTTGGCAGCTGCTAGGAACGCCCCCCCAAATCCCTCTCTCAGGACCAGCTAGCCACGAGCAGCGGGCTCCTCGCAGCCATCCCAGCACACGGTCATGGTGGGCGAGTCTGCTCGGGGAAAACCCCAGGGAGCCAGATGCTGTGAGAGTGCAGCGCAGCCCTACGTCGGATGCCAAAAACTGTTACCGAAATTGGGGATCCGGCTGCTCGCTGCTTTAAAGCCAATTAAGAGGCAAGTTTGGTGGAAAGGAAAGTTTGCTTTATTTTGGAGGCCAGCAACCTGGGGGGAGGGCCGATTCCTGTCCAAAGGCCAATTCTCCCCCACTGACGACCAGTGGGCAAGAGCTTCTGTAGGTGAAGGGAAGGGGCTACTTGCAGAAACAGCACAGTCAGCTGTGACAGTCATCCTGAAATTGGTCATGCGCTGGTCTGATCAGTGTCATCTTGATTGTTTACGTACAGTTAGTCTTCAGTTCAAGGGTCGGTTTGTTCCCATTTCTTTGAGGCCAGCTCTTGGAATTGTGGCAGCTCATGTCATGGCTACAGCCTGGTCATCACGTAGTTATAACTTCCTCCACCTGGTGGGGGTTTCAGTATCTGTAAGACAGCTCACAGGATACGGCTCAGAATATTACCTGTAGCCCTTGAAGAAGGGCTACATGTCCTTGACTATATGCTTAGTGACTAAACTATTACTATTTTCTCTTGTTGGACTTGTTTAGACTCAGATTTTTAGTCTTGTTTCTGCATTTTCTCACTTATCTGATTAAACTTACTGTTTGGCTAAAGTTTTTCCACAGACAAAAGGCAGGCAGAGGACATGGGCAGCAAGGATCATAGGGTCCTGCTCCATTTCAGGGTCAGGCCCAGCCTGGACTCGCTGCCCCTTTGAAGACCAGGCCCCTAGCTCTCTGAGTCCTGTCTCCTAACTACTGAGCCATTCTTGTCCAGGGTGGCAATGAGGACTGGGGGATGGGAGTAGGGCAGTGCCTGCCCTGGCCCGGGGGCAGCACATGGCCTAGATTGAACAGCCGTGATGCCTGCTGACAGATCCATGGCACACACAGCCACCCCGATGTCCACGCAGATTGCGGTGCTCTGACCTGTGGGCCAGGAAGCCACATGTCTGGGACTCAGGAGATACGTAAGCGGCTAATGGAGGCTTTGAGGCTGGGCACCAGGGCAGCCGGAAGGGCATTTACAGGAGCCCAGTAGCTCAGAGACCTGAGGAGGTGCTGAGCCTGGGTGGGAGGTAGGAGGGGGCCTGCTGCCAGCTTTCCAAGGGGCTCGGGTCCAGGCTTCAGGTCGGCGGGGAGGGGGGGCGTTCAGGGAGGTACTAGGGGCTGAGACCAGGGGTTCTGCGTCAATTGGGGATTGGGGGGGAGCTGAGGTGGGTCTTTTGCACCAGGTGCAAGGATTTAGCTATGTCAGGGTGGGCAGTACCGAGGTGGGCAGATTGAGAAGCCTTCTAGGGTTCATCATTGAGCCCCAGGGTGCCAGGTCCTGGGGAGGGAGTGCAGGACACGCACAGAGATAAGTCTGATTGCTGGCTTTGAGGAGTTGTGTGTGTCTGTGAAGCAAACTGCGGATTTATATAAAGCAAATATGTAATTACGTGGCCCTAGGTTTTAGCTCTAAGAGTCCAGGAGCACAAAAACAGTTGCAGGCACCACGATTCTGGTGGTTGCAGCAGGCTTCTGAGAAGAGGTGCCCACGCTTGAGCTGGATGACGGACTTAGGGGAGAGGGGAAGGACAGGATGTGGAGTGAAGGGCTTATGGCGGAGAGACCGGGTGGTGGGCACGAGGGGTGCTACAGGGTGGCTCTTGGGGTTACCCTAGGGATGGGGAGCCAGTCTCTGGGCAGGAAGCCCCCATCCAATGCGAGCTCATGCCTGTAGAGCCCCCACAGCAAGTTGGGGCCCCAGGCCTGGAATGGGGCATGCGGGGAGCTGCCCTCATCTCCAGGATCTCTCTCCTGCCCTCCCAGCACATGAGCAGCCAGCCTGCTGACCGCCACTCCACACCTGTCCACCCCGCAACGGCCACACCATGTCTGGCTCCTACGATGAGGCCTCGCTCGCTCCAGAGGAGACCACCGACAGCTTCTGGGAGGTGAGGCTTAGATGCTCCCCAGGCCCTGGGGACCAGGCAGCCTGGCTGCGTGGAGGCCCAGGCTCCCACCCACCCGTGACCTCAGATCTTGCTCCCCAGTCCCACGGACCCCTCCAAAGCCCTCCATGTCCAGCGGGCAGTTGTTGCCACCAAGTGGTTCCTACAGACCATTGAGCCCAGAGCCCCTCTGCCTCACAGCTGCCCCTGGAGAGATCCTGTGGAATTTATGATGTGGAACAGGGCCCTCCTGACCCTCTGCTCTGGGGGCCCCGGCTCAGACTCCTTGTGCTTCACACAGGCAGGTGCAGCACTTTACAGCTTACGTGGCCTTTCACAGCTGTGCCCCGCCTCCTACCCTATGCAGTGGGCAGGGGGCGGAGCACTGGTCGCAGAGAAGTGTTACAAGTTCAGGGAGCCCCGCAGCGACAAAGAGGTGGAGCCAGCATTGCAGGAGCCTCCCAAAATATTTGAGACCCAGAAAGAAATTTTCCATCAGCTTCCAAAACCCAAAGTGAAAACTGCCAAACCTAAATTAATAAGTGTTTAATGAGATGTCTACAAAACATAATATTATGTCAAGAAGCTGCAGCTCAGCTCAACGCTTATATGACTCTCTATAAATATAATAGATTTAGCACGGCAAATACAAAATGAATAATTCATTTGAGTCTAAGTTCAAATTATAAATATCCTTCTGCACTCGGTGGCAGTGAGGAAAATCTGTTTAAAGAGGGATGAGGGAGTGTATAGACGGTGGGGTGTGAGGGGGGTGTCCAAGTCTCCATCAGTGAGAGGGTCCAGAGCCCCCAGGGTGTGAGCGCGGGGTGGCCCGGCGGGCGCCCCCTGCAGGACAGGGTGGCCAGGGCGGCCGGGCGGGCGAGGCGGGGAGCCCGCGGGAGTCGTGCTCGCTGCTCGGCCGCCAGGTGGGGAACTACAAGCGGACGGTGAAGCGCATCGATGACGGGCACCGGCTGTGCAACGACCTGATGAACTGCGTGCAGGAGCGCGCCAAGATCGAGAAGGCGTATGCGCAGCAGCTCACCGACTGGGCCAAGCGCTGGCGCCAGCTCATCGAGAAAGGTGCCCCTCCCCCTCCTGCCCCATGCCCAGCCCTTGCGCACACCCCAGGCAGTAAACGGCCCCCCCACTGTCTGGGTCCCGGGAGCGCCCTGCCTCTGGATGCACCTGCACCCCCCAGTCGCCGGGCCCTGCCCTGCACACTTCCCCTCCCAAACCACGCAGGCCTCCCTGTCCCCGGTCAACTCTACTTTCTGCAATTTTAGGTTGGATTAAAAACAGACAACTTTTTATTTTGAAATAATTTAAGCTTAGAGAACGGTTGCTAGAATAGTACAGAGAATTACATACCTTTCACCCAGACTCACCAGCTCACATTTTACCACGTTTGTTTTCTCACTCCCTCTCTATTTATAGGTATATCTTTTCTGAACCATTCAAGTTAGAGACATGCCCCTTCACCCTAAATTCTTCATGTATCACCGAAGAATAAGAACATTTGTTTACATAACCATAGTTCAGCTATCAAATTCAGGGCGTTTAATGTGGCCCATATGCAAATTTTATTATAGCAATTGTTCTTGCTGGTCCAGATCCTGTGGGATGTCTGGTCCCGGTGGCTTCCCGTTCCCCAGTTGGTTCTTCAGTTTTACGTTCAGTCAACATTCCTGGAGCACCGACTGTGTGCCTGGTGCTGTGCTGGCTTGTGAGGGCTCATGGGGGTCCAGGCTGCCGCCCATGGGGCTCACAAGCTGATGGGGGAGACAGGGAGTAGGCCCAGAGATGGACGCTGTAAGAAGAATTCATGAGGGCTGGAGGCCAAGGTGTCTGAGGATAGAGTACTCAGAAAAGGCTTCCTGAAGGAGGTGTGGCTGTTCTTGGGCCCTGGAAGATGGATAAAACTGTAGGGAGAGCAGAGGAGGGCATTTCTGCTGCCATGGGAAGTATGGGGAAAGCCTTAGAGAAAGGAGGCGTGAGGCGAGCCTCTGGGCCAGGGGTAATGAGGACCCGATGACCACATGGCCATTTCCTCAGGCCCACAGTATGGCAGCCTGGAACGGGCCTGGGGTGCCATGATGACGGAGGCGGACAAGGTGAGCGAACTGCACCAGGAGGTGAAGAACAGCCTGCTGA
>NW_006787905.1:135833-172579 GCF_000442215.2 Lipotes vexillifer | reverse complement strand
CTGAACGAGGACCTGGAGAAGGTCAAGAACTGGCAGAAGGATGCCTATCACAAGCAGATCATGGGCGGCTTCAAGGAGACCAAGGAGGCTGAAGACGGCTTCCGCAAGGCCCAGAAGCCCTGGGCCAAGAAGATGAAGGAGGTGCCTGGTGGGCGGCTGCCACGGAAGGGGCGAGGCTGGGCAGCTGGGCTCAGAGGGGCAGACTGATCAGAGGGAGGGTCTCTACAGGTGTGGCAGGCAGTGCACTGCCCGCTGGTATTGGGCCCACAGGAGAGCAGCACTGCCTGCCAGAGAGAAACACCCACAGATGGGGCAGGCACTGCAGTGCCCAACGGGAGGGTGTCCATCGGGGCAGGCAGGGTAGGGAAATGCACAGATGGGTGGGCGCTGCTCCTGAATACCTGGAGCCGTGGGGCCTGCATCCCTTCCGCCTTTTAAGAATGTGTGCTCACAGCTCCCGGTGGAGTGGGCAGGTGGGAGGGGTTGAAAGTGAACACGTTTGCTTCTGCTTACACCCTGCCCCCTCTCCCCCCTCCCCACAGCTAGAGGCAGCCAAGAAGGCCTACCATCTGGCCTGCAAAGAGGAGAAGCTGGCCATGACCCGCGAGATGAACAGCAAGACGGAGCAGTCGGTGACACCCGAGCAGCAGAAGAAGCTGCAGGACAAAGTGGACAAGTGCAAGCAGGATGTGCAGAAGGTGCTGGTCGGGCTGGCATCTCAGGGCCCCTTGGAGTGGGTGGCAGCTGGGAGCTGCAGGCCTGGGTCTCACCCCCCCGCCCACTTTGCCCTGGTTCCTATAGACACAGGAGAAGTATGAGAAGGTGCTGGATGACGTGGGCAAGACCACACCCCAGTACATGGAGGGCATGGAGCAGGTGTTTGAACAGTGCCAGCAATTTGAGGAAAGGAGGCTGGTCTTCCTCAAGGAGGTGCTGCTAGACATCAAACGTCACCTCAACCTAGCTGAGAATAGCAGGTAGCTGGGCGTGGCGGCACGGTGGGCACAGGCAGAGGCAGCAGGGCATCCTGGGCCCTATGTTATAGTGACAGGAAGGGGAGGGCGGAGCTGCAGGGGCCAGTAGCTGACTGGGTGTAAGCTGACGCACACCAGATACTCAAGAAACATGCTTGGATGGATGGGTGAGTGGCTAAGGTGGGGATGGAGAAAGGTGCCCACTGGGCATACCTGGAGCTGCCCACTCAGAGATTGCTCCTTGGGAAGCAGCCTGATTCCCAGCTGGGGGGCACGCCAGCACCCTGGTCTCCTGAACAGGCTCTGGCCCTCACTGAGGCTGAGACGGGGCCATGGTGCATCTTGCCCTGCACCTCTCCATCTCCCCCGTGCACAGCTATGTTCAAGTGTACCGGGAGCTGGAGCAGGCCATCCGGGGGGCCGACGCCCAGGACGACCTCAGATGGTTCCGCAGCACCAGCGGCCCTGGCATGCCCATGAATTGGCCCCAGTTTGAGGTGAGGATGTGTGGGGATGGGGAAGGGGAATCTGAAACAGCTGGAAGGAGCCTCGGGGGGCAGCCCCCGAGCCTGACTGCTCCCCTGACACCCCCCAGGAGTGGAACCCAGACCTCCCGCACACCACCACCAAGAAGGAGAAACAGCCCAAGAAGGCAGAGGGGGTAGTGCTAACCAATGCTGCTGGGATGGTGGAGTCCACATCCCAGGCTGGGGACCGTGGCAGGTAAGTGCCTCCTACAGAGCTTCCTGGGGGCCAGGGGGGTCCACATACTGGGACAGCTGAGTTTTACCTCAGGAGACAAGAAATGGCAACCTTGGGCTTCTCTCAAAGGTAGTGATAGATAACCCCATGAGAGCACCTACTGTGTGCCAGGTACTGTTCTAAGCATTTTCCATAAATTAGCTCCTTGATGTCTCTCAACACTCTGAGGAGTGTGTAAATATTCCCATTTTACAGATGGAGAAATCAACACCCAGAGAGGTTAAGTGACTTGCCCAAGGTCACACAGCTGGTTAGTAAGCCTCAGAGCCAAGATATGATGCCCAAGAGGTCTGGCTCCAGAATCTTCACTCATATATTTGCCTTGGCCTTCTTTCTTTCTCTTCTTGTTTTTTTTTCTTCCAGTTTTATTGAGATATAATTGATACATAGCACTGTATAAGGTTAAGGTGTACAGCATAATGGTCTGACTCACATACATCATGAAATGATTATCACAATAAGTTTAGTGAGCATCCATCATCTCATATACATACAAAGTTAAAGAATTAGAAAAAAATTGTTTTCCTGGTGGTGAGAACTCTTAGGATTTACTGTTGTAACTTTCATAGATAACATACAGCAGTGTTAATTATCTTTATCATGTTGTACATTACATCCCTAGTACTAGTAATCCTCACTCTTAGCCACTGGGTTGTAATACCCCTTTCAGATGAGGGGTCAGATGTTCTCTGGGGTCTCCTTCAGCACCTCCTCACTCAAGGGCTGAGTAATGCTAATAGTCCTGCCTCCCATCTGGTTAAAGAGCTGTCAGTGAGGGTCACTGGCTCCGGACCCCGTCTTACAAGGCCCGTCCTTGCTCTAGCCTTGGTGGACTTTAGGGTCAGGGCTCTGGTTGGGAGGAGGGGGCAGCCCTAAGGACAGGGTGAGAGGCCACTCATGCTGGGTCCTCTCTCTGCGTCTCAGTGTTAGCAGCTACGACAGGGGCCAGACTTACGCCACGGAGTGGTCGGACGACGAGAGCGGGAATCCATTTGGGGGAAATGAGGCCAACGGGGGCTCCAACCCCTTCGATGAAGACGCCAAGGGAGTGCGTGTGCGGGCGCTCTACGACTACGACGGCCAGGAGCAGGACGAGCTCAGCTTCAAGGCTGGTAAGGGGGCGGGGCCGGTCGAACCTGGGGCGGGGCCTGGCGCATGGCGTGGCCAAGACCTGGAGGGCGACCTGTGCCTCGGGGGCAAGACTTCAATTGAAGAGCAAGGGCAGGGCCTGAGAGTGGCAACTGGGTGCCAGGGGCAGAGTCTGGACCTGAGAATAGGGTGGGGGTAGGGCCAGAACAAGGGTTGGGGGCGGAGCCTGAGGGCAGGGCTGCCAGGAGGACGGGCAGGACTAGGGCAGTGAAGCTGGAGGCGGGGCCTGGGTTTCCGGGGTGGAGCCGAGATTAGGTGGTTGGCTGGGCCGCCCGTGGGTGTTGAGGTGTGGGTGGGGCTGGTCTGGGGCGGTGCGGGGGGGTCTGGCATCCGGGCAGTAATGGGCGGGGCACTGGGGTCAGCCCACCTGTAATCAGAGGGCTTACCCGGCAGGCGGGGGTGGGGGTCAGTCCTCTCTGAGTTCCTGTCAACCAGCTCCTCTGTGTCCCCTCCCTAGGAGATGAGCTCACCAAGCTTGGCGAGGAGGACGAGCAGGGCTGGTGCCGCGGGCGGCTGGACAGCGGGCAGCTGGGCCTCTATCCCGCCAACTACGTGGAGGCCATCTAGCTACCCTGCTCCCCTCCACATCATCCCCACTCCTCACCCACCGCCTCCCCTCCCTGCCCACTCTTGTCCTCCTCCCCTCGCCATAGAGTTCCAGACATATTTTCCAATCAAGCTTTTATTTTTTTAAAAGTCAAAACAGAACAAAACAAAAAAATACTAAGAGACAGAGCATTTGCCTGGAGGCCAGGGTGGTGGGACTTGGGGTGATGGCCCCAGGGTAGGTGAGGGTCTTAGGACTTAGCCCAACAGCGACATCACAACATCCGCTCTTCAGATCCCACCAGAGTCTCCTGAGCCCAGAGGGGTGTCTCCTGGACCCTTTCATCCTGCCTCAGTACCCCCAGCCTTCCCCTCCCCACCCCAGGCTGCCAGCACCTGCCCCCATTCTCTGGGCCTGGTTTTATGACCTCTGCCTCCAGCCCCACCCTGCTCCCCTCCCACCACCTCCCTGTTGTGAAAGACCTCCCCTGCAGACCCCCAAGAAGGGGGCCTCCTCTTTAGTCTTCCACTCTGCCTGGGGAGTACCCTTCTCCCAGCCTCGCCCCTCAGGACTGGTGGGGCTGGAGGGGGGATAGTCACTCTCTTCTCCCATAGAGCTTTCCAGGCGTCCCTAGACTCCCCAGGACATGAAGAGGGGTGAGTTGGAGTTGGTGACAGTGTGACTGGGGTGTAGGAGGGTGAGTAAACGGGGAGCAGGCTCAGTGCAAGGACCAGGACCCTGCTGGGGTCCTTCTTTGCAGCTGTCAGTACTTCCGGCACAGGCTCTCCCTCGGACCCCGCCCTGCTCTCGTAAGGCCTCAGGCCGTGGGGAGGGGCCCCAAAGCCCAGCGCAAAGCCAACGACAGTAGCAGCCTCCGGGGAGGAGGGCCTCTTGCCCTCTCTGCCTCCCTCCCTCCCTCCATGTCCATCTAAAACTGTATAACCACTGGGCTAAGCTGGCCTCCCATGCCTCTCTCCCCTGCTCTGGCCTGCCTGGGGAGGCACTGGGGACCCGGTGCCTGTGGCCAATGGGAGAGGCATGCGTTTGCAGGAGGGAGGAGCCCCGGCCTCAGGAGCAGGACAGTAGCCAGGTCTTTCTTCCTTGTCCCCTCTCGCCCAACCCCAGCCCCTGGCAGCCCCTCCATCTCTCCAAGCGTGGGTCTCAGTTAAAGGACTTTTGTGGGTGGGAGGAGGCAAAGGGCCTTCTGCAAGAGCAGGAGTGTTTCCTGTGGTTGGTGAAAGGAAGTGGTGCTGGATTACCAGGTATTCGTACCAGGTACCAACCAGCCTTGCCCATAGGAGTGGGGCAAGGGTGCTTGAGAAGCCGACCAGGGCAGGACAAGACCCAATGAGGTAGGGGAATGATGGGAAGAGGAGTGTCTCGAGAACCTCCGGGGTGAGGCCTTGAGGCTTCCTGCAGCACCAGGTGAGGTTACTGCTCACAGCTGATGCCACTTCTGAGCTTCGGGCCTGCAGACACCCTACCCGCTCAGCTCCAGCAGCACCTGGACCCCGGGCCTCCAGGTAAAGACAGTGTGATACCCCAGCCCCTCCATCAGCCTCCGTCCTCTTTTGCTCCGTGCTTCTCCCAGTAGCCCACTCAGGAGGTCGCAGACCCCAGCCTCAAGACCCTGAGCCTGGTCATGTGAGGACCTGGGCAGAGTCACAGGGGCCTGAGCTGGTGCAGGCCTCCCTTGGGGCCAGGGGAGTTGGGGGTTTGGGGACAATGGCACCCCCAGGGTCGGGCAGACTCCCCTCTCAGCACCCCTGTTCTTGTTACTGTCTGCTTTCTGGGCCTCTGCTGCAGCCTGAGATGTGCCCTAGGCCCCTCAGAGCCTGAAGTAAGATTTCGGAAGCCTCAGGCCTCCGGACTCCAGAACAAAAGCCTCTTCAGCCTCTCCCCAAGGGCAGGAGTTGGGGTTGGAGGCCTCTGCCCCTTGGAAGGCAGGAAGTGAGCACATCTGCACCTTGGGCCTGGGCTCCCCCTCTCTGTGCCCGCGGCTTCCTGGTACCTGGGGAGGGGCTGTGGCCCTGGCTGGACCCCAGGCCTGTCCCCCTCAGCACTCTAGCAGCCCACTCCGGGGCAGGGACTCGAAACCCATTCCTTCTGAGCAACCACCTCCACGGCCCTGTTGGGGACCACTCCCTCTCAGTCCCCAGACTCCTCAGGACCCCAGGGCAGGAGGGTCTCCCACCCGGAAGTACCCCTGAGCCCCACCTGTCAGTGCTGGTGTCAGGCACTCAACGCCCACCGCCTCCTGTAGCCCCCGTCCGCCCCCTGGATGCTGCGCAGGGCGCCCTGCGGGGCTCAGCGTGTACCGTGTTTTGTCCCCAGTTAAGCGCCCTTTCTGCGGCCTGGCTCTGCGAGGAGCCGGGGCTGCCCCACCGCCTGCCACCCTAGGCTTCCTGACTCCATTAGTCCAACACCTGTGAAACTCCAAAAAGTGCTGTGGTCTCAGCAATGCACCCGTTTTGTACATGATTGTGTAATTTAAAGGTATATAAATACAAATATATATATATATAAGTTGTGACTGTATGACTGTGGATAAAATCCAGAACTGTGTCAACCTGGCTGGACGTTGTCATCCTGAGTCTTGTGTGTCTTGCGAGCGCTCTGAGAGTTGCCTGCGGTTGGACGTCTGTTGGGGAGCACTCTGGGTGCTGTCCTGGCCACCACCACGGGCTGGGGGCCTGAGGGCCTGAGGGCTGGTCCCTTCACCTTCCAGGGCCCCGGGTCCTGTCTGTACAGGGAAGGTCACACCTGATGCTCTCTAAGGCTCCAAGGCTGTGGCCTTTAGAATCCCGGGTGCCTGGTGATGAGCACTGACCAGGAGACCTGGGGCATCCGGGGTCCCAAACTCATGGTTCAAGGATGAATTTGACCCCTAAATAGGTTTCCATTTTTATTTTTTTAATTTTTATTTAATTAATTTATTTTTGCTGTGTTGGGTCTTCATTTCTGTGCAAGGAAGGGCTTTCTCTAGTTGGCGGCGAGTGGGGGCCACTGTTCATTGCGGTGCGCGGGCCTCTGACTGTCGCGGCCTCTCTTGTTGTGGAGCACAGGCTCTAGACGCGCAGGCTCAGCAGTTGTGGCCCACGGGCCCAGTTGCTCCGCGGCATGTGGGATCTTCCCAGACCAGGGCTCGAACCCGTGTCCCCTGCATTGGCAGGCAGATTCTCAACCACTGCGCCACCAGGGAAGCCCAGGTTTCCATTTTTAAAGCAAAATTCTAAAAGTGGCCGCTGAGGCCTGTGGCTTCTGGCTGTTCACAGTCCCGGGTCCCTGTGGTGTGACATCAGGCCATGCCACACTTTCCTGTGTCCTGCCTGACCTCTGACAGCACTTCTGTGTGGGGCCCCTTGTGGGGCAGGACAGGGGCTCTGGGCTTCTAACTCTGTTATGCCCTGGGCTCAGCCCCCAGCCCAGATTCAGCTCCAGCTCCAGTCCCAGCCCCTGCTCCAGCCTCCCCACTCCGGCCACATCCCCTCTGGGGCAGGGCAGGAGTCCCTGTCCCAGTCCTGCCATCAGGTCACTGTGTCCCCACCCCAGGTCTCAGCCTCCCCTGTCTGGTTAGATGTCTCTCTGAGGCCCTTCTGGCCTTGACAGCCTGACAGGGTCCTGATACAAACCCTCGTTCAAGGTAAATATACTATAGTCCCCTCACCCATACTGTTTTCCCCCAGCCTCGGGGCATGCTCAGGGCAGGGAGAAAAGGTCCATTTGGGGATTGGATTTGTTCTCTCCCCCATATTCTTCATCCCCCAGATCCACCTCCAGGGCCAAACCCCTGGTTTTAGCCAGAGGACTCTTCAAGTAAAGATAAAAGTTTGCCTTATTTGGACAGGCTGTTCCATGCAGTTATGGGGAGCCCTGGAGGCAGGCTCCCCTGCAGAAGGTCAGGGAGTACCTAGGCTAGATGGAGTTCTGACAGGCAGGTGTGTGAAGGAGAAAAGGGATTCCGGAGTTTGCTGCCAGCACAGGAGGTGTCACTGGATGGGTGTGTGCCTCTGTGCCCCGTGCAGATCCACACAGCAGGGAGCTGCCCCACCCAAGCCCCCCGCAGCTCCGCGTCCTGGAGCAACTCCAGCTCCCCACTCCTCGGCCCTAATCTCCTCCCTCCCTCCCAGCCCTGCGACCCGAGGCCTCTCCAGGCCCAGGCCCAGCTGGGGACGTGCAAGCAGGTGGTTCCAGGGACTTGGGGGCAGGGTGGGCAGGCTGGAGACAAAACCAGTTCAGCAGTTCAGCAGAGCCGAGCTGGGTTCTGGCCAGGGCCCGGTCTGCCCCCTCGCCGGGGGTGGGCAGACAGCAGGGCCCCAGCGAGGCACTGGCCTGGGGCAGGGCCTCCTCCTCCTCCCAGTGCAGTCCCAGCTGACAGATGCCAAGGTGCTGTTTGCTCACTGCCAGGAGTAAACTTTCTTCTGGAGACAATAAAATTGCTGAGGGCAGAAGGTGCAGTACAGGGCAGTATTTAACCCTCAGTGGTCTGGGTGGCGCTGGGCTGCCTCCTGGAAGCCTGTCGTCAGAAGCTAAGCGTTACAGAGGCTGAGGGCGCTGACAGAGCAGGAGGCATATGGAGGGACAGGGAGAGCCCTGTCCTTGTGGGTTCAGTTCTTGGTTCTGCTGCTGATTGGCTGTGTGACTGTGAGCGAGCACTTAACTGCTCTGAGCCTCAGTTTCATCAGCTGCAAAGTAGCGTGTGTGTGGGGGGGGTGACCCTTACCTCACAGTTTTATTGGGAAGGTTAATGACAAAAAGCAGTGGAAGCACCTGGCTGCCTAGTCGGCCCTCGGGTCAGCTGAGCTGGATGAACAAACGTGAGGGGAGCATGAGGAAGCCGAGTTGCTTTGCCCAGGAAAGAAGGCGGTGGGTTCCATCTCCCTCAGCACACAAATGAACACTCAGACCCACCCCTTTTTCCCATCAGGAGCCCTGGTCCCTCACACCTAGCTTGCAGGGCTCACAGCTTCAGGGCCCCTGAGGAGGTCTGTGGCTTCTCTCAAGAGAGAAATTGCCAGCAAGCCAACCTCTCTTCCACTCTCGTTTGCTGCAGAGCCAGTCTCCCGTGAGGAAGACTGAAGTCCCCATCCTCTCCCACAGCCCTGCTGCCCAGCCCAGAGCCCCTTCAGTTGGCCAAGAAGAGGCAAGGGCTGTGGACCCCCTCACAAGAGGGGCAGCCCTCGGCCCACCCCAGGGGAAAGTCCTGATCTACAGCAGAGCAGGAGGATGGGAAGGACGCCACCATCTCTCCAGTCCTGCCGTAGACCCTTTTCAGCCCCAGCCCACGCCCTCCTTCCAGCTGACACCATGTCAGGGGAGATGAGGGCCAGTCCAGCCCCTCGTTGGCCTTGAAGACTCACTGCCTCTCTCCCACTGCTTTTACCAATCAACTGCCCCTTTCCTTTTAGGCTCAGCTCAATGCCACCTCCCCCAGGAAGCCTCCCTTGACCACCCCAGGCCCCTGTGACCACAACCTTTTGAGCATTGATGGCCTCCAGGCTGTGCCACTCCCTCACCGCACGTAGGACACTGGGGCCATGTCAATTCTCTAGTATCTTTATTATCCATCCCCAGGGCACCCCTGGCTTCCCAACTTGGGAGTGTAGATGTCCCCGCACCATGCCAGGCACGGTAAAGAATGGGTGGCAGAGGGCACTGGACTGCGAGTGGCCTTGGCCAAGTCACTGCCGTTCTGTTGGATCTGCTCTGGAACTTCTGGGGTCAGAGGCTGGGTGCAGGGAGGGCCTTCCCTGGGGTGCCATGAACACTGAGAACAGCCCTGGCTTCCCCCGTCCTCCAGTGGACTGGGCGCAGGAGCAGTCAGGCCCAAGGAGAAAGCACGCCCACCCCGGGGTCCCTCAGGCCCCAGAGAGCTCACTGACACCCGTGGAGTGAGGGGCCATCCCCTCCCTGACCTTGAACTCCGGATGCCAGCAGACTGCCCTGTCCCCCAGCTCAGGGTCTGGCTGAGGCAGGGCAGGCAGGAGGAGGTCTGGTGAGGGCAAGGTTCGGGCCCAGGGCCTGGCCGCAGCACTCAGATGGGGTGCACGAACTGGTAGACCAGGCGCTGGGAGATGTCCGGCTTGCGGATGATGCCCTTCTTATAATACTGGCGGATGGAGCGGCTCAGCTTGTCGTAGTTCATGGCGGGGCGGTTCTTGCGGATGCCCCACAGCCGGGCCACCTGTGCGGAGTCCTCGATTTTGAAGATGCCTGGGGCAGCAGGAGGGCCCAGAGAGAGTCAGCAGTGCAGGCGGGGCGGCAGGAAGGAGAAAGACCAAGACCAGCAGGTCAGTCTCTCGCAGCCAGGGGAGCTAGAGTCGCCCGGGGTAGGGCCAGGCGCTGAGCCACGATACCTTCTCCCATGGTTGTGGTGAGGGTTAAAGGAACATGTGGGAAGGGTGTTCCACAGGGTCCAGGAAGTGGTAAATCCTACCACGGACTCACAGACCTCCTGGTGCAGGGTGAACCTGCGTACGTTGGTTGGCGACTTGAGGCCCTGAGGGCCTGATCCTTGCCAGCCTCTGCTCCTAAGCGTGGGGTGTGTACACCCTACGCAGAAGCCCTGCGGGGCTCTGGGCTGCGGACACGGCTCATTTGGCAAGGTCACCCGTGCAGTTCCCGAGCCTGAAAGACCGCTTTGCGATTCTCAGACGCTTCGAGCCCACACAGCCCTTTCTGGCAGGATTAATTGGTAGGAGATGGTGGAAAGAGTGGATCTGGAGCCAGGCTGACCTGGGTTGGAATCCTGGCTCTGCCATTTTCTACCTTTAGAAGTTGTCTGAGACCCCGTTTTCCTGTCAGTAAGAGAGGGTTGTAGTGATCACCATGTTGTTGAGTGGGTACAGAAAGCGCTTAGAGCAGAGCCCGAAGGAATTACCCCTTAGGATGAACTATTACTCATTAATACCCCCAGTTCTCATTCTAAACCACCTGGCAAAGCCCAGGTCAGCACACCCTCTCCAGGCAGGCTCCCCAGACCACCCCACCCTCCCTGATCTCCCTGCCCTCATGGGACAGTCTCCCTGGAGTACCGGCTCACTCTCAGTCTCAAATACACACACGGGATCACCACACCTTGTGCAGGAACTTTTCCACCCCTCCTAACCCCTTCCCGTGCTCCACACTCAGCCCCAGAGTCATTCCTCTGTGAAGCCCTCCTGGACCCAGGCACAGCTGACCCCATCACAGCCCAACACATTCTGCACACCAGCTCATTTCACTGCTGGTTCTCCTACAAGACTGTAGGTCCCTGGAGGATGGGGTATCGCTGAATTCTCCCCACACCCTCAGGACACTGTAACCCTCCATAAATGTCGGCTGAGCAAGTGTGGAACCAGAGGAGGTGCTCAAGGAAGGTTTGCTGGATGAATGAATCTAGTCCATTTCACAAACAAGAAGCCTGGGGTCCAGGCGCCCACAGCTGCTAATGGCAGGAGGGGGCCTAGAACCCAGGTTTCTTGGCTCTGAGCCTTTTCTAAAACATACACCTGCACACCATCCAGCCCTGTTGCTGTCCAATGTGGTCCCCACTAGCCACATGTGGCTCTTAGCCCTTGAAATGTGGCTGGTCTGAAGTAAGGTGTAAGCATAAAATGTATACCAGATTTCAAAGACTTAGGAAATATCTCATTAATAATTTTTATGTCGATTATATGTTGAAATTATACGAATTTATAATATTGGATTAAAGAGATGTATTATTAAAATTAAATTCACCTGTTTAAAAAAATTTTGAATTGTGGCTACTTGAAAATCTAATATTACCTCTGTTGCCCATCAGTCTCCTCCGTCAAGCTCTGATGTTTTGAGGGTAAAGACTGTGTCCGCTTCTCAGCAGAGTTTTAAGGCCCTGCTATGTCCCAGGCACTGTGTGTCACTGGGGACCTTCAACAGGCAGAGCCCAGCGGGGGAACACGCGTGGACACAGAAGGCACACAGACCCTGGGCCGGTCCAGTGAGAGTGCGTGTGTGGCATTCAGGGCAAAGGTGGGGGCAGCTCCAGCCCTCTGCCCCGCCCCCAACCCTCCCTGCCCAGCGCCTGGCGGGACCGCAGGCCCCCAGCAGCCCCCTCCCCTCCTGCCCCTGGCACTGCTCACCCTTCTCCTTGTTGAGCCACCGGATGAAGCGGCCATAGCTGTGTGGCTTCAGCAGCAGTTCCTTGAGAAACTGCCACAGGTGGATGGGCTGCCCGGAACAGGACGAGTCCACCTCGCTGTCCGTCCAGCTCTCTTCGCTGGTCGACGCTGGGCAGCCAGGGAGTGTGGCGGTGAGTGGGGAGCCCCCTTCTTCAATGGCTGCCCCAGCCCACCCCCAGAGCCCAGAGCCCCGGCCACCTCCCTGCCCTGCCCGACTCACCACAGTAGTGAATCGCCCCCAGGGACGTCCTCTCTTTCATCCAGGCCGCTGCGGGACAAGGAGAGGAAGTTGGGGACCAGAGAGACCCCCCCCCAAGGGAGGAGGAGGGCATTTGGGTGGGACTGTGGGGCCAGAGAAGGCCCCCCGTGGCTCCCTCCCTCCTGCCAGCCTGTGAAGACCAGCTGTTTACAAAGCCTCCTCCTGGAAGAAAATGTAGGATTTCGGAGCTGGGAGGGGCCTTAGAGGCCCTGCAGGCAGCCCCTTGTTCAGAGAGGAGTGGAAGTCAAGCCTTGCTTTGCCTCCCTTCTGTCACCTGTGAAATGGGGCTGGGACACCCCCTCACAGGTCTCGCAAGGATGCAGGGTGGTGAAGCCTGCACGGTGCCCAGCATGATAAAAACATTCCCTGCCCTCCAACTGCCAAGCTTCCCGAGCACCACCATCCCCTCCTGCTCTCCACCTGACCCCCTCCCCAGACAAGCAGTGGGAGGCGGAGGCCGCCAGCTTCTGCCCACACCACCACCTGGCTCATAGCCTGGCACTGTCCACTGCTCTTGCCAGACCCCGGCAAGGGGCCTGGGCTGGGGCAGGACACTGGTTTCTGGGCCATGAGAGTGGGACCTGTCCTCTTATTCACCCTGGGTCCTGAGGGGCAGGGGCCTTGACTCGTGGCGCGAGGACTGACCCCTCTGAAGTGCACGGCTCTGTGCAGGGCACACTGGGCGCCTGATAAGATTGAGACCAAGTAGACATTAAGGGGTTGGCATGCAGCCATCAAAACTGGGGCAGCTGTATAGACAGTGATGGGAAACAAGATCCGAGATACGCTGTTCAGTACAGAACAGCGTGATACTCGTACTATTCATGTTAGAAAGGGGTAGAAGTCACACTTACTCTTGCTTGTATATGCATAGACTTTCCTTGGCAAGGTACTCACAAAACTGGCAACAGTTGTTGCCTCTAGGGAGGGGGATTGGAGGGCCGGGGTAGGTGGGAGGGAGGATTATTCTTCATGGTATACTGTTGTTCACGATGGTCTTTTAAAAAATCCTGCACATTTATTACCTCATTTCTTCTTTAATGAAAACAACACAAAACAAACACACAATTTTAAAAAGGACGACGAAGAAGGACTTAGAGTATCTGACATCCTGCGTCCTCACAGTCTAACTTCTATTTTTAAATTCCCATGTGCCCTGTCCTAAGTTCTGTGGCCTTGACCAGGGTAGGCAGTGGGTCGGGGCTGGAGAGTTCACCCAGGATCCAGGGAGGCAGCTGTCATTGGGGTTGGGATTCAGAACAGAACCCAGATTGGGACAAGGGGCTGCCCACCCAGTGGAGTGTAGCCTCTGGACAGGCATGCTGACCTAATTGTTCCCCTTGGCGTCCCTGGCTTGGAGCCCGCAGTGGGGGGGTGGGGGGGTGGGGCATTCTACCCATGCCTGTCCCACCTGATTTCCAGATGTCCAGGTGGGCGTGCAGCACGTCCCCGCCCAGGGGCGAGCGCTGGCGGAACTGCTCCTCCGACATGGCACACAGCTCCTTACCCCCCAGCTCCTGGAAGGCCTTGCCCACGGAGGGCAGCCGGTACTGGTGCTCCGTCCACAGGAGCCACTTCTGCACGTTGCCAGGGCTCCAGTCCACGGGGTCTGGGCAAGAGACACTCCTTCAGCCCTGGAGGCTGCTTGAGGGCACCACCCCCAAGGTGGCCCCTCTGCCCTGATGGAGCCCCTGTGGGAACCGGTGGCCTGGGACCATGCACTCCTGGGATGGGGCCAGGCCAGGCCACATGGGGCCTTGAGGGGCTCCGTGGAGGGGGTACCGAAGAAGGGGGCAGTGACAGGAAGGAACCAGGGCCCTTGAAGCAAACATGGCTCAGGGCAGGGCAGCCTGGGGCCTCTGCACCCCCATCTCACCTGGACCTCAGGTCCTCCCAGACCCCTCCAGCCCCTCCAAAGGGCCTTTTGGGGAGCCACAGCCCTGGAGGGGACAGTGACATTAAACCAGAAACACCCAAGCCTCTTTCTTTCCCAGATGCCTCTTGCCTTCCCCAAACCCTTCAAAGAACCAGAGAAAAACCCAATCAAGAATTAGCTCTACAAACCCCACTCTCCACCCACACTGTATTTACAGATGAGAAAACTGAGGCACAGAGAGAGTTCCATTCCCTTGTCCAACACCTAACAAAGGGCTGGGTGCTGGGGAGCTGCTCAGTGCACGTGCACCAAATGTGGGGGAGCGGTGGCAGGGTACAGGGTGGCCATGGGGCCAAGGCCCGGAGGCGAGTGGCTGGCTTGGTCCTATAAGTCTCCCTGGGGAGCTGCCCTGGGGTGAGCCCAGCAAGGCACGTGGGTGGTGGCCAAGCTGCGGGCACAGACACAATGGGGCCTCCAAGTGAACGCTGTGGTCTAAGCTGGGTGACCTGCAGACTGGCCTGCCCCCACTTAATAAACCTATTTTCTTCCTCAGGGTCAAAGCAATTTGTTTCTGTCCCTATTGTTTAGAGGGCAGGGCCCTCCCCAACTCAGTGTGGGAGCGGAGGCACCGTGGGAAAAGCTCCCGGGTTGGGGGCTGGCATTGGGCCACTGGAGGATGGGGCCTGGGCAGGAGCTGCCTCAAGGCGGGACCCCAGCTGGGACTACTGGGGGGCAGGGGCTGGGCCTGGGTGACTGAGGAGGAGGAGCCAGGCCTGAGCGATGCCTGAAGACCCTTCCTGTGTGGGAGCCTCAGATGCCAGGGCCCAAAGGCCAAGGAGATGGGTCAGGCTTGCCCAAAGCTGGAGAGGTGATGGAGGGACAGGGGAGTGGAGACCCAGCAGCCCCTCAACCAGTAGCATAAGCTCCATAACCACACCTTCCAGGCCCTCGCAGACACGTGCCTGGCCTCCTGATGTGCCCCCCTCATCAGAGCCCTCAACCCCACTGGACCAGTGATACATTATCCTATTTATTTATGATCTGTTTTGTCACTGTAACATTAGCTTCGTGAACGAAGGAGCCTTTGTGCTATATTCACGCCGAATTCCCCAGTGCTAGGACAGGGCCTGGTATATTGTTATTGTTTATTGAGCATCTATTATGTACAAGGTAACATCCTAGGAACTGGGGATGTAGCAGTGAACAAAACAAATGAAAATCCATGCCCTTGGGGCATGTACATTCCAGTAGGGGAAACAGTCAGTAAACAAGATAAATATGCAGCATATCAGACGGTAGGAAACATGAGAGAAATAAAGCAGGTTGGAGGAATAAGACGTGGGGGTATGGGCAGCAATTTCAATAGAGGGGTCAGGAAAGGCCTCATCGAGATGGTGCCATTTGAATCAAGACCTGAAGGAGGTGAGGGGTGAGCCAGGTAGGTGTGTGGGGGAAGAGTGCTCTGGGTTGAGGGACCAGCAAGTGCAAAGGTCCTGAGGTGTGTGTGTTGCGGTAAGAGCAAAGAGGCAGGAGTGGCTGGAGCAGAGTGAATAAGGGGAGAGTGGATTTAAGTGTGAGAGAAGGAGGTGGGCCAGATGGTGTAGAGCTCGTATTTGCTTCACCCGGCACCCACCAAGCGGGGACACTGGGCTGGTGCAGTTGGGGCACAGAGAGAGTGGGTAACTTGGATCCCAGGCTCGCAGCTGCTGTGTGTTAGGGGCTGACCACAGTGCACCAGGCGGTGCCCCCACACCTCCCTGTGACCTCCGCTGGCCTGTGTCCCCCTGGCAGAGGGGGGCGTGGGGAGGGGCTCACCTGCCGTGATGTTGAGCAGCTTGCAGGCCGTCTCGATGTCCTTGAGCACCTCGCCCACCACCATGGACTGCACCTGCTCCAGTGAATGCTCCTCCAGGGTCAGCCCACCCGGCGCCAGGTCCAGGCTGCCCCCTGGGGCTTGGCTGTCGATGACGGGGCACTGCTCGGGCTCATCGGGCGGCTCCTCCCGAGTGCTGGCCCCGGGGCCCTTGGCCACCCAGCTGCTGTCCTCGGAGTACAGCATGTCGAAGTAGGAGAGGTAGACGGTGGACAGGCCCTGCTCAGGTGTGGCAGGTGGGCTGGGGCTCCAGTCCCATCTCTCGGGCCCCGTTGCCCCTGCCCCCACTGCCACCTTCTCCAGGCCAGTCCATAGCACAGTGTCGGGGGGCAGCAGGAGGCGGCTGGGGGGGACGCCACTCAGGCCCGGGCTGGCGCTGCCCATGCCACTGCTGCTTGGGCTGGCGGCTGCGTCTACAGAAATAAAAAAGGAAGGAGAGTCAGGTCCTGGCTGCTTCCCCATCCCCATGGGGGCTGCTAAGCTGGTTACAGAGATGAGGAGCCCAGTGGGCAGTGGCTCGGCCTGGGAGAGAGTTGGGGCTTCCGGGTCACTGGGCAGCTAGGACAGGGCTGGGCAGACAGGTCTTGTGGCTGGAAAGCCAGTGGGGTGGGAGACAGACAGCTCCCTTACTCCCCAGGGAAGCCAGGTTGGCTGCGAGCAGCAAATCTTTACACGTGTAGCCTGTTTAAAACAATCTTCTGAGGTTCTTGACCTCTTTCAGTCCTCACAATGGAAGGCACAATTAGTCCCATTTGGCAGATGAGCAAACTGAGGCCTGGACAAGAAGTCTTTAATATCCAGCCCTCTGCCCCTGGGCCGGCCCCCACCCAGATCCCAGTCCCCTGTCCTGTCGAGGAAGCTCCTTCTAAGAGCTAACCTAATCTTTTCTGCTGTGGCAAAGCTTGTTTTCTTTTACTCTGCCCTTGGAGGGGGTAGGGAAGGGAGAAGGTCACCATCATCTCCACCAGCCCGGTGAAGAATGAAAGGAGCAAGTGAGGGGTGTGGCAGGGTAGAATCTCCTCCCAGGTTGGGGAGGCAGGCCCCCTTCCTCTCCCACAGGGCCACTTGGGGGGTGCGAATAAATTCCCGGCCTATTGCTGCTGAGGTGGTCACTGAATAACAACATACAGGTGTGCTTGGCCCCGCCCCTACTCAGGGCTGGGTTCCTGGCACCCACCCTCCTTGTCCTTTCCTGAAAGGTGCTTCCCCAGCCCCTCCCAGCTCCCAGGCCCTCTTCTCTCCCCTCACGCCCAGAAGAACTCACAGCTCCCAAGGTGGGAGGTGCCAGGTGCAGACCTACAGGCCCACTTTCCCCACAGCTGCAGGGGCTGGTCAGAAGGCCCAGGCCCTGGGGGACAAATGAGTCCCTCAGCAAGTCAGACCCCACTCCTACCTGCGGCCCCAATGCCTCCCAAGGGGCACCATTTGGCCTCAACACGAGGAACTACAGTGTCCCTCCCCATGGGTCCCCAGGCTCTGCTTCCCCTGGACCCTTTTCTCTGAGCCCCATATTGGAGTCCGTGGTTTGGGTGAGGCAGGGAACTTGCGAGATGTACATACACCAAAGAACTGGGGTCCCTGGGATATTTCCATGATTTGTGGGCTCAAAACTCAAGAATAAATCAGGACAGAGGTGGAAGATTACCAACAACATATGTTCCCCATAATACAGGGGATCATTCCGAAAGGAGGAAAGGAGCAGATAAACCTGTTAAGGGCAAGTTAATGTGTGTCCTTTCTTGGGGGTATTTACATTTTAAACGGTGTTCTCAAAATGTGGTGCTGGGACCAGCCGCATCAGCACCACCTAGGAACTTTTGAGGAACTTGAATTCTTAGGCCCTCATCAGAGCAACTGAATCAGAAGCTCGGGGGGTGGGGAAAGTAGGGCAGGGGGAGGCCCAGCAATGCCTTTCTTTCTTTTTTTTCTTTTTCTTTTTGGCTGCTCCGCACTGCTTGTGGGAACTTCGTTCCCTGATCATTGAACCTGGGCCCCCTGCCATGGAAGCACAGAGTCCTAACCACTGTACCGCCAGGGAATTCCTAGCAATGCGTTTCTACAGGTCCGTTGGGTGATTCTGATGAGTGTTCAAGTTTGCAAATTGCTGCTTTGAAGGCATCTGGCCAGTAAGAGGGGTAGGCTTTACTGGAAGGACTGGTAGACTCTCTAATGGTGGGATTTGCTGCGCTGCACCAGGACCATGGGGCGGGGGCTCCCTGGCCCTTCTCCAGTCACCTCGTGAGACTGACTTGCTCAGCCTCAACGTGCAGGTGAGGCAGAGAGAGAACCCCGTTTGGAAGGCTCTGGCTTCTCTAGGGCTGCAGCTAATGCAATTGCATACAACTCAGAAAATGATGCCCTTTTCTCTCTGGGTGGCGTGGCTTGGTGAATGGAGCCCAAGTGGAACTTCAGCTCACCCTTGTCCCCCATCTTGTGCAGTGCCCAACCTTCCCAACTGTACATGGCGGCCCTGCTTTTCCGTGGCGGAGAGAACGCAAGAAAGAGAGAAGAGTGTTTGTTCACTTTCATTTTGCATTTCCCTTTCAAGGGCTACTTTAAGTGACAAGGAAGGAGAGGTCAGGGTGGGGTGGGGCGGGCAGGGATAGGGGAGTCGGGCTTGCGGGGGACAGAGGGCAGGCCTGGAATCATTTCAAATCCTTCTGTGCAAACACACGTGTGTGCTGTGGGTCCACATTATTTACCCAGGCAGAGCCAACAGCCCGCTCTATCCCTGGGTCCCCGCCCCAGCCTGTGCCCACACCCTACCCCCTGGGTGGCCCCACCCCTGGAGAACCCCTCTCAACCCCACCCTTCCCTCATCACCCCCTTCCTGCTTCCCGCCCCATCCACGTCCCCAGAACTCCCCGGCCTGCCACGTTAGGACAGTCCCTGCCAACACCTTGGGCCGGGTGCCAGGGAGACGGAACCTTTCCCAAGAAGCAGGGGAACTTGCTTCCCTCGTGGCCCTCCTGTTTGCTTGGCCTCGGCCACAGGTAGGATGGGAGGCAGCTGCTGTGTTTCGGGACACAGTGGTGTGAGGGGTCAGTGAGGATGAATGGGCAGGGCAGGTGGCAGCATTTGCCAGGTGGGGACGTGATGACACATCCCTGACACATTTGTCAAGTGAGCTTTGAAGCCCTCGCCTTCGTTCCCTCCCGGGAGAGCGGCAGCTCAGGCCTTAGGCTCATTCCTACGCTGTGGTGGGGAAGTTATGGTGCAGAGAACTAAACAACTTCCGGCTCCTGGCCCGGGGCTCCTTCACCAGCAGAGAACTCCCACCTCCTCCTCCACAACCCACATTCCAGCTCCCCGTCACCTTGCTCCTAAACGCCAAGGAACCTGCTCTCAACCAAGGTTTGGTCCCAGCTCCAACACCTACCTAGTGAAAAAAAAGTTAATGATTAACCAGGCGGCAGGAGGCAAGAGCCGATTGCCCGCAGGTGGGGAGGTGGTGCAGAAGGCTCAGACCCTGGCAGCCCAGCGTGGGGGGCCTGGGTTTACTGATCAGGGAACCAGGGGCTGCATCCCTGGCACCTCCTCCAGGCTCTAGGACTGCACTTGGGAGGGAAGAGAACACATGGGGAGCACCTCCTGGGCCCAGAGCGTTGGTACATGTTACCCTTTCACTACCCACAGGGGACTCGAGAGCCCTGTTTTATAGATGTGGACTGTGAGGCTCAGAGAGGTTGTGCAGCTTTTGCCCAAGGTCCCCAGCTGGCCACGTGTGGGCTCTGCTCATTGTACCACATTCCCTCTGAGGCTCCGGACGGTCCCATCTTCCCAGGGTCCTGCCCACCTCCTGATCAGGCAGCTTCATCCTCCAAAGTTCATGCCCGCCTCCTAACTGCTCACTCCACTGCACTGTCAAGTTCATTTCCCTCCAAAACCCTTTCATCAGGCACCCCTGGGCTCTAGAACCTCCCATCATTCCCCGCCTGCCCTGCCTGATCCTAGTGTCTGGCGCCTACCAATGAGCCAGATAATCAGAGCTGGAAGGGACCGTATACTATGTGATCCCTATAGATGGGAACAATGAAGGCCAGAGCGGGAAACAGATGTATTCAGTGGTTAGGGGCAGGGTCTGGACCAGAACCAGAGATCAACATGGTGACCACATATGCAGGCTCTGATGAGAACGGTGCTTCCCCCTTGGGCCCTGTGCTGTGGGCATGACACGGCTATTTTCTCTTGTTTTGTCGTCCCCCTGCCCAAGATGCCCCTTCCTTCTCATCACAGTTTAGCCCAAAGCCCTCCTCCCCCAGGGAGCCGTCCCCAGCAGCTTTCTCCTCTGACTTTCCAGCTCTCCCCATCTGTGCCATGCAATTCAGCCATGATTACATTCATGGGTGATTGTTTACCCATGGGGACACATGTGCCCTGGGAAAATAAGGCTCAGAGAGTGGCAGGGATGTGTGTCCACAGTCACACAGCAGAGCCAGGACCACTGCACCATAGGCCTAGGGTCCTGGGACAAGCCCAGGCTTTGCCAGGTCCAGGTCCCTCCCGACAGCCTCTGGCCCCAAGGGGCTGCCTGTCTCCTGAGCGATGGCTCCAGCTCCCAAACCTCGAGCTGATCTTTTCTGGATTAAGCCACGTGTCTGGATTAAGGCTCAGCATGTCCTGCCTCCCTCCTGCCTCAGAGGCACTGGCTCTGACTCCAGACAAAGAAATTTGATAACAGCTGGCGGAGGCCAAGGCCCAGAAACGGGGCAGATTCGCAGGGTAGCAGCCAGAGGGATTAGCCACCTGGGCTGCTTCTTTTCAGTGCCTCGCATTCTCCCAGGAAGGCAGAGCAAGGAGAGTAGGCAGAGGGACCCAAAGTTAGAGACTTACAGCAACTGTTTCCTGCCCCTCGGGAGGCAACTCCCCAGCCTCCCGGTTCTCACTCCCATCCTGACATGCAAAAGATGCTCAGATATCTCCTGAAACCACAGCCCCAGGTAAATGGAGTTACCAGAGTCTTTACTAAGGCCCTGGGCTGTCATGGGGTTGGAGCCTGTCTCTCACGTCCTGCTCAATCCAGGCTCAGATCTTACCCCCAAGGGGGTGGTGGGTAGGGTCAATATGCCTGAGCCCCCACCTCAATCCTGAGACACAACCTTAGTCTGCCCAGAGCCCAGCACCCCAGCTGCAGGCCCCGTGAGAAGAGCGCTGAGGGCGAGAGGCTGGGACTAGGGTGAGACAGAAGCTGCCACTCTGCCGAGAGACGCCTACTCCACCAACTGGGGGCAGACCTCCTCCAGTTTCCCCACTGCTGGCAGCCCTTCCCTCCCTCCCTCCAAACCTCTGGGCCTGCATTCATGGGTCGGAATCAGGGGGCTTTGGGGGTGCGATCAGGACCTGGCCAGGAGCCATGCAGAGTGGGCAGGGGCCACAGAGGCCTGTCCCCCCAGCCCCCAGTCAGTTGGTCAGCACCTTGGAGAGAAGCCGGGCCTGCCCAATCCAGTGCCCTGGGCTTGCCTGCACCTGTCTAGCTTCCTTGAACCCTCCCTGCCTCTGGCCTCAGCCTTCCTTGCTCCCCTAGACATTCCCTTCCCACACTGCTACTCCCCCTCCAGCCCGCTCACTGCTCCTTGGACAATTCCTGCCCCCAGAGCCCAGCACCCCAGCTGCAGGCCCCGTGAGAAGAGCGCTGAGGGCGAGAGGCTGGGACTAGGGTGAGACAGAAGCTGCCACTCTGCCGAGAGACGCCTACTCCACCAACTGGGGGCAGACCTCCTCCAGTTTCCCCACTGCTGGCAGCCCTTCCCTCCCTCCCTCCAAACCTCTGGGCCTGCATTCATGGGTCGGAATCAGGGGGCTTTGGGGGTGCGATCAGGACCTGGCCAGGAGCCATGCAGAGTGGGCAGGGGCCACAGAGGCCTGTCCCCCCAGCCCCCAGTCAGTTGGTCAGCACCTTGGAGAGAAGCCGGGCCTGCCCAATCCAGTGCCCTGGGCTTGCCTGCACCTGTCTAGCTTCCTTGAACCCTCCCTGCCTCTGGCCCTTCCCTTCCTTGCTCCCCTAGACATTCCCTTCCCACACTGCTACTCCCCCTCCAGCCCGCTCACTGCTCCTTGGACAATTCCTGCCCCCCCCCCCCATGAAAACCCAGCTCCCTTGTCCTTTGAAACTGCTCTTCATACTAGCTGGATCCAGGGAATTCCCTGGCGGTCCAGTGGTTAGGACTCCACGCTTTCATTGCTGAGGGCGCGGGTTTGATCCCTGGTCAGGGAACTAAGATCCCACATGCCGCGCGGCACGGGCAAAAAAGAAAAAAAAAAAAAAAGAAACTAGCTGTATCTAATTAGCAGGAGCAAAGGTTCAACTTGGGAAGATTTAACTTGGGGAGCCAGCCCACGGGCCCAGGGAGACTTGGGAATAGGGAGTTAGGGAACAGGGCCAGGTAGCAGGAGGATGGGGGACAGGAAACAAACGAGTCGGGGAACATCAAGGAATTATGGTCAGGTCTGCTTTGCCCACAGTTCCCAGGGGCAGCCAGGAGCCTGAAGGCATGTTTGTACCAGCACTGTCTCCCATTTGCTCCCGTGGTGTGGGTACCATAGGCATCCAACCCCCCCAATCCCCCCCACACACACCCCGCCACTGACATCGCCTCCAACTCTTCCAGGGACAAGGTGAAGTCCAACTAAATAAACTGCTTGGGCTCTCCCACTGTCTTCTGGGGCAGTGGCGCAGCCAGGATTATTCCCACCTGACAGGCAGGGGGCGGTGGCTGCCTCAGGGCACGTGTCCATGGTGACCCGGCAGGGATTGGAACTCAAGGTGCCCTCTTTCCAGATGGTGCTGATGACTTGGCATTTTCCGACCTCTAGGATCACCCCTGCTGACCACCCCTGTCGCCTCGCTCAGGCTACCTGCGGGCCCAGCCCTAGAAAACCCCAGCCCCACGAAAGTCGCACTGGGGGGCTCTGGGTGGCACCGATGCCTGAAGCCTGGAGGTACAGGGACCCACCTCAGCCCCAAGGTCACCCCTGTATTTGGGTTTGCTCCAAAGGGTGTGTGGTCTGGAAAGAACTCGAGGCCTCAGCATCTGGAGATGTGGATTCATATTCTGCCCTGTTCCCACCATATGTAAGGCCCTGGGCAGCCCCTGGTCCCCTCTGGGCCTCAGTCTCCTCCTCTGTTCTCCCACTGGGTAAGTCACCTCCCAGAGCTTTTCTGGCCCAGACACTGTCTGGAGTCTATGACCCCATGACCTCCATCTTGCCCGTCAGCCTGACTTGGAATGGAAGTCAGAGGCAGGAAGAGCTGGATCTCAGCAACCCTCAGACCAACTCGCTGCCCCAAGAGCAGAGACCTGGGCCCCACCCCTGTCACCAATCCCAGGTGCTGGGACCCTAACCCAGACTGTCACTCCCAGACCCTTCTCCTCAACCCCAGAGCTGGAGGGAAAAGGAAGGGCCCCTTCGATTCTGGTGGTGCCCAGAGAAACCTCATTACTCCTTTCTACAGCCCGGGGTGGGCTCTGGTCCATTAGGCCCCCACCAGAGCCCCTGGCCTGGAAGGAGTGATCCTGAGGGAAGAGGAAGCTCACCTTCCCCTAGTCCAGAGGCCCCTGAGAAGCGGGAGAGAAGAATCTGGCAGGGGGCACCCCCTGGGCTGGGAACATGCAAACGAGGCAGGGGAAGGAGATTGGCATTAAATGTCAGGAAGAGCCCAGGGCAACTCGGCTTGTGCAAAGTTTGCTTTGGGAAGAGTTGTTCCACCTGACAGGTCGCTCACCTGGCTGGGGGCACAGGGTGGGGCATGAAATGTGGTGTGGGTGGGGGCAGGGGGAGGGTCCCGCACTGTTTGGAGCCCTGACTCCCTGCTCTCTAGGTCTGGCACTGGGGCAAGAGACTCAGTTGTCCCATCTATTGAATTGTCTGTCAAGAGCATGTCTTAAAGGGGTTGTGGTGATTGAGGGGGAGGGCAAATGGTAATTCCTTGTGAATTATGATGGGCTGAGCAGGCATGAAGGTGGCACCTGGGAGCAGGTGAGGGGATGGGGCTGGAGAAGAGGGGAGGGAAAGGTAATAAGGTGAAGAGTGAGGGGAATAAAGGAAGAAGCAGGTGGTGATGGTGGAGGGAGGGGCAGGGCCAAAGGGTGGAGCCTGGGGGAGAGCTGAAAACGGTGGTGGGAGAGGCCTGGACCTTGCTCTGAGGTCAGCCTGCTCTCTAGCCCAGACCAGGGCAGCTGCTGGCCCCACTCACTCCTCCCTGGCCTCTAGGAGGAGCCAGAGCCAGAGTCCCCTACCTCCCCTGACCTCAGCCTAGGAGACAAGGCTGGGAAAGCACAGAAGTCTTGTAAAGCTGGCAAATCCAGACAGCCTGCCTGCCTCCACCAGCTCCTACACAGCCTTCAAAACCCCACTCCAGGTTGCCTCTTCCATGAAGCCTCCTTTAACAAAGGAGGCCACCTTGTCCAACCCTCTCATTTCACAGACAAGGAGCTGCAAGTGCAGGGAGGAAAAGTGACTTGCCTAGGGTCACACACTGTGGGTCCTAACCCGCCCCTTCTTGCCCTCCACCAGAGGGCCTTGTTCCCAGGTTATACTCAAGCTGCACCAAGTCGTTTAGCACAAAGTTGTGCTCTAGTTGTTTCAGGGTTATTAATGTTTTAACTGCAGTGACCTCAGTGGCAGACAGTGGGTTCTCCTGGTTCTTCTACTTAGTGCCAGCATCACACATTCTGCATTGACTGAGCATCTACTGAGTGCCACCCTATTCTCTCAGGCTCGGTTGACAAGAGAAGTTCTATAATTCAGAGGGTCCTTGTGACAACCAAGTGACATCGCATCTGCCAATGTGTTTTATAATCAGTAATACAATAACCAAGTCTGGCAGGGACTGAGTTTTCAGCTCTGGGACCCTCATAGCGCCTGTCAGGCTCTCAAAGGGGAGGGTGGTCCCGCACCCCACGAGAGACCACCCCAACCTCCCTGGGGGCTCTTAGGATGCTCCCTCTCCCCGAAGTTCCCTGAGTTGGGGGTGGGGAGGCTCCAAGCTGGGAGTTCCTGGCTCCAACCCCTCCCCCAGGTGGGCAGGGGTCGAGTGGGACTGGCCAGCCAGGCTGAGCCGTGGCCTGGGCACCCCCGTCTGGTGGGGGGTCTCCTGCCCATCCCTGCCCGCCACCTTGGGACTGGCGCAGCCAGGCCAGCCTGCCTGTTTGCTTTGTTACTCAGCTGAGCAGCTGGTGCGGGGAGATGTTGCTTTATTGGGGGTTGCTGTGAAGCCGTTTATTGGGGAGGTGGGGGCAGGAAATGAGGTGAAGTCCCAGGCCTAAGCAAGAAGGAGCAGAAAGGCCATGACCATCATACAGGGGACAGGCCACTCGACACCTGTGGCCTGGGTGCGGGCTGCTGGCTGGGCCCAGAGGGCAGCGAGGTGAGAGGCCCGGGACTAGCTCAGGGTGCTTCCCCCTCCCCAACATGCACAAGCACGCACGCATGCACACACCTTGTCCAGCTTAGGGGGAGCCCCCAGCCATCCAGACCCTTCAGCTTTCTACCCTGTCATCCTCACCATCCACTTCCCTCTCTCCCCACAGGAGGCATCTGGCAAATCTAGAAATGAGCACCTTCAAGCACCTCTGTCCCCCCCCCAACACATTGCTTTCCTCACGTGCCCAGACTCCGGTCCACAGACCCCACGCTTCCCTGGGGACCCAAGCACCCAGGTGGTTACTCCCCAGCTTCCCAGATCCCCTGGCTCCTGTGCCCACCACTGCCCCACCCAGCTCCTGGGCTCTGGGACTGTACCCCCTGCTGCAACCTGGACACTGGCCCTGGCCCTGAGCCTCTAGGCTCCAGCAAACCCCTGCCAACTCGTGACTAGGGCCCAGAGAGACCCTTCCCTTGGCAGAGCAGCTGTGGCTGGCAGCAGCAGGAAGGCTGCTTGTGTTTCGTTAGCCAAGCAGAACTGGCCCGGTCTCAGGGCTGCGGCTCCGCACCTACAAAGCTGCCTCCCCTCAGGCTGGACAAGGCTGGGCTCAATGTGGAGCCCAGATGGGGTCATCACAGACGTGGGGTACCCCAGGCCTCTCCAGGCCAGGGGGGCTCACCCAGGCTCTGGGGTTAGCTCAGGGAGGCAGACTGGGCAGCATGCAGAGGGATCAGGGGCTTCTGAAGGTGAAGGACCCAGATCAGGGTCACTGATGTCCAGGAGACCACTTCTGGCTTTAAAAGCACCCTCAACCACCCACCTCCCCACTGCTGGCAGGGGAAGGCCCCCATGGCAGGGCACTGCCCCCCACCAGACTTACCCGTTAGCTGCCTGGTACCCAAGGAGTCGTCCGCTGCAGTGCCAACCTCGGGGGCCAGGAGGAGGCGTGGGCAGCTTGGGCCACTGCTGGGTCTCAGCCAGGCATCTGGGGGGCCAGTGGTACCAGGGGCCAGCAGGGCTGGGGTCAGAGATGGCAATCGGGTGGGCCGCTGGGGGCCTGGCCACCCTCGAGGTGTGGCCCTCTGAGGTCTCAGGGCTGCGTGCCCTTGTAGGGAGCCCCCTGCCCCCAGCCCAGGGCCACCTGCTGGCACCACAGCAAGACCCAGCCAGTGGGGCTTACGAGGGAGGCCACGGTGGGCTCAGGGGACTGGGTCTGCGGGGCAGTGTGGACACGGGCGGAGTGCAGGAATGTGCTGGGAGGAAGTCAGGCAGCATGAGATGAAGAGTTGGCCGGGGCCTGATTTCCCATTATAAGTAATCCTTCCTTATTTACCTGAACAAATATGCTCCCTGCTTACCTCAGACTACAGGCGGGCTCCTGGTTAACCCTTGCAGGCCTCTGCCTCCTTGCTGGGGACCCACACCCTGGCAGCCAGGGAACTCACTCACTCACTCATTCGTTCATTCACTCACTCGTTCATTAGTTGATGCATAGCTACAGAGCTCATCTCATGTGCAAGGCACTGGGGCTATATTGAGAGGGATCAGCCAAGGGTGGGGGACAGTTGAGCAAGCAGCATTGGAAAAAGCCCAGTGGAGGGCTGTGGGAGAACAATGAGGGTGGGCACCTGGCAAGGGAAATCAGTGAGGGCTTCCTGGAGGAGGTGTTATCTGGCTCCCCAGGTCAGGGATGGAGGGAGCTTTCAGAGAACCCTGGGGAAAGGGAACTGAGGCTCATGGGCTCACCCACCCCATGTTCTCTGTGCCCCACAGGCCTGGCACAGGCCTGTCATACACTGGTGCTCAGGAAGGACTGGTAGCTCACTTTCCCAGGCCCAGAGTGGCGGTCAGCCAGCAGCAGCTTGCTCTCCACAGTCCCTGTAGCGGGAGGGAAGGAGGTACCCAAGCCCAGGCACCCACTGCCCAGGCTCCTCCACCTCCACCAGTCCAAGGAAGGCCGTGTAGCTGAGCTCTCAGCTTCTTCCTCATTCTGCCCTGTGTTGAGGGTTGTCCCCGGAGGGCAGAGTCTGGCATTTCCTTCCTCTGGATCACCTTAGAAGGGCGCAGAGCATCTGCAACCCCCAAGCTGTCAGATGGAGGCGTTTTAGTGTTATTTTCCAATTTCAGAAGTAATTGTGTGACTGCCTACAGTATGAGTATTCTAGGGCTTCAGGAAGATTCCAGGGTCTTCAGAACTAGCCCCCTCACCTTAACCGATGCCAAATTTCTCCAACATATGGTTGCACGTTTCACCCTGGAGAGCCTATGCTTAGGTGTTATCAGAGTTATCAGAGTCGTTCCCCAGAGAAGGTTGAGGTGGGATGGGATGGAGGTCAGGGAGGTAACACAAGGTCCTAAAGTGGCTACAGTTGACCATCCCAGCCCTCCAGGATCAAGCAAAAAGAAAGACCTCCTACATTCCCAGGTGGGACCTCCTCTCCACTCTCACAGAAGCTTGTGCTTATATCAGCACTCTGATGCAGTAATACTAATGGCCACTGAGCAATTATTATATGCTAGGCACTGTTCATAGCTCATGAGATACTAAGGTATTAATCATATTAGTACTATAACATGGGTAAATACAAGGAGTATCCAATAAATGCTTATTGAAGGGATGGGGTATCAGAGATAGTTAACCCCAATGTCCAGTTTCCTCTGTAAACAAGCCCTACTTTTCACCTGGGAACTTGGCTACCTGGAATTAAAAGTATCCCATGACTCCCTTGCAGCTAGATGTGTGATTAAGTAGAAGTGTCATGTGTCATTTTCTAGGAATCTTTCTTTTTTTTTTTTTTGCTGTACACGGGCCTCTCACTGTTGTGGCCTCTCCCGTTGCGGAGCACAGGCTCTGGACGCGCAGGCTCAGCGACCATCGCTCACGGGCCCAGCCGCTCCGCGGCATGTGGGATCTTCCCAGACTGGGGCATGAACCCGTGTCCCCTGCATCAGCAGGTGGACTCTCAACCACTGCGCCACCAGGGTTTTTTGCTGTCCACGGGCCTCTCACTGTTGTGGCCTCTCCCGTTGCGGAGCACAGGCTCTGGACGCGCAGGCTCAGCGACCATCGCTCACGGGCCCAGCCGCTCCGCGGCATGTGGGATCTTCCCAGACTGGGGCATGAACCCGTGTCCCCTGCATCAGCAGGTGGACTCTCAACCACTGCGCCACCAGGGAAGCCCTAGGAATCTTTCTTAAAAGTAAAGTACCAAGAAAAAAAAAAAAGTAAACTAGCATGTACCATTCACCTCCTTCTTCTTTATCCTTCCTCTGTCTTACTGCCTGAAATGCAGCTGTGATGGCTGGACTCTTGGCTGCCATTTTGGACCATGAAGACAAGATGGAGGAGCAGTGAGCTGGAAGGAGCTTAGGTCTCTGAGGACTGCATAAAACCTTCAAACTGGCTTTGGACTGCCTGCCTCAGGACTTTTATGAGAAAAATAGACCTCTGGCTTTTGTTAAGTGGGGTCTTTATTATTCAAAGCCCAGTCTGATTCTATTCGAGATAGACCAGAAGATGGGTAGATAGATGAAGATAGATTACTCTTACAGCCAGAGAGGATATTTCACTGCTGGGTGGCATTTGTAAGGGGACTGATTATACTACAGAAAACCCTGATTTTGGGAAGGCTGCCCCTTGAACGCTGGTACAGCTTTGCTCTGGGACCAAAGGAGCATTTCATAGGTGTCCTCAGGAATGGGTAGGCCTGGATGGATGTACCAGACTAAGCTGTGCTAAGCATGGACTGTGGTTCTACCAGCCCAGGCCTGGAGTAAGGAAACAAAGGGTGCCTCTGGAAGCTGGAAAGATCCAAGAGGTAGCAAGGAGAAGACTCTCCATCTGCTCAGCTGGGGCTCACATGGGCTAAGGTGCTAAGAGGCTGCTTGGGGTGGATGTCAGTGGTGGGCCCAAGGCAGGTTTGGTGCCCACCTGGGGCAACTCCGGTGGGCTCCAGGGGAAGGGAGGGCCAATTAGGGGACTCTGGGTGACACACACCCCTCAGCACCTTGATCCATCCAGCATGGTGTTGTGACACCAGCTCAGGATCTGACCTGAATACACACCCTAGTTCTGTCACCTTCCAGCTTTATGACTTTGGCTTGAACCTGCTGGACTCCCCTCTGACCATGCCCTGGGAACCCTCAGAGCTGTGGTGAGGGGTGAGATAATGTTGTGAAAGTGCTCTGTGAACCAGCAAGTTCCAGGGCTTGCTGACCACCAACTACAGGCCACGTCATATTACTCCCCACAGCAGCCCTTCCAGGTAACTATTACTGTGCCCATTTTTCCGGTGAAGAAACTGAGCCCAAATGTTTAAAATGCCTTGCCCAAGGTCATAGCTGGGAAGCAGATATAAGCTCAAATCTGAAGTTTCCTCAATCACCTTGCACCTGATAGGACCCTCTTACTACCCGCCTTGTCCCCTTGGGGTCAAGTCCCAGGTCTCTCGCACAGGTCAGTGGGTCTACTAGACCTCCTGCCTCCTGTCCACAGCTCCTCAAGGCTGGTCCTCCTCTTCAATTCTCCTCTGGCCAAACCCTCAGCGGGTGAAATGTGCCCCCTCCTGTTCTCCCCCATCCAGACCCCACCCATCTGTTATGGGCAATACCTTCTCTACATCACCTGCTGCAGACCTGGGGTCCAACACACCACCCACTCCATCCTGAAACTTTGCTCTGACCTACTGAGATAACATTCCCTCTGGTCACTGGGGCTTCTAAGCCTTGAGAGTGAATATTGGGAGCTGTCACCTCCAGGGGGTGTGAGCTGAGACAGCCAGAGAAGGAGGCTGGCAGAGCCATCACTCCATGAATACCTGGATGAACCAGTACTGCTCTTTTTCTGTTGTTCAAGTGGAGCTGAGTTTCTTCTACTTCAATTGAAAGCATCCTCATCCTTCGAGCCCCATCTCAAGAGCTTTCTCCTCCAGAAAGCTTTCCCATGTCCCCTCTAGTGCTTGCAGACCTCACATGTCCCAATTCTTTGTGCTCTAATTGTTTCCCAGTGTTTCTTTTCTTCCCAAGATTCTACTCCTCGAGGGCAGGGACCCTCGAGCAGCCCGCAGCCTCAGACCCAACACAGATTATGATTTCTGGAGCAGTCAGCCCCAGAGCTTCCCTCCCTGCGTGCATCCTCTCTTGCACTAGTCCATCAGAGAGTGAAGAGCGCTGGATGGGAGGCAGGGCCCAGGGCTTGGTTTGGCGCTGCCATTTACTAACCCCCTCTGGGCCTCCCTCACCTCCCCTGTGAAATGGAAATAATACTTGTCCTGCTGATCCTGCCTTGGGGGATCCTGGTGGGGCCTTGTGATGGGTGAATGCCAAATGACAAAGGAAGTGGATGTACTTTGGAAAGGGCAGTCTGTCTTTGTCTGTTGGTCAGTTGGTCAGTGAGATTGCTGCCTCCATCTCCTTGGATCCCCACCCTCCTAGGAGCTGTAGCCTGGGAGTGATGGCAAGGACAAGGCTGGGACCTGCGTCAGCCACAGAGAGACAGGGCTTCCAGTTGGTTCTTGCCCTCCCCCTGCCTGGTGGACACCAGGCCCTGCCCTGCCGCAGGCTCCAGCTATGAGAAGGGAACAGCCTGGGAAAGGGCTCCCTTGCTGAAGAGGCTCGGGCTGGTCACCCAGATGGGGCCGTGGGGGCAGGGTGGGCAGAAAGCCTGGTTTGTGGGACCCAGAGACCACCCAGCCCTTGCAGTCCAGAGGAAGCCCCTGAGACCAGAGGGGTTAGGGGACAGACCTGAAGGACACACAATAGGGCGGGGATCTGAGTCCAGATCCCAACCATGTTTCTGGAGGGGGGCATGCACTATCTCATCTCATCCTAGTAAGTCCAGCAACTGGCGGCTTCACTGACCTTTCTCACGGCAGATGAGGAACAGAGGCTCCAAAGTCAAGGCTGGAAAGTGGCAGAGGCAGGATTCGGGCTGGGTCTGTTGGAGTCTTCTTTCCAGGACACTGTGCTGTAGCTGGATGGTGGACGAGGAGACCAGAAATAGCCAACGGGTGGGGGGCTGTGTCCTCAGGCCCACATACCCATGCATTTTCATCACCTGGAGCACGCAGGGCCCCCTGGGCCAGGACACGGTGCTCTGCGCAGGCCAGCAAGCATTTACTGAGCACCTACTCTGTGCCAGGCCCTGGATAGGCACTAGGGGCAGGGTGGCCAGGCACAATCTGTCCTGTAGGAGTTCATGGCCTGGTGGCCTCAGAGGGCACAGAAGACCTCCAGCATCTCTCCCAAAGCTAGCCATCTGTGGGTTACTGGTTTTAGGAACACCTTACTGTGTGCATGACCCTCTCCACTCTGGGAAAAACGGAAAGGTAGGAAATGCCAAAGGCTTTCCCAGCTCGGGGCCTGGCTCCCCAGGCCCTGGGCTTCCTCACCAATGCCATCTCCTCCTCCTCCTCAGACACTCCCCCCAACCGTGGCTGAGTAGATGGGCCAGTCTTTCCTGTGTCCAAGGCCTGGTTGTATCCACCCTTCCAACCCCGACACACGCTCTTGCCTATAGCCTCATCCATCCACCCCATCACTGATTCACACCTGGGATGCCATCTAAGGAGGCCTCACTCCACCCCAGGGCCCCAGCACAGCTCTCAGGGTCCCCAGGCTTCCCTGTGAACTGAGTCATGAAGAGCTCCTGCCAGAGATGGGCTCCAAGCCTGCGGAACCCTGCAGGCCTATCTGGGGGTCAAAGAAGTCACACACACACACGCACACACACATGCACACACGCACACACACACATGCACACACGCACACACACATGCACACATGCACACACGCACACACACACGCACACACACATGCACACACATGCACACACACACGCACACATGCACACACGCACACATGCACACACGCACACACACACGCACACACACACGCACACACACGCGGAACATCCTCTCCTCCCCCTTAGGCCCCTGCGATGGTACAGCAGGGTGCTGTCCCAAGATACAACCTCAACCCTGGCCTGATCTCTGCCTTCTGAATCCATTCACTTCACACATATGTGCTGAAGGCCTGTCGTGGGCCAGGCATGGCTCCCTGGGACACAGCAGTGAACTTTGGTTGGTTTACGTTCTAGAGGAGAAAGATAGTCAACAGGAAAAGTAATAAATGAGTAAATTATATAGTACCCTAGACTCTGATGAGTGCCATGAAAAACAGGGTGTCAGGGGTGCTGGGTGGGGCATGCGGAGCAGCATGAAATATGGTGGGCAGGGCAGACCTCCTTGAGAAGGTGGGATTTGAGCAAAAACGGGAAGCCCTGAGTTACCTGTAAGCATTCCAGGTAGGGGCAAAGCTTGAGCAAAGGCCCTGAGGTGGGCTCATGCCTGGTGTGTTTGAGGAACGTCAGGAGGCCGGTGTGGCTGGCGCAGAGAGCGGGGAGTGGAGAGCGATGAGGCCAGGGAGGCAGCATGGAGCCAGATGGCAGGGCCTGGTAGCCTTGGCCCCTCAATTTCCCGGGTCCTCCTGCCAAGCACCTCCCTTATCCGGGGCTCACTATGAGCCCGGGGCCACGTCAGTTGCTCTACAGAGTGTAACTCATGTCAGTGTCCTGACAGCCCTTGGAGGCAGCACCCCTCTCATCAGTGTCCCTATTCAAACATCAGTGAAGAAACTGAGGCAGGGAGAGGGAGGCAGCTCGCCTGGCGAGCCGTGGAGCCAGGAGCCGAAGCCAAGCCTGGCCCTCCGCCATGGCAGCCCCCCCCACCTCGGTGCGTCAGTCGCCCCTCCCGACCCCGCTCCTGGGTGCCAGGTACACCCCCTGGCCCGGCCCCTCGTGGGGGGGTGGAGGTAGAGGGGCCGCGTCACTACCCACGTCCGCGAGCTGGCTGCTGCCTTTTCCCCATTAGTGCGGGGCTGGCAGGCCTGACAAAACCGCAGGCCCAGATAAGAGCACAATTGAACCTGTTTTGCTCGCAGGCCGGCAGGGGGGCTGGGCCGCGGAGTGGTGGGAAGTGAGGGGAGGCCGCTGGCAGCGCCCCGGTCCTGCTATCAGCGGCCCTGCCCCATTAGACCCTTTGAAATTTACCCACCTTATCAGGGCTGCGTGCTTTCCGAGTCGGGGGCAGGCGGGCCTTCGTGTCCAGACCAGGAGGCTGCCTTCCGCCCGCTCGCCCGCCCCAGATGATGAGGGGGGCCGCAAGCTGGGAAGGGGCCCCTCTCTCACACGGGCTCAGTCCGCCTGGTCACTGCCCGGTGGGCGCCTCCCAGGCGGAGGGACACCCTGCCCAGGCGCCCCCTCCCACCCTGCCCTGACACCGCACCTCACGCCCAGACTGTAGCACCCACTCTCCAGTCCCCCTCCTTGGCCACCCAGGCCTGTTACATGGCCGACCCCCAAGTCACACCCTCAGCAAACGTTTATTTGCTGAGCACCTGCTGCCCGCCAGGCGCTGGGGCGCAGCAGTGAAGGGACAGACCAATTTTACTCCCCCAGTCTCACTCCCCCATGGGGAGAGACAACAAATAAACACAAATAAGTAAGCTAAGAGGGTGTCCGAAGGTGATGACTGTACAATGGGGCAAAAATGATGCAGGGGTGTAGGATAGGAAGTGTCGGGCAATTTTAAGTGTGTGTGTGGGGGTGGTGGTGGTGAGGGGTCAGGGAAAGCCTGCCTGAGAAGGTGATATTTGAATCAAGACCTGAAGGATTCTAACTCTCTTCCTCCATGGGGTTAGAATCACAGACACAGAAGGGCTGAGCCAGGAGGATAGAGATCAACCAGTCCTCCAAGATCCCTTTATACTGAGGATCAGAGAGGGCAATGAAGTGCCCAAGGTCACACAGCACAATGGCAGCAGAGCTGAGCAGGAGTTAGAGATAGCCAGGATCTCTCTCTGCATGCTTGCTGCCCCCAGCCTGGGGCACTGCTGGGGCCCTGGGCAGGACAGTCTGGCCATTGTTGGACAGTCTGGGGGCTGGGCTGAGCCTGGGAGTGCAGCACTCACAGCCATTTGACTCTGCCTTTTGTAGACAAGGGGCCCACCAGGTCGTGTTTGAGGCTGAGGATCGGGGCTCAGGCCCTGGTTGGAGGACTCCAGGGTGCATGTGGATGGTGCTGTGGGCTGGGGGGTCTGCCCTCAGTGCCCCCTGCCCAGTGTCATGGTCCTCTGGCTCCCTTACCACCCTCTGTGTTCTCCATCTGCCTCCAGGTCCACCAACGGCCTGACCTTGATAGCATGTTCTTCCAGTAGAAGTCCCTTTCTACCCCTCAACCCCCTCCCTCCTGAAACACACCTGCTCTCCCGAAGGATGAGTGGCCTGGAGGGATGTAGGGGCAGCCACGGGCATGGTGGCCTGTGCAGTCATGGGGCCAGGATGAGCAGACCCCAGGGCCTGGCTCAGGCCAGATGGGCTGTAAGGAGACAGATGAGAAAACAGAGCTGAGGGGGCTCAAGCTAGTGGGCTGCTGGGTAGGCCATCCCCTCAGGGCCCTGGGGTGGTGGCGGAAGTGGTCCAGAGACCCTTAGGGCACTGTTTCTATTGAGCTGGAGAAGCCCGAAGCATCTGGGCTGCTGGGGAAGAGCACTGAGTCTGGAAATAGAGTTCAAATCCCAGCTCTGCTGCAGTCCCACAGTGTGACCTTGGGCAAGTCACTTCCCCTCTCAGCCTCAGTTTCTCTTCTCAGTGAAAGAGGAACAAGGATTCCTTCTTCAAAGGGATGCTGTAAGGAGCAAATGAGAGAAAGTGCAAGTGCCTGGCACACAGCCAGGCCCTGTCGACACTGGAAGGTTCTCCCTGTGGGGACTTTTGTCTCTGTCATCTAGATTGTGGCCAGGGTTAGGGAGCACTCAGCATGTGTCAAGCACTTTAGAGGCTTTTTTCAGGACCAATATTAATTGGATTAACCATAATCCTGGGTCTATGACCCACACTCACCAAGAGTCCATGCATGGCCCTTTCAAAATTTTGTTTTTAAAGGGATATCACTTTTTAATTTATTTTTTATTTTTGGCTGTGTTGGGGTCTTCATTGTTGCATGTGGGCTTTCTGTAGTTGTGGCGAGTGGGGGCTACTCTTCGTTGCAGTGCACAGGCTTCTCATTGCAGTGGCTTCTCTTGTTGCGGAGCATGGGCTCTAGGCGCACGGGCTTTAGTAGTTGCAGCATGTGGGCTCAGTAGTTGCGGCACACGGGCCCTAGAGTACGCAGGCTTCAGTAGTTGTGACGCTTGGGCTCAGTAGTTGTGGCTCGCGGGCTTTAGAGCACAGGCTCAGTAGTTGTGGCACACGGGCTTAGTTGCTCCACGGCATATGGTATCGTCCCGGACAAGGGATCGAACCCGTGTCCCCTGCGGATTCTTAACCACTGTGCCACCAGTAAAGCCCTCAATTTTTAATCATACAATGAACACAGGGAACCCACTGCCAACCCAGAATCAAGGTTATTACCAGCAATGCTACATGAATTAATTCACTTATTTCTCACATTTTAAAAAAGATTCATTATTTTATTTATTTTTGGCTGTGTTGGGTCTTAGTTGCAGCACGCAGGATCTTCATTGAGGCATGTGGGATCTTTCATCGCAGCGTGCGGGCTTCTCTCTAGTTGTGGCATGCGGGTTTTCTCTTCTCCAGTTGTGGCGCGCAGGCTCCAGGGCGTGTGGGCTCTGTAGTTGTGGCACGCGGGCTCTCTAGCTGAGGTGTGCAAGCTCAGTAGTTGTGGCACGCGGGCTTAGTTGCCCTGCAGCACATGGGATCTTAGTTCCCCAACCAGGGATCGAACCTGCGTCCCCTGCATTGCAAGGCAGATTCTTTACCACTGGACCACCAGGGAAGTCCCTTATTTCTCACATTAATCCTCCTATACTTTACGCCCAACTTGTCCCCATTTTACAGATGAGGAAATTGAGGCACAATTGAGGGTTCAGGGCATCCTCTCCACTGAATGATGCTGGAGATTCATTGGGTACATTCTTCCAGTTGACTCCTGTTCTGCTCCAGAGCCCTAGATGATGAGGTCCACACATGAGCCCCACCCCACCCCTGCCATGTTCTGTAGCTCAGCTCAGGGGGTTACAGTCATGGGCTCAGCCCCCATCTCCCTGCAGGGCCCCAGCTTGGACGCCTGGGGACACCGTGGGGAGTACCCTGGCTGGCCCCATGCTCCCTGCTGGCCACCCCTGGCCTCCTCTCCCCGCCACCCCCCACCAAGTGCTTCCTCCAGCCCAGCTTGATGACATACGAGCCTGGTGCTCCTAGTCAGTCTCCTATCCTCCTTCTAGGTGCTCAAGAATAAATGAAAGAAATGAATAAGTGAATGAAATGAATGAAGATGCTAAAAGGGGAAAAGGGATATGAAAAGAAAAAAATACAAAGCATTTCTGAGGGCTGGTGGGGAGAGGCTGGGGGAGGGTCGGGTGGGACTTAGTGCTGAAAGATGTCCCTTTGCCAGCTGCTGCAGTCAGGGAGCCCCTGTGCCCTTTGGTTGTGTGGATCCGGCCCTCAGATCCTACTGCCCATGCCCTGACCCTGAGTCCTGCCCCTCCCCCATGGTGACTTTCCAGATACAGTGGCAGCCACAGGTTCCCAGAACCATCCTAAGCTGACACAGCTAAAGCTGCTCCAGGGGCCAGGGCTGTGGGCGGCACACCCCTGCCAGGCAGCTGCACCACCAGGCAGGAAGTGCTTGGGGCTCTCATCTGCTGCCAGGAATGGCCAGCTCCTGACATAGGGTTGGGAGGGTTTGGGGTCCAGGGCAGAGTCAGGGTTAAGCTAAGATTGGGAGGTCCTGGGACCTGATGTCTCTCAATAGCATCCAGATGCAATGCTGGGAAAGCAACTTTCT
>NW_006787905.1:88313-135823 GCF_000442215.2 Lipotes vexillifer | reverse complement strand
CTACACGTGTGGGCCTTGACCTGTGTGGGGAGCTGGTCACTCTTGAGAATCTACTAAAAGCTGTAGATCTCCCACCTCAGAATACACACACAATTCCAGGGGCTCACAGACCCCCTGCAGCCCCTCCATAAACCCCAGATTAAGAGGCCCTGTCCTCCTGAGAGTTGCCATATAATTCAGCAATCCCACTCCTGAGCATATATCCAGACAAAACTCTAATTAGAAAAGATACATGCACCCCAGTGTTCACTGGAAACAACCTAAGTGTCCATCAATAGATGAATGGATAAAGAAAATGTGGTGTGTACACACACACACACACACACACACACACACACACACACACACACACACACACACACACACACACACACACACACACACACACACACACACACACACACACACACATATATATGCAGTAGAATATTACTCAGCCATAAAAAAGAGTGAGATAATGCCATTTGCAGCAACATGGATGGACCTAAGGATTATCATACTAAGTGAAGTAAGTCAGAAAGAGAAAGACAAATACCATACGATATCACATATACGTGGAATCTAAAATATGGCACAAATGAATTTATTTACAAAACAGAAACAGACTCAGAAAACAAACTTATGATTACCAAAGGGGAAAGGGGGTGGGGGAGGGACAAATTAGAAGTTTGGGATTAGTAGATACAAACTACTATGTATAAAATAGATAGACAACAAGCTCCCTAGCACAGGGTACTACATTCAATATCCTGTGATAAACCAAAATGGAAAAGAATATGAAAAATAATGTATATATACGTATAACTGAATCACTTTGCTGTACAGCAGAAACTAACACAACACTGTAAATCAACCATACTTCAATTAAAAAAAAATTTTTTTTAAAAAAGAGCCCCTGTCCTGGATTGTGGGTAATGTGTGGGCAATACTGTCCAATTCATCTCCAGCTCACAGCAAAACATCTGGCGTGCAGTAGATGCTTAATATGTGCTTATTTCCACAAACCAACAGATATGGACTTGGATGAGGGAAGGGGCAGCTGCAGCTGGGCCGTGCAGGGGCTCAGAGAGTCAGAGTCAGGGGAAGGGAATGGAGGGCGAGGCGGAGTGTCACTCGGCTGCTTACAGCCCCCATGGCTCCCCACTGCCCTCAGAGCAAGTGCACAGGGTCTGTGGGGCCCGGCGTGGCCCTGCCCCCACTGCCCACGCCACTTCAGCTCACAATCACAGCTGCCGCTTCAGGTCTAGGAAGCTCTCCCCAAACACTGATTCTAACATCTACTGAACATCTATTGCATGTCACACTGTTCTAGACACTAGTGACACAACAATGAACAAAACGGACCCTGCCCTTGTGGGGCTGACGGTAGCTCTTGCTTCCAGACTTCTCCACATGCTCTTGTTCTTAATCTGCACAATCCAGCATGGGCATCATGTCCTCTGAGAAGCCTTCCCTGATCCTGCCAGTGTCAGGGCCCTGGGCTCAGGGTACAAATCCCACCTTATCAAATAGTCCTTCTCCTAGTCTGTCTCCTGCCCTGGGCTGGGAGTCCATAGCGACAGAAGCTTTGTCTTACTTGCTTGGGCATCCTTGGACTCTAGTGCAGTGCCTGGCAAATAGCTATGCATGGAATAAAGGTATGTATGTATGGATGGATAGATGGATGGAATTTGTTGGGGCTAGGGGTACCAACCAGGAAGTGGGAGGGAAATGGGGGACAGGGCTGAGGTAGGCCTGGGAATATCCCTGGGGAGGGCAGAGGGTGTGGGGAGGATGCAGGGCTAGGTTCCCTCCTCCTGGTTCCCGTGTGAAGCCTGATTTCCTTGGACAACAATGGCCACAGGTGTGGAAAGAAGGAGGGTCAAGGAGAGGTGACAGAGAATAGGCTTTGTTTCCTGGTGTAGGGTTTCCAGTTGCTCCCATCTCACCCTGAGACTCTAGTCAGAGGCACCATTTCCTAAAGTGACTCAAGCCCAGCCAGGTGGGGAGGGCTGCAGGTGAGGTGTGCGATAAGACCACCTGCATCAGGCCCCTGGGGGTGGGGGACACTGAGCTGTTACCACCCTGGGTTATGAGCTCTCTGTCACCAGGTCCAGCAGGGGCCGAGACATTGCCCTCCTGGGCTCAGACCCCAAACAAGCTCAGAGAGAATCAGGGGTCTGCCTGAGGTCCCACAGCTGTCAGGGCTTGATTCCTGGCCTCTGCTGTCTTCATTCTTGGGCAAGGCCTGCCTGGCTCTGCCAAGCCAAGGAGGGGGCTTCTCTGGGGATTCTCCCTCCTGATGGAGGGGGCAAGCCAGCTCTGCCTTTGTGGGTCCCACCCTAGTCGGAGATGAGCAGCGGCCTGGCCCAGCTTCCCATCCCTGGGGCACCAGTGGGCAGTGGGAACAGGATAGAGGGTTGGTGGGAGGGGGGATGCATCACCTCCCCACTGTCCCAACCCTGTGACTGCCTCACCGCCTCCTCACCACCAAGGCTGCCCCTCTTCTTTGGCTCCTTTGGCTCTCCTGGAGGAGGAGAAAGGAGAGGGGGAGGGATAGAGACTGAGGATGGGTCCTGCCCTCCGGTGTGTGGGATGAGGGCTCTGGGGAGTGTGCCTTCACCCCCCAGAACTACGGATCTCAAAGCTGGAAGGAAGGAGCCTCCAGCTGAACTAGTCTCATGATTCATTTTACAGAGATGAAGCAGAGGCCCAGAGAGGGAAGGGACTTGCTCAAGGTCACATAGCCCGATAACTGCTGAGCTTATGGAGTGTTTCCTCAGAACAAGAAACTTCCATGCACTTTACACAAATTAACTCAATCCTTCCAGCAACTCTATGAGGCAGATGCACTATTATAATCCCTATTTCACAGATGGAGAAACCGAGGCACATATGGGCACATGAGGCACAGAGAGGTTAAGGAAGTTGCCCAAGGTCACACAGCTTGTGAGTGGCAGAGTTGACCTGCACGACAAGGCAGCCTGGCTTCAGGATCTCATGCACAGCCCCATGATTTGTTGCCTCTTGCTATACTTACTAAGTAGGAGTCTCGGTCCCTCCTTGGCTCTGCCTGCTGTGGGGCTTCAATTCAGTCTCTCATGGTCTCTGGGCCTATAGCTAATAAATACAATAATATCACTTTTTGCATTTGTTGAACCCCTTCTATGGCATAGGCACTGTGAACAAATGCCTTTTCTACATAATGTCATTTAATTCTCATAATAACCCTATGGGGTAGGTATCATACTTCCACTTGCAGATGAGAAAACTGAGGCCCAGAGAGGTTGATTAACTTGCCCAGGGACACATAGCTAGTAAGAAACAGCCAGGATGCGAAGCCAGCCAAGCCCAGACTCTGATCACAGCTCCGTCTGGCCTGTACATGGGCTGGGATATTCAAGGGGTCACAGAGTCATTCGGTCCCAGCAAAGTCGTTCTGTCCAGCCCCTCCCTTCACTGTAGTGGACAGCTTGCCACGTGCACCTTTCGCTGGGCTCAGCAGCTTGGTGGCCCCCAGAAGCTGCCCTACCCCCAAATGATGACCCTTGCCCCCTTCGGCCATCTGACGCTGCTCCTGCGTCATGCCGGGGAAGCCAGGATCCCCGCGCCCAGTCTGGGACACAGTTGGCAGCAGCTGCAGGAAGCGGACCCACCCAGCATCTCGGGTATCACTCATAAACCTTCACCCTGCCGTCAGGGCTCAAGCCCTCCCTCACATGCTCCCCCCCACCCCCATGCTCATTCACAGTCACAGCTGTGTGCCCAGCGGAGCACCCTGCCCTCAGGTAGCTTATGGCCTGGCTGGTGAGCCAAGGCCAGCTGCCCGGTGTGAACAGGACAGGGCAGACAGGAAGGACTCCAGGGCAGGAGGAGGGGGCTGGGAGGGCATCATGGCAGAGGCAGCCGGGAGTCGGGCCTCGAGGGACTGGCTAGGACTTGGAGAGGCATGAGGAGGGGAGGAATGTGCTGAGCTTTCTGAGGTGGCCCTGTGCTCGGCTCTCTCGCGTGAGCAGATACATGAGTGGGCAGGGGGACAGACAACCTACGTGACCTCAGGCGAGTCACCCCACCTCCCTGGGCCTGTTAGGCTGAGGTAAGGATTAGTCTCGCTGACACATGTGGGGTGGGTGTGACACTGTGTGTACGTGTGTATGTGGGGGTGGATCACCCACTGGGTCCTCATGACAATCCTGTGCAGGGTCCTATTCTAAACTGAAGTGACCTGCCGAAAGCTGGGCAGTAGCAGAGCTGTTTAGAGCAAGGGTCTGCCTAACCAGGCATCCTAGAGCATTTGAGGCAGGAGTGGGCGGGAAGCCTGGGGGCTAGAGGGGAGCAGAGGCTGGAGACCCTCTCCTTGTACCGCTCAAGCTGGGCAGGCCAAGGGCCTGGGCCAGGGGGCTCAAGACCTGGCTATAGCCCCAGCTCTGCCTGACTTGCTGTGCAACCTCCACAAGTTCCTTTCCCTCTTTGGGCCTCAGCCTGGTCTTCTGAATGCTGAGAGGCTGGATTAGACAGTCAGTCACTAGGTCCCTGTGGGCCCTCCTAGTACCTGCCCACAAGCCCCCTCACTGTGGGAGGGACCCACCTGCCCCTTGCTGAGTTTACTCTCCATTGCTGTCCTCAACAGCACTCACATTGACCGGGCAGGCTCTTCACACATGCTGTCTCATTTCATCTCCACATACCCTTGAGAGGAAGCTCTCATTTCCTGCTTACAGATGAAGAAACTGAGACCCAGAGGAGGCAAGTGGGCAGCCAAGACCCCACAGAGGGGAGGTGAATAGGCAGAATCAGGAACCCAGATCTCCATGCCCCTGTCTCTCCTCCCAGGGCGGGCAGTCACCTGGCCCAGAAAAGACCACCACTGGTTTGTCCTCCAGCCACCAGACCTGCGGAGGGAGGTTCCAGGACAGGTGTCTTCACTCGCCTGCCTGGTGGCCATGCACAGCCTGGGGCTGTCTTTCTGTGGTTCAGCCTTTCTAGATGCAGGGGCTGGTGGCGTGCATCAAGGCGAACCCTCTGGGACCAGGTGGACAAGAAGAGTAACGATGAGCCCAGGCACAGACCCTCACGGTTCCCAGCACTTTACACATTTTAACATTAGCGTTGTATATTGACCCTGTGAGGTGGGCACTACAACTATCAACCCCATTTTACAGATAAGGAAACTGAGGCAGAGGAGAGGCCACATTACCTCCCAGTAACACAGCCAGCAAGCAGAGTGAGGACTGAACCCTGGCAGCTTGGCCCGAGAACCACTGTGCTCTATCCCTCCCAACACACATGAAACAAAAGAAAACAATAGCACACAGGCAATCTGTAATTAAGAGTTTCACTGTACAAGACAGACTCTCTGTGCCGGAGGGAAGCTGAGCAGGGAGGAGATCAAAGTTTCAGAGATTCAGAAAGCCTGAGTCTTGGTGGCCAAGGTGTTGGGAGAGGGGCATCAGGCTTGAGGCACAGGTCTCCCAGTACAGGTATTTGATCCATTCGAGATACTGGGGCTGAGCCCCATAGGGCCAGGCACTTTACCCAGCCCACCTCCCTCCCCCCACCCCAACCCTGCCCCTCCCATTGCACAGATAGGAAAAATGAGGACCGAGCTCTGTCCAGCAGGGCCCTCTGAGGAGGGTGGGGGTTCTCGAGCTGAAGGGAGGAGTTCCTGGGGGGCCAGGAGTTGGGGACATGGACCCTGCTTGCCTGGCCTGGGACCTTAGCTCTCCAAACTTCCAGTCCCTGCTCACCCAGGGAAGGATCACCCCTCTTCCGCCCCCCAACAGTAGGGTGTAGCAGATGAGAGGCCAGCAGGCTGCCCTTCACCTGAGGCCTCCCGAAGCATCCTTCAGCCTCTACAGCCAGCCCAGGAAAGGGGCCACTTCACAGATGGAGAAACTAGCTCAGAGAGATTCAGTGACTTGCCCAAGGTCACAGAGCAGATTGGAAGTGGGTCTCTCCTGAGAAGGGGGAGGAAGAGCAGAGAACAGAGAGGAGAGGAGAGAGGAAGGAGGGTTAGGAAGAGAAAGGGGAGGGGGAGGTCTCAGGGGTCCTGAGGCCTGTTCTCACAGCTCCCTGCCCTGGCCTCAGTCTCCCAGGTTGGCTTCCCCTCCACCTTTTCAGAAAGGGCAGACCACAGCCCTGGCCCTGAGTGGCTGCCCCTCACCCCTGGCCCCAGGCATGAGGCATCCCGCTGGTGAGGGCTCCAGTGGGGTGGGGCCTCCTGGGAGGGGCCGGGAAGGGCTGTTTGTTCCTGGGCAGCCCAGGTTTGGCTATGGATTTATGGTACCATCTGGAAGATGTGGCACGGGCGGGCCTAGCTGGCACAGGACCAGGGCGGGGAAGGGGGCAGCAGGGCACAGTGAAAAGCTGCCCCCCAGCTGTTACCTGGCCTCAAGAAGAGGGCAGGGGCCTCAGGTGGGCATGAGCCAAGTACCATCTGACGAAGACCTTGTGAAGCAGGAACTAGCCCCATTTCACGGGTGGGGACGCCAAGGCCCAGCAGATCAGTAAACTGACCCAAATCACACCTGGCCAGGTATAAGTGACATGCAGCCCATGTCCTACTTGTCTACCTGCCTCTCAGCACTGCCACAGGGGCACTGGGCACCGAGGGCAGGCCTGGAGCCAGAGGACCTGGCCCAGATGCCCTGAAACCTTGGGCAAGGGTCTCCACCTCCTTAGCGTTCCGTTTTCTGTACTGTTAAATGGGGATACAGTACATCTTCTGGGCCAACTGATGGGAGAAACAGGTAAGACAGTATGTGTGAATGCTGTCAGGAGCTGAGATAGTATTTGTGCACAAGGGCAGTAGTCCCAGGGAGGGATGTGGGGGTGTTTCTACCATGTGTGTTTGTAGTCAATGACCCCACAGGTAAAGTCCTACCCCGGCATCCAAGACCCTTGACCGCAGGATGCAGCTCTGGCCCTCCCCACTTGGCCATTGCCCCTTTCCCTCTGGGGAGTTTGAGCAAGTCCATCTCCTCTCTGAGCCTCAGTGTTCTCATGTGTTAGGTGGCGGGGGATGGGGGCAGACAACATTCTCTGCAGGGGGTCCATGGAGGCTCCAGGGAGCCCCTGTGGGAGAAAAGGCATCATATACATATATGGTATTGTTACTCAATAACAGCATCACCCCTCAAGCAGTATCAGTCCTTAGCTCCTCACTGAGAAGTTCACTTGATCTTCCTAAGGGCCTCAGAAATGTTATGGTGAGAGACAAGGTCTGGGACAGCAGGACTTGCAGGAAGGTTCGACTTGGGGAACCAGCCGGTTCTCTTTCCTCCCCCAGCACCCTGAGGCCACTTTCTCTAAGGAGAAGAGCGCTCAGGGCACAGTGTCTCTGCCCCCAGTGGTGAAAGCCACTTCTCTCCCATGGCCAGTAGGGGTAGGGCTGGCTCCCCTCCAAGCTGAGTGGGCTGCCAGGAGGTCTGCCTGGCATGTGAGGGTCTGGGGGAAAGGAGGCCCTGCCTCCTTCATCAGGCCTCCGGGAGTCCATTCAACCACACACCTGGGACCCGGTTTGCGAGGGAGGACCACTCAGGGTGACCCACAGGAACCACAGTCTTGGACCTTCGGCATTTGCTAGGTGTCTGGATCCAGCAGCTTTTCTGAACAGCTTCAGCACTGATGCAGGACCCCCGACACACACTCCCCTGTGATTTTTTTGGTCTCTTCTCCAGGCTTGCGCCAGCGCCTGGGCTGAGACCTCCAGCACCTGACACCTGCCCTGGGGTGTTCCATGTGGAGCTGTGTTCATCCCCTGCCCCTCAGGAGTCTACAGCCTTTGGAATCTGGGCCACTTTCCTGAGGGCTACATTCAACACACTTATTAAGTGCTGGCTGTGTGCCTGGTGCTCCCTGACCACCTGGTTAATCTCTATCTACCATCCTTCCCTGATTTATCTTCTCAGTACTCAGGGCAGCCTAAACCAATCTTTTTTAGGTTTTGGTCTGTATGATGACTGTCTCTCCCCATCAGAATGTCAGCTCCTTGGAGGCAGGGACCGGCCTGGCTTGTCCACTGCTGTGTCTCCAGCTCTGACCTCTGCTGAGCAGGGGAGTGGGGAGGCCCTGCCACTCCCCTATGACGGACACCATAGGCTGATATTCTGCATTCTTACAATTAACTCCACCCTCCCCCTTTCACTTGAGTAACCCTGGGGTGTTTCTGTCACGGTAACCCCAGTAGGTTGAGAAAATGTGCTGTGTGCTCCTTACCAGGGAATAGATGACTAGGGGTGAGGGTAGAAAGCTTCGCAGGTAGAGGGAACAGTGTGAGTTTTTTTAAGGCACAGAGATGGAAAAATACAGGGTATATATAGGGAAGAGAGTGCTAGTTGCCTCCCCAGTATCCATTCTCTTCTTTCTTACTAATGGAATCCCAATTATCTTGGATGAAGTCATGCCAGCATTCCCTGGAGACAGAAGGAAGTTAACCAAGTTCTGGCCAGTGGGATATAAATTAAGTTGTTGGGTAGGGATTCCAGGACAGTTCCTTTAAAAGGGGACTGATTCAGTCTTTCCCCCTTTCTGCCTGGAACTGGGATGTGATAGCTGGAGCTGTTGGTGGCTACATTGGGACAACAAGGAGGCCTTGAGGATGGAAGTCAGCCCAGTAATTACCTTCAGACTTTACATCTAAGGAGAGGAAAATAAATCCCTATCTTGTTTAAACCACTGTCTTTCAGGACTATGTTACTTACAGCTGATTGCAATTCCTAAATGACTCAACAGGGCCTCTTAATATCTCCTTCTTTGTCTAGATGGTCTTGGGTAACCATTTCCCTTAAGGAGGCCTTTGAGAAGCTAAGGGGTTGAAGGGAAGGGGAACAGGGCCTAGCTGTGAAGCCAACCCTGGGAGGAGGTCAGGGGTTCCCCAGGAGAGAGGTCCTTCAGAGATAAGCCAGGCCTGGAGTGTCCAGGGAAGGTGGAGTCTGAAGGGACCCTAGACTCATCCACTGTTCCCCTCAACAGTAAATATGCAGATAAACATATGACACCCAAGGCACCTACAAATCCCCAGTAACGCCATGCCATTCTCCGAAAATACACAGTCAATATTTGAAAATGCTCTAATATCCAGGAACTATATGCCAGGCCCTCCCCTACTGCCACCCCTGGCCACTGCATCTAGAGGAATCAGGGCCCTGGACTGAGTCTATGGCCAGCCCCGGAGTAAGGGTGGCCAGGCCAGAGGCACTGCTGTGGAACTCTGCCAGGCCCCGTGACCATAACTCGGGTGACCACAGATGCTCTCCACTGGTTAGGGCAGGTCCTTGAGGACAAGAGTGCTCAGGTAGACAGGAAAGCTCATCTTCCTCTCTTCCCAGAGAGGAAGAGTGAATCCACCAAAGTCACACAGCACGAGTCGGGGAGGGGAGCAGATGCCAGAGTCTGCAATTCACATAACCCACAATTGGCATCTAAACACAATGGGTGCTGCCTTTTTGCTTTGTTTGGCCATTCTCTTTGCCTGGAATGCTCTTCCAGATATCCACAATGATCACTCCCTCAGCTGCTTTACATCCTTCTTCAAACATCACCTTTTCAGTGGGGACTGCCCTGACCTATTTAAAGTTGCACTCCCCCTTCTCTGCCCTATCCTCTTGTGTTTCTCCCTTTTCGTTACCCAGAATACCATATATTTCACTGTATGTCAGCTCCATGATGCAGGGATATTTTGTGTCTGTTTCACTGCTGCATCCTCAGCACCTAGGACAGGGCTGGGCACAAGGTAGGTAAGTGCTCACTATGTATTTATTAACAGAATGAATGTCAAGCTTTGCCGAGAGTGCTTCTGCTGGTGGAGGGCACGAAGAAAATGCCTTGAATGGCTTCTTCTAGTGCAGAAGTGTCCTCAAGTGCGTCCCCTGCCCCATGGATACACTGTGCCCCAGGGCAGGCGCTGCAGCCCTTGAGCTCACCGAGTTCACAGATCCTTCGATCCTTCGTGAGCCAAATCATGCCCTTTTAAGGGCAGAACGAAAACAAAGCTTTAATTGTTTCTGCTGCTTTCCACGTGGAAAAAACAAGACAGGCCCTTCCATCCCTCTTGTGATCATGGCCCTCTACTAGTGGAGGGTGTGTACGTGGATAAGAACGGCTATCTAAGTGGCGTGGTAGTCTAGGGTCAGAGAGCCTGCAGCCTGGCCACTGCTTAGTATGTGACCATGGGTCTGAGCCTCAGTTTTGTCATCTCTTAAATGGGAATAACAATGGCGCTTGCCTTAACAGGGCATTGGCTCCTCTTGTGTGGGCTGTTGATGGACAAGGCCTGCTGGGGCAGTGGACATGTTCTAGATCTTGACCTGGATGATCGTTATGCATCATGTGCTTAAGAAAGAGTTCATCGGGCTTCCCTCGTGGTGCAGTGGTTAAGAACCCGCCTGACAACGTAGGGGACACGGTTCGAGCCCTGGTCCAGGAAGATCCCACATGCCGCGGAGCAACTAAGCCCGTGCGCCACAACTACTGAGCCTGCGCTCTAGGGCTTGTGAGCCACAACTACTGAGCCTGCGTGCCACAACTACTGAAGCCCGAGTGCCTAGAGCCCGTGGTCCGCAACGAGAAGCCACTGCAATGAGAAGCCCGCACACCACAACAAAGAGCAGCCCCCACTCGACGCAACTAAAGAAAGCCCGCGTGCAGCAACCAAGACCCAATGCCGCCAAAAATAAATAAATAAACAAAAAAATACATAAATTTATTTTAAAAAAAGAGTTCATCAAGTGAACCCCTAAGCTTTGTGTTCCTTACTGTGTGTAAAGTATACATTAATAACAAAGAAAAAATAGTACTTACTTCAGAAAGTTGTGAGGATGGAAAAGAATTTCAAATATGCCTGACTTACAGGGAAAACTAGTAAAAAAAAAAAAATACCAACTATTATTGAGTATGAACGTGGGAAATGGGTGTGAACTTTTGTGTGGGCACGTGCTGGTGTGAGATTACATGACTCCCAGTGTGTGCCGGTGCATCTGTGTATGAACTAGGGTCATGAGTGGGCACCTGTGTGGTATGTGGAAGCACGTGTGTTTTGTGAACATGTTCCTGCGTGTGAGTGGTGCACAGTACTGCACATGTATGTTGGATCACATGCTGTGTGTGCACATATATGCAGCTATGGAGACGCCTCTGTTTCTCTGAAGCCGTGTGTTCTACACGGGACAGAGCCTGAATGCTGAGCCAAGGGCACTGGGACTCAGCTGTGCTCCTCACACCAGGTAAGGTGGGGGCTGGCTGGCACAGGGCCTGATGCCCCACACCCACCCCATCCAGAGGGAGGCAGGAGATGGAAGGCCTAACAGCTCCCACTGCCCATTCCCTTCCCACAGATTTAACTTCTCAAAGATGCAAATTCCACTTCACTCCATGCAAACGAGTCCCCAGGGCCAAGCTGCCTCCCCTGGGGCCCAAGCACCACCACTATGATTGGACCCCACTGTACCCCTGCAAGCCTGGCTGCCTGGCTTGGGGATCAGAGCAGCTGGAGTTGTTTCTTGTTTCCCAACCACTGATTCTTTCTCTTCTCTGGGGGACCTTGGCTCTCCCTGCTGGCTCCGGCGTCCTGGAGAGAGCCTGGACTGGGCGCGGCCCACACTGGCTGTGGGACTCTGGGGAAGGCAGTGCCCTTTCTGGCTGGGATCTAAGGCCCTTTCTGGTCTCATGTTTAGGGATTCACTGAATGGTCACTGTCCCCAATCCAAGGCGCTGGAGGGAGGCCCGGCTTTCTCAGACCCTCCTGCATGGGCCCCACTCACAGGATGCCCAGCCTACCGTTTCCCACCGGTGCTCACTTTTCCCGTCTCCTAGGTCCTATCTCCTGCACAGGGACATGTATTTTCATCAGCCCTGGATGACCCACATCGGGGGGCTTGGCAGCGGCTCAACACACACACAGATAGCCTTCCTGACCCATCTTGGTAACAACTGCCCCAAAACAACCAGCTCTCTGTGGGACCCCCAGCCCCAAGCCTACACCCTCTTGGCTCCTGGTTAAAGTGTGCTCAACTACCAGGAAGCCAGGATGTGGGGGAAGAGAGAGGTAAGTGAAGACAATAGCATGAAGGCAAGAGCTGGAGATGCTCAGAGGATCCGGGTGCCGTTGACGCCAGTAAATGCCATGAGGATGGGATGCAAATGCCACCTTGGTGCCTACCTGGGGCCTGGCCTGCGTCCCTGGCTCTGGTACTGATACAGGTCCCTGCAGGCACCTGGAAGCAAATGTGTCAGCCCCAGTGCTCTGCCCTTCGGAAGTGGTAAACCACAGAGGCCAAACCAGTTCCCAGGAACAGGTTTCTGGGCTGTCATTCTCAACCTCCAGCACACCTGTGACTCACCGACCCCTCTCCAGGAGCCCCTGCATTGTCTGGGGTCTGGGCTGGGCGGTGTCCGCCTCCAGAAATCAGGCCAGTCCAGTACAAGGCAGTCTCTCCTACACATTTGTTCATTTCTTCCCTCAACAAATGTGTATTGAGAGCCTACTGCATGCAGTCACTGAGGACAGCCTCCTCCCCCTAGAGCCTCTTCTTAGAGGAAACTAGACTCTCTTCCAGAATGGTCCTTTCCTGCACCCCAACTCCCACCCCAGACCAAGAAATACCCTCAGGGCAAGGATTTGCTGGAAATAAGCCTGAGCAGGCTATGGATTTCTTGGACTCTGCCTCACAAATGCTCAGTGCCCCAGTTCCCTCTCCTCGGGAGCAGACTTCCCACAACTGGAGGGTCACAAAAATATAACAATGGTCACCACATACTGGAAACTTACCTGTGATGGGTATACGATGCTAAACTTTTATGAAGGGTTTTAATTCTCATGACCATCTCCGGACAAAAGAACTGTCCTCATTTACAGATTGGGACACTGAGGTTCTGAGGGTTGACATAAATTGAACAGTCACACAGCAAACAGCAGGGCCTAGATTCAAAACCAAGCTTGCCTACCTGGAGCGGAGAGCAGAGGCAACACTCGCCCTGGAGCCGTGGGGATTTGGAAAACATATTGGCAGGGGAGGCGGCCAGGGCAGTGTCCATCCTTTCCAGACAAGGCCCGGGCCACATGGTGCCCTCTGCTGGCCATGGGCCCACCTGCACCAGCTCTGAGGTGGCCACACTCCCAGCACCCTTAAGGGACTACTCCTGCCCTCCGCACTTCCCCCTTCCCACCTACAACGCAGCTCAGGGCAGCCATACCCTGAGAAGACATCCCTCACAGCTTGGCCACAGTCCCCCCTTGGCCCTTGCTGTCCCACTACCCTCTATGTGTGGGGGCCTTGGTTGCTCAGAGGCCTCAAGCAATGACAGCCCAGCCTGTCAGGGATCTGGGGTGTCTTGGTTGCTGACCAGGGCTGGGGGATAGGTGCAGGTAAGCATGGTGCCACAGGACCTTGCTCCTTGGGTCCCCAACAAGATAGAGCCCTACCTCGTCCCTCAGACTTCTCCCTTTCCCACAGCCCAGCAGGAGGAACTCCTAGAACTTGGCTCCAGGGGCCTGGACTGTCCTTGGGAGGACAGGACCACAGGAACCAAGCTACAAGCTACCGGGGCTCCAGCCTCACTCCTCCAGGCCCCCGCCACCTGGTTCCTAGGTGGGGGCCATCCCTGGGTGCATCTAGTCCCTCGTCTACTCTATAACCATCTGCAGGAGTGCCCTGCAGAGAGAGAGCTGGGACACAAGGGTACAGGGACAGGACGGGGATTGGACAGGAGAGAGGTGCACTGCAGCCATGAGAACGCTGAGTCTGAGGCGGGGGTCTTCTTGGTCACAGATCATCGCAGAGGGAGCTGGGGCAACCAGCAGAATTTGAGGGAGCATGTGACACGTGGGGTCAAGCCTGCTGTCCCTCCTTTGATGATCTCATCTAGTTCTGAGGCTTTAAATTCCATCTGATCTCTGATGACTCCCACACCGTGTCTCCTGCCCTAACCTCCCCACTGAACTGCAGACTGTGTATCCACCAGCCATCTCTCCATCCTTCACGTCTCAGCTTGCTCAGAGAAGCCCCCCATACAGCCCCCCATACACCCCTGGACTAAGTCAAGGTTGCTTACTACATATTCCCGGCCTGCACTTCCATTTCCATGGGAGTCCTGACACTTCAGGGTTACTTGTTCACAAACTGAACACCAGGCCAGCCTGCTCTCAACTTTGGATGGTTGTGAGGATTAAATAAAGTCATTCATATAAACAGTTTAAGAGGAGTTGGTCAGCCAATATTATCATAAGTATAGTGGACACTCAGACATTTGTTGTTTGTGATGGAAAAGCAGCACACTAGAAATAATATTTAAGCCAGAAATCACAGCCTTGGATAAACCCTGGGAAACGCTGGGGAACCATAGCCCAGTTGGAACATCACTGTTCTAAATGACTTCAGCTCCCTCAAATTCTAGTGGGCCTGGCCAACACAGCCCTGGCTAGATATGGCTCAGTCTCATAGACCGGGTGGCTGGGGGGGCAAGTGAACCCCTTCAGACCACCCCCTACTATCCTCAGGCAAAGTGTGGTCTGAGGACCAGCAGCCATCCACTCACTTGGGAGTTTGTTAGAAATGCAGAATCTTGCCCTGTTTCCCAGGATCTACTAAATCAGAATTTGCATTTTAACACATTCAAGTTTGAGAAGCACTGCCCCAGATCACAGACAGCATCTTAGAACAAAGGCCTAAAAAGGATACTTAAAAAAAATCTGTGAGTTCCACCCAAGTCCTGGTTTCTAAACCAGTGCATCTCCATTTTATAGAGGAGGCATCTGAGACCCATCAGGCAGTCATGCTAGCCTGTCAGAATCCATTCTCTGGACACCCTGACTCCCAAACTCACACACCCTCTCATGTCTCAAGCAGCCTCACCTGCTCCATTCCCATTTTTGAAATAAAGGGCTGCCACGAGTGCCCTTGGTGTCTGTTCTCTTGGCCGCCAGACAGGGCCAGGTCACAGCAAGCAGGTGAGCGAGAGGCCTTCCCAAGAACAGGGTGGGAGGCACCCAGTACAACCGGAGCTGGGGCAGGGAGGTGGCCCAAGAGGACGCGTTTGCTCTGCCTGGAGGGCTGGGCCCAGACCACTGCAACTGTCTCCCACCCCCACCCCCAGACAAAAGCTCAGCTGAGAGCCCCCTCCCTGTCACCTAGCCCCCGTGGGAATGGCTCAGGCCAGGAGCTACCATCAAATCTGCTCCTTTCTCCCACGGCCTGGTGACTTCTTAACAGGTTACAGCCCCAAAGACAAACACATTCTGCCAAGCAAATAACTGTCCAACAGTGGGGGCCCTGGGGAAGGCCTGGGAGTGGGTCTGAGCTGCCAGAAGACCCAGGTGACGGGGTGGGGGCCCCTATTCTGCAGAAAACAAATAGCCGTGGGCATCTGGAAGGACGCAGGATGCAAATGCACTGTCACAGCACTGGGGGCAGAGGCAAGGGTGCTCACCCCAGGGGTCTCTGGGCCAGTCTCCCAGGCTCCCTTGCGCTGGGCTCTGTGTCAGGCTATATAGAGACCCTGGGGCCTTGAGGCAGAGACCAGTTCTTCTGCGGTGCGTCCGTCTGTCTTGTGCAATCTGTGGCCACAGGTTCCCTCACTGAGCTGCCTGCAGAGAGATGGCCGGGAAATCCCCTCCCCCCAATTTCCGCACCTTAGACCCCCTGGCTCAGTGCCAGGGCCACCATCATTTAGAACACACAGCTCTGCCAGTCAGGGTGAAGACCCAGTTTGGGAGTCTGCAATTACGCGAAAACAATACCAGCATCTGGGAACCGATGCCATGGGTCCAAGCCTGTAAGACAAGCAACTCCCTTCCCCCTGTGATCTCACTTTCCCTTCAACACAGAAAGGGTGATGATGTGACTGAGGACACAGTTGAGTTCTGAGTTCCTACAGACATGAAGGGATGAATACAGTGAACCCACAATTTGCTGATGTATTTGTCAATTAAGTTTCTTTCATGCTATGGACCACCGTGTAACCCACCTCCCCATCTCCGGAGGCCAAGGTCATAGGCCTGTCTCACCTAAGTACGTGGGGGTAGGATCCAAGTTAGCTTGTCAACTGCCTGGAGTGTGGTCCCTATCTGGCTCTCGGGCTCCCAGACCAATCTGCAAAAAGGTACCTAATCCGTAATCCACCAGAACCACTAAAGAAAGATGCATTTCCTCTTCTATATCTAGTCCCAGCTGGCTCTGAGGACTCCCCAACTCGGCCTTGTCTGTTTCCCCAGTAGGAAGATGCCCATGGTGCTCTGCATTTTTCCTGTGCAATTCCTGCATTCACACCTGTGCGCTGTGCCTGACACACAGTAAGTGCCCATACAATGCCTGCTTGCTGATACACACTAAGTTGGCCGGTACATCTTATGTGCTAGGGATAGAGTAGTGCTCAACAGACGCATGGCAGGTAGCCTGGGGAGGCCACTGGAAAGAGTTTCACCTTTCTGGTCACTGGAAACCAGGAATGGCAGCAGATTTAATGATAATCCCAGGACTGATTTCACATATAATGAACCGCAGGGTCTCAGTTTTCCCATATGCAAGAAGGAGAGACACAGAGACCAAAAAGCGCATATCACAGAGCCACTGGGGGGCCAAGCAGGTACACAGGGGCTTCAGGGAGCAATAAACTCACTGACACACATGAAAACAGGTTTTTTTTTTTTGGTGTGTGTTAATTTAATCATACAAATATTCATTTATACAGTAAGGAAAAACCTCCTCATCTTCATCTCCTCCCAGGCACCATAAGGCCCCACCACAAACACCCACCCAGCTTGCTTGCTGCACACCACTGTCCAGGTGGAGGAGGCAGCTACTGCTGCTCCAGCATTCACACGAGGAAACAAAGAAAAGGCGAGGCAGGGTGGGGTGGGGAATCAGCTTGCAGTTTTGGGCCCTGGCAACCCCACCACCCTCTCCCACTGGGGCTCACATTGAATTTGGGGAGGTGCTTATTATGCCCACTTCCCACCTTGGCCACCCTTGGGCCACACCAGCTGTCTTGGTGAGGTTCTCTCCTGGCTGGAAGTGCCTTTGATGGACTTTAGGTAACAGCCAGTCCTTGCTGGGGGAAGAGAAGGCTGTTTCTTGTAGAAAAATGCCCCAAATTCAACTGTCCCCATGGGAAAAAAGAAAAAAAGCATGCACGCGTGCACACACATCCACACACACCTCACTCCGTGCACACAGACAGGTTCCTCCCAAGCCTGAGCCCCTCCGCCTCCCCCACTGGGCTCAGGTCCTTAAGGATGGTGCCTGCCTCACCTCGCGGGTGCCAGACACTGGTGGTCCTGCCCAGAGGCAGCCTGTCATTTGGTAAAGAGTCCAAGAGGAACTGAGACTACTGGGGCTGAGAGGGTAGCCTTTGCTGCCCTACCAGGCAGTGGAAAAGAGGGGCTCTAAGGACTTGCTCAGAACCCAAACCAGCGAGAAGAGGCAGGATGAATGGTACTAACAGCCGCCAGGTCTTGGGGGAACCATGGACTCCTTCCTCCCCTACTCCATGGCTTGAACTCACTCTGGCCTCTGCAAGGAGCTCACCTCTCCAAAGATGTGTACAGAAATGGTTTGTTCTTGGGAGGGAAGCCAACGTGCTTGGGACAACTACCTTGCCAGGTGAGACTGCCTAAAAGCAAGAGGAGGCGCAGGATCCCTCTGGCAGGGCCAGACCCACTGACGGTGATCTATGAAGCCACACTGCTGAATAACGGCAGGCACCCCCTCCTGAGAAAAGGGGAAGGGGCACCTAGTGTGGGGCAGATGAGGAAGCCAGGAAACCAGGGGACGTAAAGCCTCCCATGATCCTGCAGGGGCAAATGGAGATGTGATGCTTTGAGGGCTATCAAGTGAGCAGAACTGCTGGGCGTGTGTGGGCTCCAGGGTGGCGGTGTCCCAGTAGGTTGGCACCAACAGTGGCGTCAGTCTGGGCCCAATAGGGCCCTCAAACAAAAAGCCATCGTGAGCCCCTGGCTTGGACCTGTGGTGGCCTGGGCACCTCTGCTCTGCTGGGAATGGGGCGCTCTTTGTGTGCATAGAAAGTAGGTGCTCCAGTGTGAGCTCTAGTCCAGCCCCAGACCCAGCTGCACTGCCCTTTCAGCAGGCAGTCTCCACCCTCCCCCGGGGCTTCTCCAGTGGACCAATGTTTACTCCCCCTTTTATTTGGGGGGGGTGGGGAGGCAAAGGGGGAATTTCATACAAGCTTTTCTCTCACAATCAAGCTTGGAAAACACAACAGTCTCAGAAGAGGATGAGGAGGAACAAACAACACATGTTTTCAGAACTCAGACACCCAGACAGAGACAGACAGGCAGGCAGACCCTCACCCACACCCAGGCTATATGACCCCTTGCAGCCAATCATCGACCTGGACTCCCTGCTGTCTCACACCCCCGGGGTGGGTGGGGGTGTGGTAACAGGCAGGTGACCCAGCAACCGCACCCTAGATCCATATCCCCGGCTATCAAACGAACCAAGACTCGAGGGAAGGAGGGGGTGAGAAGAGAAGAGGGACTTTGCATATTCTTGTATCTTTGGCAGACAGCTGTTCTGGCCTGGTTTAAGCTTCCCATGGAGATATCCACATCTCAACCTGCTCGGAATCCACAGGATGCCAGTGGGGCCACCTGTCCCAGTGAGCAGCCAGCCAATCAACCTGTGCTCCGGGCTGGGCTGTCCCTTGCCCGCCACCTCCCAATAACTAAGCATCCTGCTCAGGGCGGGGGTCCTTTCATTCCCAACAAAATGTGGTCTCCAAGATCACGCAGTCAGTAAGCATGGCCCTTCCCCATGGCAAATTCCCCATCTGGGGCTACACTTTCATACCTTAACAGCTCAGCCTCCACTAACAGGCTGCAAAAACGCCACAAAGGACAACTGGAGAGAAACACAGGGAAGGGAGTTGTGTGACAACAGAGAAGCAAGGGACGCCTTCACATTCGCCTGCTGCACACTCGCTGGTGAGCTGCACCAACACCCGTGTGTGTGTGCACGCAGCACACACATATACGCAGCACAGAGGCAGCGTTCCCAGAGTGAATGTGGAGCCACTGTGTACCAAGAATCCAAGAGAGCAGTAAGCGTGATGGCATTTCTCTCCGCCAAGAGAAACATGGAAGGAAAGCAATTCGAATTGTTACAAGTGTGTGCAGGAGGACACCTCTCAGCCTCACAAACTCCCACGTCACCCGAGATCTGTCCTCAAGGCTTCCTCTGCTGGCCACACAGGGAAGTTTGGTCTTCAGAGAGGTTCTGACGGTAACAAGCCACAGGGCTGACAAATACAAATGTCAAAGGTGTAAATCAACAGAAGATTAAAGAGAAAAGAAGAGGAAAAGCGTGATAACTCATGGGCTGATACCATTAAAAGCAAATGGGGTTGGAGACTCATGGAGTCAGGTGGCACGGCAGGTGTCCTCCTATAGCACTGACCCGCAGAGTCCCCAAGCAGGCCATGCCAGTTTTGAACCTGAATTGCTTCCAGAGCAAGCATTCTATAAACAGCATGTTATCCCTTATCTAAAAAAAAAAAAAAAGTGGGGAAAGGGGAAAAAATTAACCTGTGCTCAAAACTATAACCTGTCTGTAGGCAAAATAATTTTTGTTTAAAAAGATGGCTTTTTTCCCCCATTTTAAACATTTTTTTCCTTCCCGAGCGACCTAATGACTTGTTAGACTGACGCCTAATAAACAAAACCCAAACTGGCTGCATGGATTTCTTCTCGGTAGCCTCAACACCATTCCTGCGATTCGGCATTCACACACGCACACTGAGTTTACTCAAAACTAGTCTTTCTGATTCTTCCTCTTCTTCCAGGATGGGGGTCAGAGCCAGGGGTCCGTGCGATGTGGTCTGCAATCCAGAGGAACCCCTTGCCCTCCCCCCAGAGTCAAGCCTTCTGTCTTTTGTTAATTTTTCTTCTTGCTGACACCCGTTTAAGACTGGCCGAAGGGGTAAGGCCCGTGGAGCCCCTGGAAGAGAGTGAACACAGTCAGTGATGGCAGACACAGCAGGTACAATGTGACAACCAAACCAAGTAAAAGAATCTACGGTTCCCAGTGAGCCAGAAGGAAGCTCCAAGGCACAAACAAGGCTTGAGGGTTGTCCTTGCCATGCAAATCTTCAGGAGGCCACATATCAGCACATTTCAAGTTTTTGCTAAGTGTTCTCCTGCAAACACACCATCCAAGAGAGGGGAGGCTGGTGGAGAGATTCTTCATCTTTCAAATTCTAGATCAAGTGGTGCCAACTTTCCTCCACCCAGGTCACAAAGCCTTCCCTCCTTCTTGACAACATCTTAACCTCTCTGCTAAAGATCCTTGGACACCACTTTCTGCACCCTTAACCTCAGGTGCAGGCTACTGCTGGCTGATGGCACTTATATCAACAACACACACACTGGAGCAGAAAAAGCAACTGTCCACCGGTCACCTAGTACAGACATGGCAGCAGGGGGTTTGCATACACTGTCTTTAGGTGTATTATTACACTCATTTGACTGATGCCTATCTGACTGCAGACATTAGGAGACTTGTTCAAAGTCACATGGGTAGTAAAAGGCAGAGCCAAGATTCAAACCCAAGTCTGATCTTTGCTCTCTTCACATTGCCTCTCCCTTGCCACATGATGATAAGGTTTACTCCAAATTCCCAAAGGCGTTTGCTATGCTGCTTGGCTGGTGGAGAAGGCATCATAGTCTCACATTTCCCTTATGTTAAGAATGAGACACCAAGATGTGCCAACACCAAAAGTGGCCACACAAACTTGCTGGAGGATGTCTTGCGCCTCCCTCCACCTTCACACCTCTGTGGAGTGTGCTCCTTGAAAAGACCGAGTCAATGCCAAGACCTGGGAGGGCAAAGGTAACTGGTAACCAGCCTCACTAAAGGTCCTACATCGCAAACTGGCCCAGAAGCAGAGGGCCCTTGGACCAAGGGGACCAAATGCGTACTGAGAGCAGGTGGCACAGCCATAATCATGACAAATGACCAGAGGGGTTTCCCGATGTTTGACAACTAGGTTAAATAAGAATCCTGAATCTAGGCACAACTGGGGTGAGGAGGCACAAGAATGACTGAGATGACATTTTCCATTAGCTTGGTAAGATGTGGACAGTCAGAATTTGATTATCTTTTAAAATGGACACTTGTCTTTGAAAAGATATGTAAGTGCTTGGTTACAGGGTTGCCAGTGATTAGAATCCCTTTCCAGTATGACTTTGTTTGCTGCCATCTCTCTAGCACTTAGCATGGCACCTGTCCCTGAGCAAGCACCTGGTCTGTTGAATTAATAATTGAAAGAGAACAGGTAATTCTCAGACTACTACCTGGAGTGCCAGACCCTTCGAAGTCACAAGAATATTGGCCCTTCCAAACCAAGTTTTTAAACAGCCGCTTAGGCCTGGGGACACAAGTGTCTGCGTCATTCCATCCATCTGGTCATAGCCTCCCAGGTCCCAGAAGAGGCTGGGCTCCCTGGGAGTGGTCAGCTAGAGATGCACAACCTTCACAGTTTTCATTGCAATGGGCTGCAGGTCACACGGAAGTGGGAGGAGATCTGGGTTCTAAGCCCCACTTTGCACTAGCACACCAAATGACCATGAATAAAGTCCCTTCCCCTCACAGGATCTCAGATTCCTCCTTAAAACGTCCAGATTTAAGGTTCTAGGAGTTGACATAAAGTACCTAGCTCAGGAGGTTGAAAAACAGTGTTCTAAGAAAAAAATGCCCTTTGGTCATGCTTATTTAGACCAGAGGTCAAAGCTGCCAAAAATAGGGAACATGAGATTAAAGTTCCCAGTTTTTTTCAGTGGAAAGCACTGAAATTGCTTTTGTCTTTTTTTTTCTCCCTCCATAAAAAGCCTCAAGAGACCAGAAATAGACCTCAAGCTGCTTGCTGGTATCACTGAAGAGGTGAATATGGGAGATAGGCAGGCCAACACTGAAAGAGCATCAACTACCTGCCACAGGGTGCTGCTGGAGCACTTGAACATGTTCTCTTTAATTCTCACAAAGATAAACTGAGACAAGTATGCTCTCCAAGCTCAGAGAGGTGAGGTAACCTGATCAAGAGCACAGAGCTGGTAAGCAAAGCAGTGGTGGTTAAAATGTCATGTTTGCCAGCCCCGAGTCAACCATGCCTCCAGCAGGCGAGCTGACACTGTAACCATGTCAGTAGTCACAGACCCACCCACTCAAACAAGTGTGGGCTGGACCAGCTAAAGTCTCTCAGACTCCATTTTGTGGGGCCTGGTTGGAGGGTCACAGGCCCCAGAGATGGAAATTAAAGAAGCTTAAAACAAGCTGCTGGGCTTCCCTGGTGGCACAGTGGTTGAGAGTCCGCCTTCATGCCCCGGTCTGGGAAGATCCCACATGCCGCGCAGTGGCTGGGCCCGTGAGCCATGGTCGCTGAGCCTGCGGGTCCGGAGCCTGTGCTCCCCAATGGGAGAGGCCACAACAGTGAGAGGCCCGCGTATCGCAAAAAAACCCCACAAAAAACAAAAAACAAACAAACAAAAAAAAACACAAGCTGCTCTCAGTACTTCCCAACCAACATTCATTCATCCCAACAATCCAAGGAGAGCAACAAAGGCTCAGATTCCCATACAATTTAGAACCAATAAGACGCTCAAAAGTCTTTGTGCAGGAAAACACGCACAGAGAAAAGAAAGCAAAAAAACAAACAGCATTTGTTTTCTATGAATTTTTTTCCCCTTTACCCTAAATTTACCTGCTTTCCAGACGAAAGCTCCACACACTTCACATAGGCCTTTATAAAGCAAGCACTAGCCTTGTGACTTGTCTGGAATGCTTGGAGAAGGGAGTTCATGACTTTGCCAAGGAGCTGTCGTGCATTCCCATTTCACAGATAAATGGATCCCATGCAATTGGCAGAGAGAGCAATACAGACATGGGCATTTTCAGATTTCCACCTGAATGCCCTGGCCCTTAGACCATTCAGTGTAGTATTTAACTGCTTAGATTAAGAATTAATGTTGATCCTCTATTTACTGACTGAGGTGCTGTGCCTTTTGGAAAGAAAAATGCTATCTAATTCCCTTTCATCCAGAGAATGGCATATTGGAGTTGTTGATGTTTAACTGGCACAGAAACATGGCTTGAGGAACAAGCTCTATTTTCCTTCCCCCCCAAATAAATTACTATCACTTCAAGGAAATGAGAGGGAGCCAATTCTATCTCAGAATTACTTTATCATCTAGACTCCCCACATGCAGGATTACAGGTGTCACAAGTGGATCATAGAACACAGGCAATGCAACACCAGTTATAGAGAAAAAGCCTGGTGGAGATTGCAAGAACAGCTTGTCCAGGGCATCTAATGGCAGGAGGCCAAGCAGGAAGTGCCTTTCCTAAGAATGGGATGAAGGTATATTTGAAACGAGACGCCCATCCACATTTCAGGTCCCACTGGAGTTCCAAGACCCCGTGTAACAGGTTCTAGTGGCTAAGGTCTCCAACCCCAGCCCAAAAGTAGGGTTTGGCAACACAGATAGTGTTCACTGTCTTCTGGGGCCTAACAACTCTTCAACTTTTACCCACAGGAAAAGCAAATGCCAAACATTTTCATTAACCTGGTGGCATCCCCGATATCTCTCCTATAACAGGTGTGCCACTAATAAGGAAAACAGATCAAGAGATGGATGCATCAGATGGCACCACACAAAGCCCTGAATTAACCTCTTACAAGCAGAAATGGAGGCCATCGCAGCATGATTACAAAACTCAGTTAGTTTGATGCAGAAGACCACCCTCTTCTCTATGAGGATTCATCTCTCACCACATAGGGACTAGCAGCAAGGCCGGATTTATGCATATTAATAGAGGGTGTAAACGACCAAGCCAAGAAAAGAACTCCTCTGACTCCAGGTCTAAAGAGCAGCTCCCCAGGGTCACTTTGCACAGAAATGGCTTTTCAAAGGCTACATTTCTTGGGAGTAGCCCATCTGCTAGGGGACAAGAAGGTGTTCCTGGAGAAGGAAAGACAGCCTTTAGGTCCACAGGGGTTGAGGTGTTGCCTGTTTGCTTCAGTCTTCCCTAAGCTTTCACTGAACAGCTGTCATGGCTGTGAGCCCTGGGACCTAAATTCAACTTGGCTACAGGGCAGGCGAGCCCTCTTAAAGCATGGGAGCTCCATACCTGCCAGCTAAGACAGAGGGGCCTCCCTACTCATGGGAGTCTGGGAAGAGACCTTGGCCTCAAGCCAGCTGAATGATTACGGTAGTGGGGCCAGGTCCTGAGCTGAACTTCCACAATGGGATAACTACTGTGAGTCATAATTTGGCTAATTTTCTAAAATATTTTTAAAAGAGAACACTTATAGACAAAAAAGACAAGCAAGCTCAGTTTCACTCATCACAATCTCCTGAAAGGACAATTTAAGATCCAGTACTTGTGGGTCTGTCCTCAAAGCAAACTAAAAATAAAAACTATCTTTTTGATTTGTTTTTCACAGTAGTTTATAGTTGCCCCTGTGGAATAGTAGAGTCACTCCCAGCCGGTGATTTGGTTATCACTGATCTTATGTGAGTGGGTACCTACAATAACGTAAAAGTTCTTCCTAAAATTACACAGAAATCAAAATAACTTTTCCAAAATGGAGTACTAAAAAAACAGGAAACTATTTTGTTTCAGATAGAATGTATTTTTTTAAAGAACTTTTTAAAAAATTATTTATTTATTTAGGCTGCACTGGGTCTTAGTTGCAGCACACGGGATCTTCATTGCAACATGTTTAGTTGCAGTATGAGGGATCTTTAGTTGCAGCATGAGGATTTCTTAGTTTTGGCATGCAAACTCTTTAGTTGTGGCATGCACGTGGGATCTAGTTCCCTGACCACCCGGGCCCCCTGCGCTGGGAGCATGGAGTCTTACCCACTGGACCACCAGGGAAGTCCCTCAGCTAGAATATTTTTAGACGTTTACTCATCAATGTTCAGCAATAGGGAGTACAGTGCTATCAGAAGAGAAAGCTGCCCTTTTGCGACAGTGGAACCTGTTTCTTTTTTTCTTTTCTTTTCTTTTTTTGGCCATACCACGCACGTGGCATGTGGGATCCTAGTTCCCTGACCAGGGATCGAACCTGCACCCCCTGCATTGGAAGTACAGAGTCTTAACCACTGGACTGACCGTCAGGCAAGTCCAGTGAAACCTGTTTCTGCCAGTTATTTGTGCCTTGCACATAGTAAGACACAAGTGTCAGTAAAATGAATGAATGAACTGTGAAATACTCTGCACTGCTGAGCCATTTCTGTTTAACCTTCCAGGAGAAAAAAAAAAAGAAGGCTAAAATTCCTAATGAAACAACAATGTCTTACGAGGGCTTTTGAGGGTACTCTTTCTATATGAAAGCCTGTTTAGATAAAGCACCACAACATGAAAACTTTCACATACCTGTCTTATTTTGCTTTTATTTGTGATTTGATTTAAATAAATAAAAAGGTTCACACTGGTTAATAAAAAGAGAGGAGCATTTGCTGCATGACTGTGAAATAATATGCTCTCGAGGTGTGTACTGATGGCAGCATCAGATAACACCACCAGGGCCCTCCTCCTCCTTTCTCATCTCCTGGGCCAGTCCCAGTCGGCGCTTCGCCCACCTAGTGCTCCTTTTGTATCATTTATGTACACTGAATGCAAACACAGAAGAATACAGGGTTTAGTATTAAGTTCTGTCCTGATCCTGTACTGCAAACTTGGTGTGGTGAGGCCCTGCTCATGGGGGTGGCTTGGCTGGCAAGGGCCAGAGACTGACCAAGCCCTGATCGAACCCATTCGTCTCTCATTAATTAGACATCAAGTCTGTACTGGAGTAATGGGCAGGGCAACGAGGACTCTTCTCTCAGGAGCACTCAAAGCAGCGCCCTTCCCTCGATGGATGCTGACCGCACAAGGAGGCTTGCTGGTGGAATATCAGGGCCAGATCATCATGATGGGAACTTCTGCAGATGCTTTAACACGGGTGTTCAAGCCACTTTCATGTGACAGTCCTCAAAATTTCAAAGATGCAGTGGCTGAAGACAAGTATGAGAACAAGCCAAAGAAAAGAAAATAAACGTACTTTTATGCATGAAGGCTGCTCATGGGGCAGGCTCAGTTCACAGCCTTCTGATTGTGCCAAAGTTGTGCTTAAAAGCGTAACTCAGTTATAAGCGTGGTGAACTGTTGTTTTAAAAGCCCTGTAAAAGCATTTTTTATACTTATCTCTGTAACACAGTTTTTCTGTTGCTCTTAACTAACTTCTACAGTCCTGCTGGGGACCTTCGCATCTATCCATCCATCCTCCCTCTAACCACCCATCCAATCCTTTGCCATGCATCCATCCTGTTCTTCCTCCACAATCCACCTTTCCATCCTCCCTCCAGACACCCTCCATCCTCCTTCCAGTCTTGCTCTGTCATTCACCCTCCCAACCCCCCAAACTCCCCATGGCCAAAGGCAACTCCCAGAGCCTTCACCTACCCCCTGACAAATCAAGAAAATCACCAGGAATAATAAAACTCAAACATAATTGTGAATGAAAAGATATTATTTAAAGTCCTACAAGGAGATGAAGGATGATGGTTGAGTTTGACTTCCCTTTCATTAAAAATTTCAGAAAAGGCTATTCGCTATTTGAAATTCTAGTCCCCAAGATCTCATGTAATAGCAAGTGTGCTAGAATCCAGGTGAGATGCAGGCTCTCTCATGGCCACCTCCTAGGGTAGAGGAGATTCCTAGAAAGGAAGAAAGAAGTGATAAGAGTCTCACTGGGGAGAACACCTAAAAGGAGAGAACACTTATCCAAGTTCCCAGCCATGTGGCCATTGGTGCTGTACTATGGGAGTCCTGAGGCACAGGGTGAGGCTGCTGGTCCCACTTCCTCTCAGAATTTCCATTCAAGCTCCTGCACACTTTCCTTACATGCCACTGTCTCCCCCACCTCTCTTACAATTAATTCACAGTATCACCTCCCCCCACCTCCACCCCAGCCAATGGCTGGCTGATTGAGGGAGAATAAACTGTCTTTCCTTCAGCCATATTTGGTTTCATCTTGCCACGCCCCTGCTCAAAAGCATTGTTAGCACTCTGATTCCTCTCACATTAAAGGTGAACTCTTCTTTGCTTGGCTTTCAAAGGTCTTCCTCCAAAATTCTCCCCACCCTGTTTAAGCACACCTCACTCACCACAATCAGGCTGGCCAGCGTCCCCTGAATACACCCTGCCTGTGAATGCCTCTGGGCCTTCCTGCATGTGACTCCTTTTCCCTCCAATTCGGTTTCAATCTATCATTTCTTTCTTTCTTTCTTTTTTTTTCCTTGGCCGCACTGCATGTCATGTGGGATTTTAGTTCCCTGACCAGGGATCGAACCTGTGTCCCCTGCAGTGGAAGTGCAGAGTTCTAACCAGTGGACTGCCAGGGACGTCCCAGTTTGAACCTATCATTCACCAAGGTATCATTTTCCTGGCTACTCCAAACCTCATTGTTTTCTCCTTCCTCCAAACTCAAGAGCACTTAAAACTCAACTGGAACTCAATATACTCCATCTTTACTGGTCTCATTCTTTCCTATGAGCTAGTCACATCTAAGTAATCAGACAGTAAATTCTTTGACAATAAGGAAGGATTAGCACAGGCTGAGGAACCTAGGAGGCCTCCTTTACTGACTAAATAATATCAAACCTCTCTCTGTTAAAGTAGGTTTTTTTTTTTTTGTTTTTTGTTTTTTTTGCGCTACACGGGCTTCTCACTGCTGTGGCCTCTCCCGTTGCGGAGCACAGGTTCCAGACGCGCAGGCCAGGTGGCCATGGCTCACGGGCCCAGGCGCTCCGCGGCATGTGGGATCTTCCCGGACCGGGGCACGAACCCGTGTCCCCTGCATCGGCAGGCGGACTCTCAACCACTGCGCCCCAGGGAAGCCCCTGTTAAAGTAGTTTTGATGAATGTCCACAGCTTTGAAAAGGGTCTCGCTTTCAGTCGAGCTCTAAGGAAGCCCATACTTTCCCCTGATGTACAGCAGCCTTTAATCTTACACTGTGCGCCTGGTCCTGCTGGAAGAACAAGTCACTGAAACCTGAGCATCTACACCAGACACAAATCCTCACACTTTCTTTTTATTAGTCATCAATTTTATACACATCAGTGTATACATGTCAATCCTAATCGCCCAATGCATCACACCCCCACCCCCACCCCCGCACCGCTTTCCCGCCTTGGTGTCCATACGTTTGTTCTCTACATCTGCGTCTCAATTTCTGCCCTGCAAACCAGTTCATCTGTACCATTTTTCTAGGTTCCATTTGTATGCATTAATATACAATATTTGTTTTTCTCTTTCTGACTTATTTCACTCTGTATGACAGTCTCTAGATCCATCCACGTCTCAACAAATGACCCAATTTCATTCCTTTTTACGGCTGAGTAACATTCCATTGTATATATGTGCCACATCTTTATCCATTCGTCTGTCGATGGGCATTCATGTTGCTTCCATGACCTGGCTATTGTAAATAGTGCTGCAATGAACGCTGGGTGCATGTGCCTTTTTAAATTGTGAATTTCTCTGCGTATATGCCGAGTAGTGGGATTGCTGGGTCATATGGTAATTCTATTTTTAGTTTTTTTAAGGAACCTCCATACTGTTCTCCATAGTGGCTGTATCAGTTTACATTCCCACCAACAGTGCAAGAGGGTTCCCTTCTCTCCACACCCTCTCCAGCATTTGTTGTTCGTAGATTTTCTGATGAAGCCCATTCTAACTGGTGTGAGGTGATATCTCATTGTAGTTTTGATTTGCATTTCTCTAATAATTAGTGATGTTGAGCAGCTTTTCATGTGCTTCTTGGCCATCTGTATGCCTTCTTTGGAGAAATGTCTATTTAGGTCTTCTGCCCCTTTTTGGACTGGGTTTGATTTTTTTTTTTTTTTTTTGCGGTACGCGGGCCTCACACTGTTGTGGCCTCTCCCATTGTGGAGCACAGGCTCCGGACGCGCAGGCTCACTGGCCATGGCTCATGGGCCCAGCCACTCCGCGGCATGTGGGATCTTCCTGGACCGGGGCACGAACCCGTATCCCCTGCATCGGCAGGCGGACTCTCAACCATTGCACCACCAGGGAAGCCCTGGATTTGATTTTTAATATTGAGCTGCATGAGCTGTTTATATATTTTGGAGATTAATCCTTTGTCCGTTGATTCATATGCAAATATTTTCTCCCATTCTGAGGGTTGCCTTTTCATCTTGTCTATGGTTTCCTTTGCTGTGAAAAAGCTTTTAAGTTTGTTTATTTGTTTACTTTTGTTTTTATTTCCATTACTCTGGGAGGTGGATAAAAAAAGATCTTGCTGTGATTTATGTCAAAGAGTGTTCTTCTTATGTTTTCCTCTAAGAGTTTTATAGTGTCTGGTCTTACATTTAGGTCTCTAATCCATTTTGAGTTTATTTTTGTGTATGGTGTTAGGGAATGTTCAATTTCATTCTTTTACATGTAGCTGTCCAGTTTTTCCAGCACCACTTATTGAAGAGACTGTCTTTTCTCCATTGTATACCCTTGCCTCCTTTGTCATAGATCAGTTGACCATAGGTGCGTGGGTTTACCTCTGGGCTTTCTATCTTGTTCCACTGACCTGTGTTTCTGTTTTTGTGCCAGTACCATATTGTCTTGATTACTGTAGCTTTGTAGTATAGTCTGAAGTCAGGGAGTCTGATTCCTCCAGCTCTGTTTTTTTCCCCTCAGGACTGCTTTGGCTGTTCGGGGTTTTCTGTGTCGCCATACAAATTTTAAGATTTTTTGTTCTAGTTCTGTAAAAAATGCCATTGGTAATTTAATAGGGATTGCACTGAATCTGTAGATTGCTTTGGGTAGTACAGTCATTTTCACAATATTGATTCTTCCAATCCAAGAACATGGTATATCTCTCCATCTGTATCATCTTTAATTTCTTTCATCAGGGTCTTATAGTTTTCTGCATACAGGTCTTCTGTCTCCCTAGGCAGGATTATTCCTAGGTATTTTATTCTTTTGTTGCAATGGTAAATGGGTGTTTCCTTAATTTCTCTTTCAGATTTTTCATCATTAGTGTATAGGAATGCAGGATATTTCTGTGCATTGATTTTGTATCCTGCTACTTTACCAAATTCATTGATTAGCTCTAGTAGTTTTCTGGTGGCATCTTTAGGATTCTCTATGTATAGTATCATGTCATCTGCAAACAGTGACAGTTTTACTTCTTCTTTTGCAATTTGTATTCCTTTTATTTCTTTTTCTTCTCTGATTGCCGAGGCTAGGACTTCCAAAAGTATGTTGAATAATAGTGGTAAGAGTGGACATCCTTGTCTTGTTCCTGATCTTAGAGGAAATGCTTTCAGTTTTTCACCATTGAGAATGATGTTTGTTGTGGGTTTGTCATATATGGCCTTTATTATGTTGAGGTAGGTTCCCTCTATGTCCACTTTCTGGATAGTTTTTATCATAAGTGGGTGTTGAATTTTGTCAAAAGCTTTTTCTGCATCTACTGAGATTATCATATGGTTTTTCTTCTTCAAGTTGTTAATATGGTGTATCACATTGATTGATTTGCGTATACTGAAGAATCCTTGCATCCCTGGGATAAATCCCACTTGATCATGGTGTATGATCCTTTTAATGTGTTGTTGGATTCTGTTTGCTAGTATTTTGTTGAGCATTTTTGCATCTATATTCATCAGTGATATTGGTCTGTAATTTTCTTTTTTTGTAGTATGTTTGTCTGGTTTTGGTATCAGGGTGATGGTGGGCTCATAGAATGAGTTTGGGAGTTTTCCTTCCTCTGCAATTTTTTGGAAACGTTTGAGAAGGATGGGTGTTAGCTCTTCTCTAAATGTTTGATAGAATTCACCTGTGAAGCTATCTGGTCCTGGACTTTTGTTTGTTGGAAGATTTTGTTTTGTTTTTTTTGTTTGTTTTGCGGTACGCGGGCCTCTCACTGTTGTGGCCTCTCCCGTTGCGGAGCAACAGGCTCCAGACGTGCAGGCTCAGCGGCCATGGCTCACGGGCACAGCCGCTCCGTGGCATGTGGGATCTTCCCGAACCAGGGCACAAACCTGTGTCCCCTGCATCGGCAGGCTGACTCTCAACCACTGCACCACCAGGGAAGCCCTGTTGGAAGAGTTTTAATCACAGTGTCAATTTCATTACTTGTGACTGGTCTGTTCATATTTTCTATTTCTTCCTGGTTCAGTCTTGGAAGGTTATATCTTTCTAAGAATCCGTCCATTTCTTCCAGGTTGTCCACTTTATTGCCATAGAGTTTCTTGTAGTAGTCTCTTAGGATGCTTTGTATTTCTGCGGTGTCTGTTGTAACTTCTCTGTTTTCATTTCTAATTTTATTGATTTGAGTCCTCTCCCTCTTTTTCTTTTTTTTTTTTTTTTGCGGTATGTGGGCCTCTCACTGTTGTGGCCTCTCCCGTTGGGGAGCACAGGCTCCAGACGTGCAGGCTCAGCAGCCATGGCTCACGGGCGCAGCCGCTCCGTGGCATGTGGTATCTTCCCAGACCGGGGCACGAACCCGTGTCCCCTAGCATCAGCAGGCGAACTCTCAACCACTGCACCAACAGGGAAGCCCTCCCTCTTTTTCTTGATGAGTCTGGCTAATGGTTTATCAATTTTGTTTATCTTCTCAAAGAACCAGCTTTTAGTTTTATTGATCTTTGCTATTGTTTTCTTTGTTTCTATTTCAGTTATTTGTCCTCTGATTTTTATGATTTCTTTCCTTCTGCTAACTTTGAGTTTTGTTTGTTCTTCTTTCTCTAGTTTCTTTAGGTGTAAGGTTAGATTATTTATTTGAGATTTTTCTTGTTTCTTGAGGTAGGCTTGTATAGCTATAAACTTCCCTCTTAGAACTGCTTTTGCTGCATCCCATAGGTTTTGGATTGTCATGTTTTCATTGTCATTTGTCTCTAGGTATTTTTTGATTTCCCCTTTGATTTCTTCAATGATCTCTTGGTTATTTAGTAATGTATTGTTTAGCCTCCATGTGGTTGTGTTTTTAAAGTTTTTTCCCTGTAATTGATTTCTAATCTCATAGCGTTGTGGTCAGAAAAGATGCTTGATATAATTTCAATTTTCTTAAATTTACTGAGGCTTGATCTGTGACCCAAGATGTGATCTATCCTGGAGAATGTTCCATGCACACCTGAGAAGAAAGTGTAATCTGCTGTTTTTGGATGGAATGTCCTATAAATATCAATTAAATGTATCTGGTCTATTTTGTCATTTAAAGCTTGTGTTTCCTTATTTATTTTCATTTTGGATGATCTGTCCATTGGTGTTAAGTGAGGTGTTAGAAGTTCCCCACTACTACTGTGTTACTGTGGATTTCCTCTTTTATCCCTGTTAGCAGTTGCCTTATGTACTGAGGTGCTCCTCTGTTGGGTGCATATATATTTATAATTGTTATATCTTCTTGGATTGATCCCATGATCATTATGCAGTGTCCTTCCTTGTCTCTTGTAACATTCTTTATTTTAAAGTCTATTTTACCTGATATGAGTATTGCTACTCCAGCTTTCTTTTGATTGCCATTTGCATGGAATATCTTTTTCCATCCCCTCACTTTCAGTCTGTACGTGTCCCTAGGTCTGAAGTGGGTCTCTTGTAGACAACATATATATGGGTCTTGTTTTTGTATCCATTCAGCAAGCCTGTGTCTTTTGGTTGGAGCATTTAATCCGTTCACGTTTAAGGTAATTATCGATATGTATGTTCCTATGACCATTTTCTTAATTGTTTTGGGTTTGTTTTTGTAGTTCCTTTTCTTCTCTTGTGTTTCCCACTTAGAGAAGTTCCTTTAGCATTTGTTGTAGGCTGAATTCTCTTAGCATTTGCTTCTCTGTAAAGCTTTTGATTTCTCCATCGAATCTGAATGAGATCCTTGTCGGGTAGAGTAAAATTAGTTGTAGCTTCCTCCCTTTCATCACTTTAAGTATATCATGCCACTCCCTTCTGGCTTGTAGAGTTTCTACTGAGAAATCAGCTGGTAACCTTATGGGAGTTCCCTTGTATGTTATTTGTTGTTTTTCCCTTACTGCTTTCAATAATTTTTCTTTGTCTTTAATTTTGCCAATTTGATTACTATGTGTCTCAGAGTGTTTCTCCTTGGGTTTATCCTGTATGGGACTAGGTGAGTTTCCTGGACTTAGGTGGCTATTTTCTTTCCCACGTTAGGGAAGTTTTTGACTATAATCTCTTCAAATATTTTCTTGCATCCTCTCTCTCTCTCTTCTCCTCTGGGACCCCTATAGTGTGAATGTTGTTGCATTTAGTGTTGATCCAGAGGTCTCTTAGTCTGTCTTCATTTCTTTTTTTTTTTGCGTTACACGGGCCTCTCACTGTTGTGGCCTCTCCCGTTGCGGAGCACAGGCTCCAGACACACAGGCTCAGCGGCCATGGCTCATGGGCCCAGCCACTCCATGGCATGTGGGATCTTCCCGGCCCAGGCCACGAACCTGTGTCCCCTGCATCGGCAGGCGGACTCTCAACCACTGCACCACCAGGGAAGCCCCGTCTTCATTTCTTTTCATTCTTTTTTCTTTAATCTGTTCTGCAGCAGTGAATTCCACCATTCTGTCTTCCAGGTCAGTTATCCGTTCTGCCTCAGTTATTCTGCTATTGATTCCTTGTAGTGTAGTTTTCATTTCAGTTACTGTATTGTTCATCTCTCTTTGTTCTTTAATTCTTCTAGGTCTTTGTTAAACATTTCTTGCATCTTCTCGTTCTTTGCCTCCATTGTTTTTCCGAGGTTCTGGATCATCTTCACTATCATGATTCTGAATTCTTTTTCTGGAAGGTTGCCTATCTCCACTTCATTTAGTTGTTTTTCTGGGGTTTTATCTTGTTCCTTCATCTGGTACATAGGCTTCTGCCTTTTTATCTTGTCTATCTTCCTGTTAATGTGTTTTTTGTTCCACAGGCTGCAGGACTGTAGTTCTTCTTGCTTCTGCTGTCTGCCCTCTGGTGGATAAGGCTATGTAATCTCATACTTTCGAATTATACTTATCTGCTTGAATTTCACCAGTCCCACTTTGAGAATTTTCATCAGAAATTAAAATGCTAAATTCAGAGTACAGGGAAAAGAATATGTCCTTACAACTGAAGTAAAATATGCTATCTTGGGAACACTAGCTCTGTTTCAGCTACAAGACTGCCCAGCATCAGCTCAGCCTATAACAATGCTCAGAGTCCTTAAGCAAAGAAGACGGAGCTGAACGTTCCACTTTGAAGCTGTTGAGGTACACAAGACAGAGTTCCTGGAGATACTTTTTATTCTCAGTCAGACAGTAATGTTACAAACAACAAAAGACATTTTCTAAGGCTCACAGTGTTTGCTTGATTTATTTTTAAAATGCACACATGACCCATGCCAATGCAAACACCAACAAGGCTGGGAGGACTTTGCTGGTTCCTCAGGGTTTTCAAAAGAGAGACATCTTAATATCATTAAACCAGAGTCTCCTGGCAAACCCCTTCTGTACAGAATGTGCTAATTTGCCAGCGAACAGGGGCAGGTTCCTCAGTTGCTGGGCACTGCTTCCTTCTTGGTCACAAATTCTTTTGTAGCTCCGGAAGTTGAACAAGAAGGTCTCTACAACCCGACACTAAGTGTATAAACTACCTTCAGAGAACAGCAAACAAACTTTGCTTCTGCCAGCAAGCCTCAGCATAGTGTGGTGTAGACGAACACTAGACTCCAGCCCATGGCCCACCCCCAATTTGCTGTGTGAATGTGAGCAAGTCACTTACAACTTCCTTATTGTTTTGTCAAATGAAGAGTATAACTAACTACAAAAGTCACAAGAGTGTCGTGAATTAAGAATAAGAATAAATGCAGTAGAGGTGCTTTGAGTAACAGCACTTTTACATGTTAGACAGATAGCATTAAGCTCAGTCCTTGGACCTCTTCTCCATCTATACCAGTGGTTTCCAAGTAGGGAAGTTTTGTTCCTGCCCCAGGGGGCATTTGGCAATGTCTGGAGATGTTTTTGGCTCTTACACTTGGGGCTAGGGAGGTACTACTGGCATCCAGTGGGTAAAGGCCAGAGATGCTGCTGAACATCTTACAATGCATAAGATCCATACCCCACTGCCCTCTGAAGCAAAAGAAGACTCATCTGGCCTAAAATGTCAATAGGCTTACTCTGTGGGCTGAGAAAACCCTGCTTTACATAGACTCATCACTTTGTGGATTGCAGCCAGGCTCATAGCATTAGATACCATCCACATGAAATGACTCCCAAATTTTTAATCTCCACCCAAACCCTCTCTCCTAAACTCTATGTCCAATCTGGATATACAACAGCCTACTTGATACCTCCATCTGGATGCCAATGTACCCAAAATGAATTCCTGATCTCTCCCCACCTCTACCATAGCCTTTCTTCTCTCTGTGGATGGCAATTTTACCCTTTTATTTGCTCAGGTCAAAAACCTTGGTGTCATCATTTATTCCCTCTTACACCCCGCTTCCAACCCATTAGCAAATCCTGTTAGTTCTAGCTAACAAACCAGATCCAGACACAGACCTCTTCTACCTCTGCTGCTACCAATCTGGTCCAAAGCACCCATTCTCTTTACGTAGATGATTGCACTAACTTCCCTACTGGTCCCCTGCTTCTATCCTTGCCCTGTACTCTCCACAAGAGAGCCAGAGAGTGATCCTTTTACTCTCTGGAATGAAGTCAGACCACATAACCCCTCTGCTCAAAATCCTTCAGTGGTTCCCTCTGTCCCTCAGTGCAAAAGCCCAAAGCTTCACAAAGGCCCACAAATCCTTCCATGATCTGGTTTTCATCCCCTGACTTCATTTCCCTCTACCCTGTTCCTACCCACTCTGGTCTTGAACAAACCAGGTGAACTTCCACCTCAGGACTTGTACTGACTGTAAAATATTCTTTCTCCAGATGGCCTTTGCAGAAACTAAATCTGGCTTTAAAGGGAGTTAGATCGCCCCTAAGTATGTTCTAGTTTTACAACACTAAGTATGTTCAAAGGGAGATGTTAAATTCATTACAGAAAAATGGAAACAGAGACTGTATCTTTTGGCCACAATCAGGAATAGACAGGTGACTTCAAGAGGTATAGGTGCTGCTGTCACAAAAGTGAGTTAATGGAAATTTCAATGTCACTAAAAATCTAAACCCAAGTGACCATGGAGGTTCTAGGGAATCTTTTCCCTTCATAGAGGCTGGAGAGAAAGGCTGATTTCTGTAGCTTCCATAGATGACAGCTTGTGGAGAGAAGGAGTTTAGCAGTAGAGAAGTCACATAATAGCTGGCCAATAATTGGCTTGATCCTCATTTGAAATGTAGCAGTGTACTACAGAAAGCAAGCATGCTCTCCCTAGCCCACAGCTGTCAGTTCAGCTGATAAAAATATGTACCTGAACACTATTTGTAACTAGGAAGCAATGTAGTGGATCGTAAGAGAGCAGGCTCAGGAGTCAAAAACAACTGGTTTTGTTCATATCGTCATTTTACCACTTTCTAGCTGCATGACCTTGGGCAGGTCATGGAACCTGTGAACCTCAAGTCTCAACAGTTGTAAATAGGGATAATGACAGTGCCTGTATCATGGTCCTGTTGTGTGGACTAAATGAAGTAATGCATGTCAAACTGCTGCCTCTGCCTCTGGGGAACAAATACTGGGGGCTGGGAGGCAGGGAGGTGACAAGCATTTTTTGTAATAAACTTTGTAGATCTACCTGACTCCTTAAATTATGTACATTGATCATTTTAACAATAAAAATTAAATTAAAAAAATCCTCAGCACAGTGCCTGGCACATAGTAAGTGTTTAATGAACGGTAGCTTTACAGCTCTGATTACTGCACTCCCGTGGCCCCCACCTGGGAGTAATGTGCATTTGCTACCTGTCCCTTGCCAGAGGAGAACACAAGTTGGATAGAATATCAAGTGACACGAGTTTTCCTTCCAGCTTCTCTTTGAGCCATCTTGAAACCTTTCAGGGAAGGGGTCTGCACCTGAGAACGAAGACTCAGGTTTCATGGCAGTGGGAAGGTTATACTGCCCTCTATTGCCATTAGCTCAGCTAAGGACACCAACCACCTGCTTTTGGGTCAAATTCAGTGCGCTCTGAACTGAGCAGATGTTGGGCCCATCCTTATTAAACTCATCCCTTATTATTATGTTAAACCGATTGGCTACTTCAAAGTGGATAATAAGATCCACAAGCCATTACATCCTCAGGTCCATATAGCAAAATATTTGCCTTTTCCAAGCCTCTCCCTGTAACCTCTACTACATTTCTAAACCTAAACAGAGAGAAATTAACTCTTCCATGCCTTAGTCAACACAAACAGCAGCAGGTTAGAAGAGAGTTGATTTCTGATATAATAAAAGCAGACTAACTTCTCTAGCTCCAGATCCAAAACACACTAAAGGGTGACTGTCAGAGAGAGAGAGGAGGAGAAGCAGGTGCAAACGTGGGCAGGCAGGGCAGATGGCACTCGGCAGGGGCTGACGCTTGACAAGCATGAGGAACCTCTCCCAAAGATAATAACACGTTTCTCCTTCTGAACCAGCACTTGGCGGAAGTAATAACAGTGGCTCAGGCTGTAATCAGTTTAAAGGAGGAGTGTATGACAAACACCAGCTCCAAACATTTTTTTTTTTTAAATAAGAGCAAACACAAAATAAGACGCATAGTCCAAGTAACAAAATAAATGAATTTGGGATTCTTTTCAGCTCCCCCAGTGTAAATCATTACTCTTTAGAGAAAGGAAGCAAAGCATTTGAGTTGTCCTGAAGAACACCCTGGTGTCACACTCTTATTCCCAGCCGTCCTGAGTAAGACCATTTGGTTGGTGTCTTATTCCTCTGTAAGGCCTTCTTAGAAAACATTGAGAAATTGTGAAAATTACTGGCGAGTAAGAAAAAGAAGTACCTAATTTCAATACGACTTATTTTCTCCTTCCACACCTCTACAGATTGTTTTTTGCTACTGTACCACTGTCCAAACAGAAGCTGTCCCAGCCTCCAGAGATGAGTCACAGTTAGAATTCATGGCAAGACTAGCCTTGAGTCCACAGAGTGAACACCTACCCTACTGTGACTGTTTGTCCTCAGAGGCTCTTGGGCTAATCACATAAAAAGCGTTCATTAAAACAGCACCTAACCTTCACCAATACTTGGTCTGATTGTTCACCTGGGACAGGTCAGCCACAACTGAGCTGACAATGAGGCCAGCCAATCTTTAACAAAAGCATGGAGTCAGATTTATGAATCCTTGGAGCAGGTCAACATATACTTGCTCACCTTCTGACTCCCTCTGACAGCTCTCACACAGGGAAGGCCCAGGCCCTCTGGATGTTGTGGGATGGAGCTAGGACAGGCGTTCCCACCCAGGCTCCCCCATTCTCCCCCCACCACCCCTGCCTGTGGCACAGAGCACTGGGTCCGGAGAGCTTATGGGTTATTCAAGGGTAGCTGGGGAAGGGCTCCAGGGGTGTCCAGTTCCTGGCACTGACAGATGGGCCATTATGTTGACATTCACCCAACCCTCACATAAGATGCATGAAGCAATCTTTTCATTTCATCCTACCAACCTTAGCAAGTTAAACTGTAACTATGGAGGCAGCAGGAAACTGTATCTGCCTACTAAAACTGTGGTCATGGGCTTCCAAGAGCGTCATGTTCTTTCCCAGCCTTCAGGGCAGGCAGGGAATTTCTTTAGAGTAAATCAAATCTATTGCCAACTCAGTGATCCCTGATACCAGGGCATCAGGTACTCCTCCAACCCATCCAATAAAGATGGCACCTGGTGTGAACTGAACACACTTGCACCAACTCTAGCGCTCTAGGGGGCTCTCATCCTTTCCACTCACTCATAAATAAAAAGGGCTATTTATTATTAAGCCCACATGGCTGGTACACCCTGAGAGTTTTAAAAGTTTTTATTTTTATCAACCAGAAAAAGAAATCACTACTTTAAAGACTCAACAAACAGGGGAACTCTTCAAAAAAAACGATGCCACAGGCAATCCTCAGTTTACATTAGAGCCACTTATCTTATTTCAACTCTGCTTCTTTCACACCTTGATGACACTGCTCATCAACTCAGTTAATGCTTTTGCTCAACACAGCCTCCACCCCAACAGGAAGATCTAAGGAAAGCCCAGGTTCACCTACTAATACCTTTAGTAATGTGGTGCCTGGATGTGAATCCCAGCTCTGCCTCTTGCTAGCTGTGTGATACTGAGGTAAGTTACTTGGCCCCTTGGAGCTTTTATTTTCTTACCAAAATATGAAGACGATACATGTAAAGTACTTGGCACTTACCTGGCACATAGGAACGGTTAAAAAATAACTTTAGTATATACCTGATGTTACCACTTGTAGCCCTTCAGAACCTCAAGTATTCTTGCCTTTAAAAATAAATAAATCTATATTCTCAAGCCAAACACAAATGCTTAGAATCATGAATTATCTCTGCCTTAAGGTATTCATTTAAGTATAGCTCCAATTCTTTTCGAAGCCATTTGTAATTATTTCACCCAAATTTTTTCATCAAATTACTTTATCCAAAGGAGCACAATGCAACCAACTGAATGTACCTCCCACTGTCCGTCACCCGTATCTCCTGACCACAGATCCCTTACTCAGTATTCTGCTCTCAGCACTTCAAGTGTTCTCCTACCATCATCCTTCCTGTCTTTCCAAATCTGTCCATTCTTTGAAAAGCCCTTTCCATCAACTCCACCTCTACTTCATCTCTGCCTTCCGTAACTCTAACCCCCAGCCATGCACACAAATTATACATTTTGACTGTGCTGTGCTCTACTGACCAAATTCATACTTCACCTTGACTGAATTGTATGCGTGTTTCATCTCCCCTACTGTACTGTGAGCTGCTGGTTGGGAGGGATAACTTCTTTTATGCTTCAAGTTTCCTTACTCAATAATCTACACTGCTCTGTACATCAGTGCAGAAATGTGTTAATAAATACTTACTGATAACTGTCTATACCCTACCCCATTTCTAAGGAGCCCTAAGAGGTGGAGCTGACTCAACTTTAGCCAGAAATGCTTTCAGAGGACTTGCTTTAAGAGGACTGCTTAACTTAAGAAGAAAAGGAGGCTCTGATTTCTCTTTGGGGTCCAAGTGCCACATTCTCAATGCATTATAGGCAACAGTCTTGTATATCGTCTCCAATGAGAACCTTTTCTCTGTGGTTCTTGAAAATGCTATTTCTGAATGATTCTACAGAGTTCATGAAAAAAATTACATAACATACCATGAGTTCATCAACCTCAAGAAGTATCTCAATAGCCTCACCATAGCCCAGCCCTTCCAAAAAAGAGCAGCATGGCAGGACCTCAATTAAGGCTGGTAGGTAATCCATTCAGACAACCCCCACCCCACCCTGGGCCAGGGCAATGACAGACTTAAAAGGCATCAGTCCCTAAAGCCTTAAAGGAGTGAAAAACAACTAACAGGCTCACAACTCAGGAAAACTGGCAAGGAACACCAGCCCTCTCCTAAGACTACAGTGATAGCTAAGCCAGGGAGTTCACAGTTGGATGAAGGGGCTTCCATTACAGAAAGCACTGGAGCAACTGGTTTTGCCTCCTCCAACTCTCATCTTCCCATTACACTCAACCGCCCTAAAGTTCTACTTCTAACAGGGCATGCTTAGCCTAGGGCCTATACCACCCAGAACAGTCATACCCTGGAGGGTTAAATTTAAGGACGAGAAATCTGGAGCAATAGGAACTTAGTGGAAAATCTTTTGTTAGAGTGTTAAGATGTGAAGTCTTTCCTCAAATATAAGCCATTTATTGCCTTGCCAATTTACTTCTCTTATATCCTGTATGATTAACATGATTCCACACAATCCTTTATAATGACCATCCAACCAATAAATCAACCCTGTTGCACTACTGTTGAATGAAGTCCCTCTTACTGGTCCCTGTGGAGAAAGAAACTTCACATCACCAAGTTTCTTTTCTTAATTTGCCTCTGGATCTAGATCACATATAAAGCACTGGTCAGAAAAATGCCATTCTTACAACAGAGCGAGTTGTCCCTCAAATAAACATTATTTTTAAAAATTTGAGGGTGAATGCCAACACGAAGCAAGGAAAGACTTAACAGTTATACGATTATATAGGTGGGAGGCTGGGCCTAATACACCACATTATTAATCAGAGAAGAACGAACAGGAATGTTCACAGGCCCTGCCACACAAATCACCTACAACAGTTAGCACTTACCATCAGGGCTTTATTCAACCTACCAAAACCAACAACCAGGAACCATAGTCAACTCGGCGGAGTATGGAAGGTGCTGTTTAATCATCAAGCATAGCGAAACAGATCAAGAAATCAAACACCTAGAAGACTGTCTTAGAACAATCAGAATATTTAAAATCATGATTAACTCAACAAACAATTCTCTCACTTATTCCTCACACATGAAAAGTCAAAATATCACTTGGGCCACTCTGGGTTGTAGGTGAGGAGGTAGATGGGCCATAAGAGACTGGAAAGACATCAACAAGAAGACATGCAAACTAGGTAAATAAAGTGGAAGCCCAAAAACATTTGGATAGGATACAACATTAGGATAAATAATTGAGCTTGTCTATTTCCTCAGGAAAAACACCCCACCCAAAACCAAAAAACACAGTAGGAACAAATTCCAAAGGTGTGCTGTTGCTCTACACTTGGTATATACATTTACACTGGAAGAATGGCTGGTGATATTTTGACTTTCTTTCTTTTTTTTTTTTTTTTTAAATGCTAAAGGTAAAGAACTCTGTTCTTTCAGCACCCAAACCAGAGCAGAGAGACAGCAGTAAATTATAAATGTGGATGAAGTAACATCCACAGGACATGGAGATGGGGGAGGGGGGAGGGGAGAAGGGGTAGGTTTTTGTGCTGTTGCATTGGCAGGAGAGCTAAGCAGTCTTAAAGAACATTCTAGGCTTCTAGGTTTGCCATGAAGGAGTATCACAAATCCCAAGGCCCACCACCTACCCCTTCTCCTCTTCTCCGAGGGCACCTACCTTACTGTAAGTCACTACTGATAAGTTGTTTGCGTGACTGCTGGGGGACAGATTTACAGAGTTCTGTGAGAGTCTATTCTCATCTTGCTCGGTTTGGTCAGGAGGAGGAGCCCATGTGTTTTTGCTGATCGAGTCGAACTCGGAACCCCCAGGGTCTTTTAAGTTGTTTTCATCTGATTGTCGGTTCTTTTGGGGAGAGGCAAACGGGTTGAAGTTTCCTTCTACCTTGCGATGTGGCTGTGTGTTGAACTCCGTTTCAAAAGATGACAGCTGCTGCGTTACTCCTAAAAGTCCACCCACCTCCACACTGAGAATGACCCAGATGACATCTGAAACAAAAAGGCAATTCATATCAATGCCAGGCATACCCTCAAGGCTCAAAGCAGCCACCACAGAGAACCCCAAACACCACCCAAACCATAAGAAGGAATGTTCCTCTACATGCTACTTTAGAAGCTTACTGACAAAGTTATCCAGTACATTTGCATTGCATGCAGTTCTACATTTTTGGTAACGTCAAATTCATACTCTGGTACAAATTCAGCAGACGTCTGCGGTGAGACCCATGAAACTATCTGTAAAAAGGTTATTAGTTGATTTTGATGCATAACCATATTTTGGAAATCATTACTCCAGGGAACAATGATCAATATATAGGAACCCAAAAGCTATTTTTCCAGAATTACAAGCTCTTTGCGGTTTTTGCTTTATTTTGTACATGGTTAACTCAGAAAACTCAGGGCAGGCATAACTCTTGAGTCAAAAAAATGCTTATAATTACTAAAACTGCAACTTACCAACACCCCCCCACACACTTTGGGGCAATTTAGAGTGACCTGCCCAAACGAGGACAACTGAGAGTAAAAGAGGGAGTTATTAATTACACCAGGACACAGTTGTAAGCCAGCACTAATCCTGACATATTAGAACAGATATCACCCTGGCTATTTTCACCATCTATGTGTTCAAAAGATACCAAAATTTAGTGTGCCTGAGACTTTCTATTGATAAAATAATCCAATTTAATACCAACTTTGCCTTTCTGTCAGACAGGGAAACCCTACCACCTACATTGAAACCATAAGAGATTTGTTTTAAAGGATGCACCGTCGGACTTTTGGTCATGATTCAGTTCTTTATTTCCTCAACTGTCAAAGCCATGGGTTCAAAAAGAAATGAATAAAGTAAGCGGCACTTCAATTTGATGTTCAGCACCTCAGTTCAGAGAACAGTGGCATCTACTTTCCTGATGGAAGGTTTTCAAAAAGCAAGCTATAGAAAGGCCAAGAAGCTTTTAAGTGTGAACTTTGTTGAAAACAAATATGAAAAATTGTTCAGGCTCCTAAATAAGTGGTATAAGGTTGACAGGAAAAGGCAGATAAAACTTCATCAGTTAGCTACATGGAAATACAGTAGTCTCCTTTACCCATGATTCACTTTTCATGGTTTCAGTTACCCATGTCAATGGTGGTCCAAAAATATTAAATGGAAAGTGCCAGAAGTAAACAATTCATAAGTTTTACATTGCGCACTGTTCTGAGTAGTGTGATGAAATCTCTCACTGTCCTGCTCCATCCTATCTGGATGTGAATCATCCCTTTGTCCATCGTATCCACGCTATATACGCTACCTGCTCGTTAGTCACTTAGTAGCCATCTAAGTTATCAGATCGACAATCACAATCGGGTACTGCAAAAGTGAGAGCCACAGTGAGTGATAAGTGCTTAGTTAAGATGGAAAAGGCATTAAATTTGGACATTAAGATATTTGAGAGAGAGAGACCACATTCACATAACTTTGATTACAGTATATTGTTATAACTGTTCAACTGAATTATTAGTTATTGTTGTTAATCTCTTACTGAGCCTAATTTGTAAATTAGGCTTTATCATAGGTAGGTATGTATAGGAAAAAACACAGTATATATAGAGTTCAGTACTGTCTGTGGTTTCAACATCCATACTAGGGGCCTCGGAGCATATGCCCCACAGATAACTGGGGGACTACTGTATAATATATAAGCCTAGAACAAATACACTAAAAAGGAAATTGAAGGAAACTAAGGAAAACTCTCTTGGGCTGTGCTTGTTCTCAATTTTCAATCTGGGTTCTACAGCTGAGGAAGGGGATCTTAGGTGTCAGATAGCCATAAATACTCGATTTAAGGTTAGTGATTTGAAAGCTGTATTAAGAACTTGGTTGTATCCAAACAGCTATGAGCCAAAACCTTAGTAAGGAGAGATGCAGTGACATCTACTGTTCACTTCTATAATGAGCAACTCTTCTTACCTCCTGTGAAAAGGAAGAAAGCCACTAGCAACACTAGTATGGATCACAGGAATGGGCATACATCCCAGACACACTTACCATTAAAGCAAATGTGAATCTTTACGTAAACTAGTATCATAAAAGTTCAACCTGGGCTTCCCTGGTGGCACAGTGGTTAAGAATCCACCTGCCAAAGCAGGGGACACAGGTTCAAGCCCTGGTCCAGGAAGATACTACCCGCCATGGAGGAACTAACCCTGTGTGCCACAACTACTGAGCCTGCACTCTAGAGCCTGCGAGCCACAACTACTGAAGCCCACGCACCTAGAGCCCACGCTCCACAACAAGAGGAGCCACCGCAGTGAGAAGCCCGCGCACCGCAACAAAGAGGAGCCCCCGCTCGCCACAACGAGAGAAAGCCCGCGCACAGCAACAAAGACCCAACGCAGCCAAAAATAAATAAAAATAAAAATAAAAATAAAAAAATTTATTAGAAAAAAAAAGAAAGTTCAACCTGCTGATTTAACACTGTAAACAAAGACAGGCAGAGTACCATTTCACTTAGAAATCTGTAACAGTGCCAGTAATGGTGGGTCAGATGACTTTTATTGAAGACTTGCTCAATCTCATAAACCAGTGTGATATGGGCCTTAAAAAACAATTCAATGGCAGGCAGCCTGAGGGAGACTCATTCTGTGCTCTCTTATTCTAGGCTTTCTAACCAAAGGCAACATTCCTTCACTCTACTATTCATTTCTTCCAGGTGGATATGCCTTGTCTTACAGTACATTAATTCCTACTTTTGTCTTCCACCCATCTGTTTTCCAGAATCCTTTTGTAAGTACATGGTATGTTTAGCATACTCAGCTATAGGTAATAGTCTTTGTTCTCTTAGCTCAGGAAACTAAATGCTTATGAGAAAGGACAGACTGTTCTGAAGGCTGTTAGTAGTACGAGACTAATGACATTTTTCCCCCTGGCTTTGAGAACTAAAGCTTCTTTAATACAACTCACTGGGCCTTATCATACTTAAAGCCACCACACTCTCTTCACCTTGGCTATTTTTCTGTACTGTTCACAGATTCTACATAGTAGCTGTAAAAGGAATGTCACTTAAGAAGTCACTGATTTATAAACACCAATAATTAAAATTCCAGTTCTGATCCTCCAAAGTTACTATCGTGATGGGTCATTATGAACAGTACACCATGCCTTCTACATGGTACTCTCTGAGCCCTCCAGGTACTACCTATAGACCTCACATTTCGGAACGTGTTCATCCCACACATAGTGTGTGTGGGTTTCTTTTAATCAAACAATAAAAAGGATGAAGATGAGCCCAATAAGCTTATTTCAGAGGTTGACCATTTCCAATTCTTGTCAGAACACCTTAATTACTAAGATTAAAACTGCCAGCCAGATATTTCACTATTGCTGATGATAAAATCACAGCTGTAAGGAATCTTAGGGGTCATCTAACGGAACTGCTTCACTTTCTAGATGAAGGATCTGAGGTCTGGAGGTAGAATTGATGGGCCTAAGATCAGACTTCAAGTTAGAAGTTGGCCATGATGATGACCAAGAACTTCCAGCTCTTAGTATAGCTTTTTAAACCCATACTTGTTTCTTCCCAACAGGAATTTGGGAAGCCAAGTGCCCAGGGAACGAAACCTATAGTTAATTCAGTCCCATTTTAGTATCTTTACTGACAGACATATGAAACAAGAATGGTGTCCTAGAAAAGTAGCCAAGAAAGTAAAACCAAGTGCCAAGCCTACACAGTCAGGGCTTAGTAAGCCAATGGAGAAGCCAATTTTAGAATGTCTTGCCTTAAAGTAATTTTTAAAAAGCACCTGAGACAGAACTTTGGAGCTAGAAGGTACTGTAAATATTATTTCATTCAACTTGTCTTTTTTACATATGATAAAACCTTTAATAATAAGTACAAACCTTATTAATAATAAGTATACATTTCCTTTTGTAGAAATGTGTAATAAATTACTGAAGAGAGAACATAACCTTTTATTTCTTAAGTTTAGACTATGAGAAGTATAGAATAAAAGGAAAATATTTTACTTTGAGCCCAAGTCCATAATCTTAATCAATCATGCTGACATACAAAGACATCTCAGATTATGGTAAGAATATTAAAAACATTTGCATAATATATCTAAAAGCTAGCATCATGGGTCAAATCACATCATAATAAATGTAAACAAGCACCTATGATTTGTCCACTAAAATAGAATTGTTAAAAACAGTACAATATTAGAACTGGTAAATTTGTTTCTTGTGGGCATATAGGTTACAATATATGTACAGTAAGGGTACAGGTATACTGGGTTGAACAAATAAGTAAATGGATGGTGGGAGCAAGGTTTTTTGTTATCAAAGAAGGATATTACAGGAAAACAAGCAAAGAAGGAATTCTAAAATAAACCCTGTGGTACTGGATTAAAGCCAGAGACATCAATATAAACGAAACACAGAAACAATTATAGATATGTCTGTATACAAAGGTTAGTATGTATACATATACTATCTAGCTCTATCTGCTAAGATGGCCTAGAAGTAATGATACCCCGCTAGCAATGAACATACCTAGTGCTCAGTAGTTTCTAAATACTACTCTGCAATAAAAAGAACAAGGGCTTCTTGGAGAAATGGCTGATTCTAGGGCTGGGGCATGGAAAATATAAGAAAAGCCTGGAACATCTTGTTGTACCAGAAAGTAAGGAAGTGGTCAAAACACAAAAGGATAGGGGCAGGTTACAGGGATACAGGAGCCACCTGAAAGAGCTCCCTCTGGAGCTGGAACAATCTGGGCAACAAAATAAATAATGTAGCACTGGACTGTAACTCCAACTATAAAATAAATATACATGAGTATATTTATTAACTCTGAGTCCATAGTTATATAAATAAATGAAGGAGAAGTGACAAACTTCCTTACAAAGAATTCCAAATAATATATAATATACAAAGATACTCTCTCTTCCAAGAGGTGGAGCTTAATTCTATACACCCCCCAGGGACTTCCCTGGTGGTTCTGTGCTCCCAATGCAGGGGGCCCGGGTTCAATCCCCGGTCGGGCAACTAGATCCCACATGCATGCCGAGACTAAGAGTTTGCATGCTGCAACTAAAAAGAGCTCGCATGTTGCAAGGCCCGGCAGGGCATAAATAAATAAATACTTTAAAAAATAACAAAATTCTACACCCCCTCCAACCCAC
>NW_006787905.1:41040-88303 GCF_000442215.2 Lipotes vexillifer | reverse complement strand
AAAGAGAAAAGGAGTAACTTCACAGTGGAGAAACTGGCAAACAAACTACTCAACCTAGTGACCAAGGTTAATATCACCAGTGATGTTATGCAAATATCAAGTACCCTCCACCCCCACAGGCCACTTCACCTTCATATTCTTCCCCAAACCCATAACATCAGTCTAACCATGTGGAAAACATCAGATAAGCTCAGACTGGGGGACATTATAAAGCAAGGGTCCCCAACCCCCAGGCCACAGACTGGTACCTGTCCATGGCCTATTAGGAACTGAGCTGCACAGCAGGAGGTGAATGGCAGGTGAGCATGCGAAGCTTCATCTGTGTTTACAGCCGCTCCCCATCGCTCGCATTACCGCCTGAGCTCTGCCTCCTGTCAGGTCAGCGGCAGCATTAGATTCTCAAAGGGGCGCGAACCCTACTGTGAACTGCGCATGTGAGGGATCGAGGTTGAGTGCTCCTTAACAGAATCTAATGCCTGATGATCTGAGGTGGAGCTGAGGCAGTGATGCTAGCGCTGGGGAGCGGCTGCAAATACAGATTATCATTAGCAGAGAGGTTTGACGGCACAGAGACCATAATAAATCAACTGCTTGCAGACTCATATCAAAACTCCATCAGTGAGTGGCAAGTGGAACGAGCTCAGGGCTCCCACTGATTCTGCATTATGGTGAGTTGTATAATTATTTCATTACATATTACAATGTAATAATAACAGAAATAAAGTGCACAATAAATGTAATGCGCTTGAATCATCCCAAAACCACAGCCACCCCCATCCGTGGAAAAATTGTCTTCCACAAAACTGGTCTCTGGCGCCAAAAAGGTTGAGGTCCGCTGTTATAAAGGATACTTTATACAAAGGATACTTGCCAGTATTCCTCAAAACTATCAGGGGTCATGAAAAACACAGAAAAGACTGAGAAATTGTCACAGACCAGAGGAGACTGGGAGACATGACAACTAAGTGCAATATGGGACCCTAGACTGGTTTCTGGAGCAGAAGAGTCCTGAGTGGAAAAACTGATGAAATCTAAATAAAGTTTGCAGTTCAGTTCATAGTAATGTACAAACGTTGATGTCTTCATTCTAGCAAGTGTGTCATGATTATGTAAGATGCTAACAATGGGGGAAACTGGGTACATGGGAACTCTGTATCACCTCTGAAACTTTACTGTAAATCTAAAATTGTTCCAAAGTAAAGTTTACTAAAAGAAATTAGTATAGCATTAAAGAAGTGTACTTTCAAACACTAAGAGGTAAAGTTGTAACGGAGCCAACACAAACAATTCTCTCTGTAGTGAAGTGACTATAAAGGAGAGTGCTTTGATCTAGCAGGGGGTAGAACAAGGTTGTAGCAGGGCAGGCAGGAGGGGTTGTCACGCACTCAATTCTTCAGAGGCCTCAAAAAGACCACATCATCAACTGGACACACAAGTCATTCCCATCTGCAGGGAGATCTTGCCCTTCCAGTGCAACCCCTTCTCAGCAGTGCAGTAAGGACATTAACAGTCTTCAAACAGGGAGAACAGCAATGACTGCACAAATGAACCATCTTGACGTGGATGTTTGGCTGAAGCTGCCTGACTAGTTCCAGAGCCTGCCCCTGGCCCACAGAAGATGCAAATGGAAGCCACAAAAAGCAAGCAATAAACTGCCACATTAATAGGTTCCACCTGGTCTGGGTTTCCGAAGGGGAAAGGTAGGGGACTCGGTAAAGCACCACCTTCAAAAATCCAGTTTACAAGGACACCTCAAAGTAATTCCAACTGTGGTTAGGACTGAAATTTTATAGGCTTCTGATCTCTAGAGCAACTACCTTGGACTCGTCCCTAAGAGCTGTAAGAGCACCAGGAGACACAGGCTAGCTTTAGCCTGCACGTACCTACAAGATTACCAGGGAGGCCACTTCTAGATTTGGAGGTTGCAAATTCAAATCCTTCCTAAAGCTCAACTCATCTTCATAGCACAACAGGAACCCCACATTTCCCCTGAGAATTAAGAAACAACTTGGGTCTATAGAGGTAAACAGGCTCTAGTCAGTTGCTGGGCTACAAGCTACGGGCTCACATTTCATTTCTAGAGTAGGAAGGCTGGATATGTGCTGCTTGGCTTCAGTGAGAGAGGCCTGAAAGGAGAGAGTCTGAGCACTGGTAAACTAGTGGCCTGAAACATGCCCCAACAGTAAGTAGTGCAAAGGTCAACATTATGAGTATCTCATTTTTGTGTCTGTCTCTTCCCAGTCTCAACTTCCAGTCTGTTTTTCTACACTGTTTGCTCAACACATGCCTGGCTCTCATGACACCTGCCCAGGCACTCAGATACTTTCACTCTCTATGAACACAACACCTACCTCAGCATCTATGGGGGAAGATGGGACAGCCAGACTCCAGTTCATTAGCTCCTCAGAGGACAACTCCTGATCTCTGGGGCCCAGGCCCCATCTACAGCAGAGTGACTGTTGAAGGGCTGCCTCTACTCAGCTCTGCTTCCCTACCCATTCTCACTTCCCACCCCATCTTGCCACAGTGTGCACTAAAGACTTATTCCTTAGTTTCATATTATTCTCAGGAATTTCATTTTAAAATGCAAATGCCCCCTAAAGGAACATATTAAGCTACATTAACTCCATTATCATAACCAACGGGCACAAGTTCACAAAGGGGAGAAGATAAAGAGAAGCCCAGGAGAGAGCACTGGAAGCCTGGATAAGACAAGACAGTGAGGAGTCCCTAGTGCCCATAATAGGAAGAGGGGCTCAGAAAGAAAAGCAGAAATGGCAACAAAAAAGAGACTACTCCTCTTCACAATTTTTTCAAATCATGCCCTATTTAATAATCATGAGGGACTTCCCTGGTGGCACAGTGGTTGAGAATCCGCCTGCCAATGCAGGGGACATGGGTTCAATCCCTGGTCCAGGAAGATCCCACATGCCGCGGAGCAACTAAGCCCTTGCACCACAACTACTGAGCCTGCGCTCTAGAGCCTGCGAGTCACAACTACTGAGCCCGCGCAGCGAGAGCCTGCGCTCTGCAACAAGAGAAGCACCCACACCGCAATGAAGACCCAATGCAAACAAAAATAAAAATTACACACACAAAAAAAACCATGAGCTTTTGCCTTAACTTGTGTGTGTGGCGGGGGTGGGGGGGCAGGTAATTGTGATCATTGAATCACTTATTTACTTCAGGTCTGAGGAAATAAGGATCCCTACTTCCCAAACCCAGTAGAATCAGTGCCATGAAACAAAAGAGTGAAAACATGTCTGAGACAAAAGATGAAATCAGCTCAGAAAGGGGAAAAAACCCAAACTGCCATTAATCGGGCTGGGAGGACAGACACAGATAAAGGCAGGTACAAAGATAATAGGAAACACTATTTCTCCCAAGGTCATACAGCAGCTGTAAAATGCTATAATGACCCTCTCTGAGTGGCTACTGCTTTCTTACCAACGATGCCCCCAGACCAGCTTTGTTACAGCCACCTATTACTAAGGATACCCAACTGCCACCCACGATAGCACCCAAGCCCTAATTAATCCTCAGTTCTAGTCCTGCCTCAGAAACAGCAGCTAACCCAAAATTGATCCCACTTCCCTAGAGCCTCCTCAGAATCCTTCAGCAGGAACCCAACCTTACAGAAGCTGCTTCCCTCCTCCCTCTTACCGCACGGCATCCCACAGGTCACCTGGAGTGTCTTCCCTCACCTCATATGTCTATCTGGTTTTGTCAGACAACAGGCTTGTTTCAGGTGATCTCTGAACCCAGATGCCTTCCTCTCTTCCCCCTCCCAGCCTCAACTGCTAGAAGCAGAGACTCCACCCCTTCCTACCAGTCTTCCCTTCCTGTACAACTGCCCTCCCCACCAGCTGATAACATAAGGAAAGAGGAGTGAATTCAATGATAAGGAGGTCAAAAAAAGAAAGAGAAGGAGCAGCCCCAAGAATAAAGAAAAACCAGGAGTATATAGTATTCTAGAAGCCTAATGACAAAAGTGTTTCAAGGAAAACAGAGTTATTAAGTGGGTCCAATACAGCTAATAAATCAAGTAAGTTGAAAACTGAGAACAAAGCACTGGATGTAGTATCATGCAGGTCACTGGTGATTTTGAAAAGAGCAGCAGTTTTAGTGGAATGGTAGGGACAGAAGCCTGAATGGAAAAAATTCATAAGACTAGGAAACAGGAGGTGGAGATAGCCATCATTGATACTAAATGTTCGAAGGACTTCTGCTATGAAAGAGAGCAGAGAAATGGGAAAGAAGCTGGAGGAGGAAAATTAATAATATTACATTATATGTAAAAGCAAGAAAATTTTTTTAATCAATCCAATCTATAGTTATTGTTTCAAGGCATGTAAAACAATAATGTGTGCCAATATTACATCTCCAAAGGATTTTTTTTTTTTTTTTTTTTTTTTTTTGCCGTACGCGGGCCTCTCACCGCTGTGGCCTCTTCCGCTGCGGAGCACTTGCTCCGGATGCGCAGGCTCAGCGGCCATGGCTCACGGGCCCAGCCGCTCCTATCTTCCTGAACCGGGGCACAACCCCGCGTCCCCTGCATCGGCAGGCAGACTCTCAACCACTGCGCCACGAGGGAAGCCCCTCTCCAAAGGATTTATTTTTTATTTTTTATTTTTTATTGGAAGAAGTTTAAAATAACTCAAATGTCCATCAGTGGGGAATAAGCTAGAAAAATGAAGACATATCTACCTGAAGGGATATGCCACAGCCATAAAAAGGAATGAATATTTCTACAGTGATCTCTAGAATATAATTATGAAGTGAAAAAAAGTAAGATGCAGCTCAATATCTATAGTTATGACACTTCTTTGTAAGAAAAAGGACACATTTATATACATTTGCTGGTGTCTGCAAAACAAAACAAAATGCAACACTGAATGGATAATCTATAAATGAATAAATAAAAACGAGCACTTAAAGGAGGAGGAAGGCACTATCTGAAGGGGACAGAACGGGAGGGAGACCTTTCTAAATATACCATTCCTAAATTGAGACTTAGGATCATAGAAATGTTCTACATACTCAAGAAAAAAAAACCAACACGTGGGCTTCCCTGGTGGCGCAGTGGTTGAGAGTCCACCTGCCGATGCAGGGGACAGGGGTTCGTGCCCTGGTCCGGGAAGATCCCACATGCCGCGGAGCGGCTGGGCCCGTGAGCCATGGCCGCTGAGCCTGCGCGTCCGGAGACTGTGCTCCGCAACGGGAGAGGCCACAACAGTGAGAGGCCCGCGTACCGCAAAAAAAAAAGAAAAAAAAAAAAAAGAAAAATAAAACCAACACGCTAGGTGAAAGGGGGACAAGAGTAAGAATTGGAGATTAAAAATAAATTTCCGGGCTTCCCTGGTGGCACAGTGGTTGGGAGTCCGCCTGCCGATGCAGGGGACAGGAGTTCGTGCCCTTGTCTGGGAGGCTCCCACATGCCGCGGAGCGGCTGGGCCCGTGAGCCATGGCCGCTGAGCCTGTGCGTCCGGAGCCTGTGCTCTGCAACGGGAGAGGCCACAAGAGTGAGAGGCCCGCATACAGCCAAAAAATAATAATAATAATAATTTTCCTAGGATGGTGATTGACACAGGATAGATGCTCAATAGAAAATTATTTTTTAAAAAAGAAAAAATTATTTATGCAGAAATACTTAGCAGTGTGACATTAAAAAAATGTTTACTGTGTTGCACTGTTGGAAATTAGATTCAATGCTAAGAGTAATGTCTGATGATTGCCTATGTCTAACTGTTGCTGGAGGACTCTACCAATGACAGTAAAACAGGTTTCCTATATAAAATCTAAGAGTTTATGATACCTATAAAAAGGGAATATAATATTTGATCTTCCTCTTCATTCACTAGTTTCACTGAAAGTAAATAAAGCACCAAACCCTTACTCTAAAGAACTGGCAATTAAAGGTAAAGAATTAAGCATTTAATACAGCCTTATTTGTAAAACTGAATTTCAGGAAAATAAGTCATTGTTGATAAATAAATGTTTCCTCTGCCCAAAACTACTCTAGCTAATATATGTGGGAAAAAATTGCCACTTTGTAATCCCTAATTGAAATGATTCAGGCAATAATCAATGAACAAAACCATTAGACAAAAGGTTAGTTGATGGGGAGGACCTTTGGAGGGATCAGGCTGCCACCACTTGAACCCTTTGATCTCAGCATCACTAAGAGCCAAATAATTTTGAAAAAGAAGTACAAAGTTAGAGGTCTCACACTTCTTGATTTCAAAACTTACTACAAAACTACAGTAATCAAAATAGTGTGGTATTGGCAGAAAGACAGACATATAGACCATGGAATAGAATGGAGAGCTCAAAAATAAACCCTCACATTTATGGTCAAATGATTTTTGACAAGAATACTAAGAGCATTCAATGGGGAAGGGAAGTCTTTTCAACAAATGGTGCTGAGAAAACTGGATATCCACATGCAAAAGAATGACTTTGGATCCTTACCTTACACCATATACAAAAATTAACTCAAAATGGATCAAACACCTAAACGTACGAACTAAACCTCTGAGAAGAAAACAGAAGGAAAGCTTCATGACACTGGATTTGGAAGTGATTTCTTGGATTTGACTCCAAAAGCACAGGCAACCAAAGAAAAAAGATAAACTGGACTACATCAAAATTAAAACTTTTGTGCATCAAAGGACACAATCAACAGAATGCAAAGGCAAACACCGAATGGAAAAAATATTTACAAATCAGTATCTGATAATGGGCAAATATCCAAAATATATAAAGAACTCCTACAAAATAAAACTAATAACCTGATTTGAAAATGGGCGAAGGGCCTTTTGCCTCGCTGCATATGAGAAAGCAAGATGGGTCACCAGCAGCTCTAATGGAACCATCCAAGAAAATCAGGCCAGGGTTCTTGCTCTTGCTGCATCTGCTCAAACCTGCACAGTACGATCCAAAAGTACAGCCTCAATATGTACCACCAGTGTTTCCAACAGTACATGAAGGATACGGGCTTCATTAAGTTGGACTAAGCCAACTTCTTGAATGGGTCATCCAGGACATCTACCTTACCACAGAAACAATGCTAGCTCTTTGTACATTAAAACAAAAACAAAAACCCTTTTCAATTGTGAGAGTTTTAATGTGAATGGAATAGTCAACTGACTATAGAAATCTCCTTTTAAAAATTTACTATTATCTTCTCAACGGATTCATCTTCAAAATATGTGGCTTATTTCCCCTCAGTTATATAAAAGTATTCACGCTGGAGGGAAAAATGGGCAAAGGACGTGAACAAACTGAAGGACCTAAAAGCACAGGCAAAGATGCTCGATATCATTCATCATTAGGGAACTACAAATCAAAACCATAATGAGATACTACCTCACATTCATTAGGATGGCTACTGTCAAAAAAACAGGAAATAACAAGTCTGTGCAAGGATGTGGAGAAACTGGAACCCTTGCACACTGGTGGGAGGGTAAAATGGTACAGCCACTATGGAAACCAGTATGGCATTTCCTTAAAAACTTAAAAATAGAATTGCCATATGGTCCAGCAATCCCATTTCTAGGTATATACCCAAAAGAACTAAAAGCAGAGTTTCAAAGAGATATTTGTATACCCGTTTTCATAACAGCATTATTCATAATACCAAAAGGTAGAAGCAATCAAAGTGTACATTGATAGATAAATGATTTAAAAACTGTGGGATATACATACAATGGATTATTCAGCCTTGTAAAGTTGGAAAATTCTCAGCCATGTTACAACTTGGATGAAACTTTAACATGAACTGAAATAAAAGCCAGTCACAAAAGGACAAAAACTGTGTGATACCACTTATATGAGGTACCCAGATAGTCAAATTCAGAGACAGGAAGTAGAATGGTGGCTGTCAGGGGCTGGAGGAAGAGGGAGAAGAGGAGTTATTATTTAATAGGTACAGAGTTTCAGTTTTGCGAGAGTTCTGGAGATAGATGGTGATGATGGCTGTATAACAATGTGAACAGCTTAATGCCACTGACCTGCATACTTAAAAATGGTTAAGATGGTAAATTGTTATGTGTATTTCAACACAGTTCAAACAAACAAACCCCTGAGGCCCAGTAACTTTAAATTAGTTGCTCAAGGTCAATCACTAATATGTTATGTGTCAGAATCAAAACCAGAGGTCAGATCTATTAACTCCTGGACTAGTACTTACCTATAACATCAGGCAGCACTTTTTTTCCCCCTACCCCTGGTCAGTTTTGAGTGTTCCACCAACCAGGAAAGAGAGAGTACTTATGGGGACAACTATTCCTGGCAGAGAAGATGGAAATATTAACATCTTAATAATTTGAAATTTTATAGCCTACTAATAAAGTATAACTGAGTGGATGATAGCACAATTGCAGAAAATATAGCACGAAAGTACATTTAAGCAACTTAAATTGCTAATTTAAATCTCAAAGTGTAATTATGTTTTAAGGGTAACACAGGGAATCAAAACTATAGCACATTAAGAGCCAAACGTATGTAACTGGCAAAAAATATACAGATTAAAACTGGCATTTTAACAATCGTTTTGCATTAACTTTGAAAGGCACTTAAATGTAACATTGGATAAAAGGGCTTAACATTTATTGTTCATTTTACATGCAAATAGGGGGAAAAATGGCTGGATTTCTCATTCCTTCACTACTTCTACTGCATTTCTCAACCCATCTGATTGTGACACACTTGGTGCTTCTTCCTATCTGTAGTATTTTTACCAAAGGGTAATTTAAAATAGAATATTTGAACAGAAGAAGTACTTCCAAGTATTTAGTTCAAGAACCAGAAAGTCAAATTTTAGACTAGCAACTGATTTACTTAATTCAACCTTAAGTAGTTCCATTAAAAAAAGAGAGAAAGCGGTCTGTTCTTCTTGGTACATGTGCTTTAAAGTAAGGTTTAACTTAGGACTCTGATATCTTTCTGCAGAGGTACGATGTATGTTTTGAATACTAAAAAGCCTAATAACAAGACATAGCCCCATCTGTCTTTTTTTAAAAACTCAAACGCTACCTTTGACATAATCATGGACAAAAAGGGTAAAACAGCATTACTGATGGTAATTAGTTATCCTTGGTGAGATCTCTGATAATGTACTACATCAACTCTCCCTTCCCCCTCCTCCTAAAAGAGGATGGGCTTTGTTTCTGGGTTCAGGGAAACTGCTCCCAGTCAGCATCATCATCCTAGCTGGACCAATGTGAGAACTAGCGAAACAAAGAAAATAGATACCCCTTCCCCTCAACATTCTCTCCTAAGAGAACTACATTACAGACGTCAAATTCACTGACAAGTCAGAGTCAGACAGAGACAAAGCTGAACTTCGTAAATGCTTCTTCATTCTCCTTTCATTTCTCACTTCCTTCATCTCTTTGGTCCTACCCAATCTTCCTAAGTATCCCTTCCTCTTCATTTCCATTGCAGGCCCTTATTAAAAGGCCAAAATTTTTCCTGGCTTGAATCTGGGCACAGAGCTTTGAGGGAACGAATGACTATTCATCCCTAGACTGAAGTAGCAGCATCCACACACAGGGGGTCTTGGGTCTCACTCGCGGCCATTGGGACTTCCCAGTCCTACAAAGGGAGCCACCCTCGCCACCCTCTCACAGCAGAGGTACACTGCATTGGGCCTTTTAGTCTGGCCATGACACTCTGCTACTCATCTCTCTTCCAGATGACCTGTGGGTGTAAATATTCTTCAGAGTACCATCACCTTCAATCTACCTCCCACTCTTTTGCACACAGAACCCTCAACTCATGCCAAACTGCATTACTCATGCTCAACCAGAGTTTATGCTTATTTGTTGCAATCTGGAAATGTGATACCCTGTCACCAATCTGAATCTTTTTAGTTAAAATACTGCTTATCTGGGAAAGCCCCTTCAGACACCATTTGACCTAGAGAGTTATTATTTCCTAATGTTTACTTTTTTTATTATTGAAAATAAGTTTTAATAGACTTCATTATTTTTAAGACTTTATTTTTAGAAGAAGATGTAGGTTCACAGCAAAACTGAGAAGATAATATACTCTCTGCCTCCACATACATAAAATCTCCTTTACTATCAATATCCTACATAAAAGTGGTGTATTTGTTACAAGTGATGAATCTACACAGACACATCATTATCACCCAAAGTCCACAGTTTACGTCAGAGTTCACTCTTGCGTTGCACATTCTATGGGTTTTAATAAATGTATAATGACATGTTTCCACCACTATAGTATCACAGAATACTTTCACTGCCCTAAAAATCCTCTGTGCTCTGCCTATTCATCCCTCCCTCCCCTAGCCCCTGGCAACCACTGTTTCCACAGATTTGCCTTTTCTAAAATGTTATATAGTTGGCTACATACAGTATGTAGCCTTTTCAGAATTGTTTCTTTCACATAGAAATATGCACTTGAAGGTGTTCTGTATGTTTTCATGAAGTAAAAGCTCATTTCTTTTTCATGCTGGATAGTATTCCACTGTCTAGATGTACCAAAGTTTATTTACCCATTCACCTACTGAAGGATGTTTTGATTGCTTCCAAGTTTTGGCAATTATGAATGTAACTGCCATAAATATGGTAAGAATATTTTAGTTTTGTAAGAAACTGCCAAACTGCCTAACAAAGTGACTGTACCACTTTGCAGTCTCACCAGCAATAAATGAGAGTTTCCATTGCTCCACGTCCTTGTCAGCATTTGGCATTGTCAGTGTTCCAGATTTTAGCCATTCTAACAGGTAGGTAGTGGTAACTTATTTTAATTTGCAACTCTCTAATGACATAATGTTGAACATCTTTTTATATGCTTATCTGCACCTGTATATATCTTCTTCGGTGAGATGTCAGTTCAACTCTTTTTTGCTTGTTTTTTTGAGTTGTTTGTTTTCTTATTATTGAGTTTTAAGAGCTTTCTGTATATTTTGGATAATAGTCCTTTATCAGATGTGTCTTTTACAAATGTTTTCTCCCAGTCTGTGGCCTGTCTTCTCATTCTCTTGACACTGTCTTTCACAGAGCATAAGTTTTTAATTTTAATGAACTCCAGCTTATCAATTCTTTCTTTAGATCATGCCCCTTTGAAAGTCACTGCCTATAATCAATTCACTCTGCTGCACACCTGAAACACAATATTGTAAATCAGCTATACTTCAATTAAAAAAAAAGTCATGGGAAATTCCCTGGCAGTCCGATGGTTAGGACTCCATGCTTTCACTGCTGAGGGCTCCGGTTTGATGAGCTGAGGCACAACCAAAAAAAGTCATGGCCGAACCCAAGATCATCTAGGTTTCTGCCTATGTTATCTTCTAGGAGCTTTACAATTTTGCATTTTATGTTTAGATTTATAATCCATTTTGAGTTAATATTTGTGAAGACCTGTGTGTAGATTCATTTTTTTACATGTAGATGTCTACTTGATCCGGCACAATTTGCTGAAAAGAATACCTTTTCTCCAGTGTATTGTCTTTGCTCCTTTGTCAAAGATCAGTTGACTATATTTGTGTCAGTCCATTTCTGGGCTCTCTCTTCTGTTCCAATTATCTATTTGTTTATTCTTTCACCATTACCACAATATCTTGGTTACTTTATAGGAAGTCTTGAAGTCAGAGTGTCCGTTCTCCAACTCTGTTCTTCTCCATTGCTGAATTGGCTACTCTGGGTCTTTTGCCTTTTTGTATATAACTTAGAATCAGTTTGTTGATTTCCACACAATAACTTGCTGAGATTTTGATTGGGACTGTGTTCAATCTGTACATCAAGCTGGCAAGAACTAATATCTTGGAAATACTGAGTCTTCCTATCCATGAACATGAAATATCTCTTCACTTACTTAGTTCTTCTCAGATTCTTTTCATCAGAATTGTGTTGTTTTCCTCATATAGATCTTGTTCACACTTGGATGGCTTTACACTTAAGTACTTTATTTTGGGGGGATAAAAACATAAATGGTAATGTGTTTTTAATTTCAAATTGAATGTGTTCATGCTGGTTTATAGGAAAGCGTTTAATTTTTGTAAATCAATCTTGTATCCTGCAACCTTGTTATAGTTGCTTATTAGTTCCAGGATATTTTGTTGTTGATTCTTTCAAATTTTGCCATCTGCAAAAAAAAAGACGGTTTTATTTCCTCCTTCCCAATCTGAATATTTTTTATTTCCTTTAATTGTCTTATTGCACTAGCTAGGACTTCCAGTACGATGTTGAAAAGCAGTGGACTTTCCTTTGCCTCACTTCTGATCTGAGCAGAAAACTTCTAATCTCTCATCATTAAGTATGATATTAGCTGAAGATTTTTTGTAAATAGTCTTTATGAAGTAGAGAGAGATCCCCTCCTTTCTTCCTAGTTTTCTGAGAGTTTAATCACAAATAGGTGTTGGATTTTAACAAATGTTTTTTCTGTATTTATTGATATGAACATGTGACTTTTCTTCTTAGCCTGTTGATATAATGGGTTATATTAATTGATTTTTGAATGCTGAACCAGCCTTGCATGTCTGGGATAAATCTCATTTGGTTATAGCATATGTTATTCTTCTTACACATTGTTGGATTTGATTTGCTAATATTTTGTTGATGACTTTTGCATCTATGTTCATGAGAGATAATGGTCTATGATTTTCTTTCCTTGTACTGTCTGTCTGGTTTTGGCATTAGGGTAATGCTGGTCTCATAGAATGAGTCAGAAAGTATCCTTTCTGCTTCACTCTTCTGGAAGAGATTCCAGAGTAGTGGTAAAATTTCTTCCTTAAATGTCCAGTAGAATTCACCAGTGAACTCATCTGAGCCTGGCACTTTCTGTTTTGTAAGGTTATTAATTGTTGGTTTAATTTCTTTATTAGATATGGTCTATACAGATTATTTCTTCTTGAGTGAGCTCTGGCAGATTGCACCTTTCAAGAAATTGGTCCATTACACCTAAGTTATCAAATTTATGGGCATTACATCTGTTTGTTACCAACATGACTTGCTCATAATATTCCTTTATTATCCGTTGAATGTGCATGGGATCTGTAGTGATGTTCTCTCTTTCATTTCTGATTTTAGTAATTTGTATCTTCTCCCTTTTTTTCTTAGCCTGGCCAGAGGTTACTGACTTAAATCAATCTTTTCAAAACACCAGTTTTAGGTTTTATTGATTTTCTCTATTGATTTTCTATTTGCAATTTCACTGCCTTCTGCTCTACTCTATATTTTTCTTCTGATTTAATTTGCTCTTATTTTTCTAGCTTCCTAAAGTGGAAGCTTATATTATAGATTTTAAGTTTTTCTTTTTTTCTAACATATGTATTCAATGCTATAAATTCCCCTCTGAGAACTGCTTCAGCTGCATTTCACAATTCTGATAGGTGTTATTCTCATTTTCATTTAGTTCAAAGTATTTTTAGATTTCTCTTGAGATTTCTTCTTTGATCCATATGTTATTCAGAAGTGCGGGGATTTCCCCACTATCTTTCTGTTGTTGCCTTCTAGTTTAATTCCATTGTGGTGTGAGAGGATACATTGTATAACTTCTATTCTTTTAAGTTTGTTAAGGTGTTTTATGGCCCAGAATCTGGTTTACCTTGGTGAAAAGTTTCATGTGAGCTTCAGAAGAATTTGCTGCTGTTGGATGAAGTAGTCTGCAGATGTCAATTATATCCAGCATAATGATGGTGTTGTTGAGTTCAACTATGTCCTTATGGTTTTCTGCCTGCTGGGTCTGTTCATTTCTGATAAGGAAGTGTTGAAGTCTCCAACTAAAATAGTGGAGACTTCATCTATTTCTCCTTTCAGTTCTATCAGTTTTGCCTCACAGAGTTTGATATCCTGTTGTTAGGCACATATACATTAAGAATTCTTATGTCTTCCTGGAGTACGAACCCCTTTATCATTATATACTATCCCTCTTTATCCCTGATAATTTTCTTTGGTCTGAAGTCTGCTTTGACTGAATATAGCTACTTCAGCTTTCTTTGGATTAGTGTTAGCACAGTACATCTTTCTCCATCCCTTTATTCTTAATGTATATATACATTTATATTAGAATTTTCTTGAAAACAAGGTAGAGTTGGGTCTTGTTTTCTGATCCATTCTGACAATCTCTTTCATTTGTACACTTAAGACTACTGAAGTTTAAAAGTGGTTATTGATATAGCGGGATTAATATCTACCATATTTGTTACTGTTTTCTATTTGTTGCTCTTGTTCTTTGTTCTGATTTTTCTCTTCTACTCTTTTTCTGCCTTTAGGTTTTAATTGAGCATTTTACATGATTCCATTTTCTCTCCTTTCTTAGCATAACAATTAGGTTTTTTTCTTTTAATGAGGCTGTCAGTTTGCAATGTACATTTACAACTAATCCAAGTGAAATCATAAATGACACTACCCACTTCATGGACAGTGCAGGTATCATATAATAGCAAAATACTCCTAATCTCTCCCTCCTGTCCCTTGTATCACTGCTGTCATTCATTTCACTTATTCATACACACACACACACACACACACACACACATATATGTATGTATACACACACAGATACACACAAACACATATAATTGAACACAAGCATACATAATTGATTACACTGTTGCTGTTATTATTTTGAACAAATTGTTATATTAGATCAATTAAGAATAAGAAAAATAGGGACTTCCCTGGTGGTCCAGTGGTTAAGACTCCACACTCACTGCAGAGGGCCCAGGTTCCATCCCTGGTCAGGGAACTAGATCCTGCATGACACAACTAAAGATCCCACATGATGCAATGAAAATCTTGCATGCAGAAACGAAGATCCCACGTGCTGCAACTAAGACCCAGCGCAGCCATATTAAATAAACAAACAAAGTTGTTTGTTTGTTTCTTTTTGCGGTATGCAGGCCTCTCACTGTTGTGCCTCTCCCGTTGCGGAGCACAGGCTCCAGACGCGCAGGCTCAGCGGCCATGGCTCATGGGCCCAGCCGCTCCGCGGCATGTGGGATCTTCCTGGACCGGGGTATGAACCCACGTCCCCTGCATTGGCAGGCAGACTCTCAACCACTGTGCCACCAGGGAAGCCCAAAGTAAAGTATTTTTAAACAAGAATAACAAACTTTTAAAAGAATAAGACTTTTAATCCTACCTTCACTTACTCATTCTCCAATATGTTTTCTTTGTATAGATCTGAGTTTGTGACCTACAGTTTTCCTTCTCTCTGAAGAACTTTCTTTCACATTTCGTGCAAGGGAAGAATACTGGCAATAAATTCCCTTAATTTTGGTTTGTCTGAGAAATTATTTCTCCTCAACTTTTGAAGGATAACTTTGCAAAGTACGAAATCCTAGGCTGGGAGGTTTTTTTTTCCCCTCAGTATTTTAAATATTTCACTTCACTCTCTGCTTTCTTACATGATTGCTGAGGAGAAGTCATATATAACTTTTATTTTTGTTTCTCTATCAGTAAACGGTTTTTCTCCTCTGGCTTCTTTCAAGTTTTCTTTATTGTCGATTTTCTGCATTACGAATGATTTACCTATGTGTAGTTTTTTGGGCATTTATTTTCCTTGGTGTTCTCTTAGCTTCCTAGATCTGTGGTTTGGTGTCTGATGTTAATTTAGGAAAACTTTCAGTCATTATTACTTTAAATATTTCTTCTGTTCCTCTCTTTCTTCTCCTTCTAGTATTCCAATTATGCGTATGTTACATCTTTGTAGTTGTCCCACAGTTCTTGGGTAGTATTTTCCATTTCTTTTCCCAGTCTTTTTTCTCTTTGCTTTTTAGTTTTGTTTGTTTGTTTGTTTGTTTTTGTGGTACGCGGGCCTCTCACTGTTGTGGCCTCTTCCCTTGCGGAGCACAGGCTCTGGACGTGCAAGCTCAGCGGCCATGGCTCACGGGCCCAGCCGCTCTGCGGCATGTGGGATCCTCCTGGACCGGGGCATGAACCTGTGTCCCCTGCATTGGCAGGCGGACTCTCAACCACCGCGCCACCAGGGAAGCCCTGCTTTTTAGTTTTGAAAGTTTCTACTGACATTTCCTCAAGCTCAGAAATTCTTTTCTCAGCTGGGTCCAGTCTACTAATGAGCCCATCAAAGGCATTCTTCATTTCTGTTACAGTTTTTGATCTCTGGCTTTTTTGTTTTGTTTTGTTTTCTTAGAATTTCTACCTTTCTGCTTACATTATCCATCTGTTCTTGCATGTTGTCTGCTTTTTCCACTAAAATCTTTAGCATATTAACCAGATTTTAAAAATCCCTGGTCTGCTAATTCTGACACTGCTGTCATGTCTGACTCTGGTTCTGATGCTTGTTCAGTCTCTTCAAACTGTGTTTTTCATCTTCTCCTTTTCTGTTGAAAGGTGTACATGAATATACTGTGTAAAAGGAACTGCAGAAAAGAGTCTTTTAGGTGGAGGGGGAGGGGAAACACTCTGCAGTCCTATGATAAGGCCTCAGTCTTTTGGTGAGCCTGTGCCCCTGGACTATGAACTTCATCAGTGCTTCTCAGTTTTCTTCCCCATTTATGGGACAGGATGGCTAAGGGGACTGGAGCTGGGCACTTCCCTTCCTCTAGGTCAGTTAGGCTCTGATAAACCCACAGCAGGTTAGGCTCTGGTAAAATAATTTCTCCTGAGGGCAGGAGATATTACCCAGACAATATTCTGGGTAATTTCAAAACAGTTACTTTCCCCCTTCCCTGCTAGAAGAATTAGGGGATTTTTTTCTCCAATATTCACTGGGAAAACCTGGTAGAGATTCTTGAGGTAAAACTCACGAAAGTGTGGGGACACTCCTAGAGTCTTCATCTCTCAGGCTTGTCCACACTGAGCCTCCAGCAATTTGTCAATTACAGTTCTGGTTTTTCTACCCCAGTAGTGGTTCCCACAGGTTTCCACTGGTGGTTTCTGCTCTGGTAAATTTTAATTCTCTGCATAATTTTTAGTGCACATTAAGCTGCATATTCTTCTGCCTTGGGTATTCCACATGTTTAACACCTTTCTTGTTTTATGACCTGGAATCTTTGACTCCACCTTGAAGATGCCACCAGGTCAAGAGATCACTGAAATATTTGACATGGAAAAACCTTAAGGAATCTTTATTAAGAGAGTTCTTACAAAACAAGTTAACAGTTGAGGAAGGATTACCACATAAGGTTTCACAATATGGTCATATCTTTTAATAGCAAGAAGGGGCTTCCCTGGTGGCGCAGTGGTTGAGAATCCACCTGCCAATGCAGGGGATGTGGGTTCGAGCCCTGGTCCAGGAAGATCCCACATGCCGTGGAGCAACTAAGCCTGTGTGCCACAAATACTGAGCCTGTGTTCTAGAGCCTGCGAGCCACAACTACTGAACCCAGGTGCCACAACTACTGATGCCCACATGCCTAGAGCCCATGCTCCGCAACAAGAGAAGCCACCGCAGTAAGAAGCCACACACAACAAATAGTAGCCCCTGCTCACGGCAACTAGAGAAAGCCCGTGTGCAGCACTGAAGACCCAATGCAGCCAAAAATAAACAAATTTATATATAAAAAGGAAAAAAACAAGAAGCAGTAGCAGCTGCAGCATCTAACACCTATTCATTGCTTACCATGCCAGGTGCTGTTCTAAAAGCTTTTACATGCATTAACTCCTCAAATTCCCTCAAAACCCTATGAGGTGAGGACCATTTTCCTTATTTTATAGGTGAAGAAACTGAGTCATTGAAAGATAAAATAATTTCCTAAAGGTCACACTGCTACTGCACTGTTGAACTAGAAGTCAAACCCAGATGGTATGACTTCAAGGTTCTCGCTGCTACTCTACTGTCCTTCTTAAATAAAGAAGAATATTTAAGAATTTAACTGTAAGTGAGCCAAGTAAATTATGGTTTGTTCATTCTTAGTAAGCAGCCCAGATTCTGTTTTTGAGATGGCTGTCTAATTTATTTTTTGATAACTATTTATATACCTCGCCCCAACACAGCAAGAAGAATTATCAATCCATAGAGACAAAAAGTACATTAGTGGTCACCAGGGGCTCTATGAATGAGGAGTGACTGCTTAATGGGTATGGAGTTTCCTTTTGCGGTAATAAAAATGTGTTGGAACTAAACAGATGATGGCTGCACAATTCTGTGAATGTACTAAATGCCAATGAATTGTATGCTTTAAGTGGTTAACTTGTTATGTGAATTTTATCTCAACCGAAAAAGAAAGAACACTCTACAACATTTTGGTTAATAGTAGGGGGAAGGTTCTAAAATATTAGTGAATAGGAAACAAGTAGGTTACACAATTATATGTAGCACAATACCAAATTTGAAAAACAAAATTTTTTATGCTTTTAATATTTGGATACATACACTAACAGTGTCTATATCTGTATTTCAGAATAAACGTTTTTTCTTTATGTTTTCTGTATCTTCTATATTTCTTTTATTATCAGGACAAATACATTTTTTAAAGAATTTAATCACAAATAAGTTTAGTGATGTAACTGATTTAAAAGTCCTAAAGTAATAAAATGGTTGAACTAAATTCAAATACATCAATACCTATAGTAAATGTGAATAGTCTAAACACACCAATTAGAAGAGATTGTCAGAAAGAAAAAAATAATAGCCTAACTATATGCTGTCTATAAGAAGCTCCAAATATAATAATATAGGTAGGCTGAAAGTAAAAGGCTAGGAAAAGATACAGCATGCAAACACTAATCAAAGAAAGCCAGAGTGGCTATATTAATATCAGACTTCAGAGTGAAGAAAATACCAGTGACAATGAGGGACATTACACAATAATAAGTGGGTCACGCACCTTGAAGACATAATCCTAAATGTGTATGCACTTAACGACAAAGCTTCAAAATACATGAACCCAAAACTGACAGAACTGAAAGGAGAAACAGACAAGTCCAAAACTGAAGTTGGAGACTTCAACACTCTTTTCTCAGTAATAGATAGAACTAGTTGATCCTCCCCAATAAAAATCTATAAAGATATAGAGAAACTGAACAACAGCATCAACCAACTACATCTGACTGACATTTATACAACACTCCACCCAACAACAGCAAAATACACATCCTTTCGAGGTACACATGAAATACTCACCAAGATAGACAATATCTCTTGGGTGTATCTCCTGGGTCATAAATACCTTAACAAATTTAAAAGAATTGAAATCATACAAAGTATGCTCTCTTAACATAATAGAATTAAACTAGAAATTATCAAACAAGATAACAGAAAAATTACCAAACATTTGGAAACTTAACTACATACTTCAATACAATCCATGAGTCAAACAGGAAGTCTCAAGGGAAATTAGGAAATACTTTGAACTGAATGAAAATGAAAATACAGTATTTCAAAATTTATGACAGGCAGCTAAAAGCAGCACTGAGGGAAATTTACAGTTGTTATAGACTAAACATTTGTATCCTCCCCCCACCAAATTTTTATTTTGAAACTTAATCCCCAATGTGAGTGTATTTCGAAGTTGGGCCTCTGAGAGGTGATTAGGTCCTGAGGGTAGAGCCCTCATGAATGCCATTAGCATCCTTATTAAAAAACATCCCAGAAAGGATACAGCAAGAAGGCCACCTTATGAAGTAGGAGACTAGCCCTCAACAGACAGTGAATCTGCCAACATCTCTATTTTAGACTTCCCAGGCTCCAGAAATGTAAGAAATAAATTTCAGTTATTTACAAGCCACCCAGTCTATAGTAGTTTATTACGGCAGCCCAAACAGACTAAGAGAATAATATTAAATACCTACATTATAAAAGAAAGGTCTCAAATCAATGACCCCAAGCTTCCATCTTAAGACACTAGAAAAAGAAAAAAATAAACCCAAGTCAAGCAGAAGGAGGGAAATAATAAAATTAAGAGCAGAAATTCAGGGACTTCACTGGTGGTGCAGTGGTTAAGAATCCGCCTGCCAATTCAGTGACATGGGTTCGAGCCACGGTCTGGGAAGATCCCACATGCCACAGAGCAACTTAAGGCTGTGCACAACTACTGAGCCTGTGCTCTAGAGCCCGTGCTCTGCAACAAGAGAAGCCACCACAATGAGAAGCCCATGCACCACAACAAAGAGTAGCCCTTCTCACTGCAACTAGAGAAAGCCTGCGCACAGCAATGAAGACCCAACGCAGCCAAAAAAAAAAAAATTATAATAATAATAAATAAAAAGAGCAGAAATCCATGTAACTGAAAACAGAAAAACAGGAAAATCAATGAAACCAAAAGCTGGTTTTCTTAAAATTAAGAAATCTATCAAGATTATTAAAGAAAAAAAGAGAGGAGACACAAAATATCAAGAATAAGAGAGGGTTATCACTACAGACACAGAAAGCATTAGAATGATAATAAAGGATAGTACAAATAATTCTGCACACATAAATTCAATGATTTAGTGAAAAGGATCAATTCCTTGAAATTACGCCAAGTCACCCAAGATGAAACATAACCTGAACAGATCTATAACTATAAAAATAAACTGAAGGGCTTCAGTGGTGAAGAATCCGCCTGCCAATGCAGGGGACATGGGTTCGAGCCCTGGTCTGGGAAGATCCCACATGCCGCAGAGCAACTAAGCCCGTGTGCCACAACTACTGAGCCTGGGCTCTTGAGGCCACAAGTCACAACTACTGAGCCCGTGCACTGAGAGCCTGTGCTCCGCAACAAGAGAAGCCACCACAATGAGAAGCCCACGCACCGCAACGAAGAGTAGCCCCCGCCTGCTGCAACTAGAGAAAGCTCACGTGTAGCAATGAAGACCTAATGCAGCCAAAAATAAATAATAATAAAAAAAAGAAGAACCCTCCAGGCCCAGAAGGTTTCACTAGCAAATTCTTTAGAAGAAGATGGCCACCAATTCTACACAATTTGTTACAGAAAACAAAAAAAATTGGTACAACATACCAGAGTTTATAGAGCTGCAGGCCACTAGCCACATGTAGCTACTGAGTGCTTGAAGTGGAACTACAGCCACACATTGAAATGATACTATTTGGGCTATACCAAGTTAAATAAAATGTATTATTAAATGCTCTTTAAAGTCTTAGTAAGACTTAGGTCAGATGAGGTCTGCTTTCCTATTCACTTCTGATTTCTAAATACAGAAGACAATTGTAAAACTAAAAAAGGAAAAAATGACTTTGAAGTGGCTACTAAGCCAAAGCCTGACCCACTGTAGAATTCAGTTACTTTCAAGACCATCTTAAAACAAAGTACAAGCAAAACTCTTAGAAATCACAAGAGGAAAATGGAAGGACACTGATCACTACCAAGTAAAATCCAGAGGCTCAAAGCATTCCTACCTGGAACCAAATGTCTGACATTGACATTCTCTTTGTAAAGAAAGGAAACCATAAGCTCTTTAAAGTTAAAAGGAGAAAAATTAAGAGGGTTTTTTAAAAAGGGATTTTGTTTTTCAAGATAAAGATTACAGAAGGAACTAATTTCTAAGTGATAAATATCTTTGCCATTCCAAGGAAAAACTCATTAGAGCACTGTGTGGCTAATGTCAAAGCATCATTACAGGAAGAGAATAGAATTTGCTTTTCAGTAAAATAGATACCCTCTTGAAAAATTCCTACAGTTAACTGCAAGACTAATAGGAGGTATGTATGTATGTATTTATTTATTTATGGCTGTGTTGGGTCTTCGTTTCCGTGCAAGGGCTTTCTCTAGTTGCGGCAAGTGGGGGCCACTCTTCATCGCGGTGCGCAGGCCTCTCACTATCGCGGCCTCTCATGTTGTGGAGCACAGGCTCCAGACGCGCAGGCTCAGTAGTTGTGGCTCACAGGCCTAGTTGCTCCGTGGCATGTGGGATCTTCCCAGACCAGGGCTCAAACCCGTGTCCCCTGCATCGGCAGGCAGATTCTCAACCACTGAGCCACCAGGGAAGCCCCTAATAGAAGGTTTTTAAAAATAAAATAACAGCTACATTTCGAGCAATAATTAAGGAATATAAACTGCATCACAAAAATTAAGATATCAGATAAAGCTTAAAAGCCCTATACTTCAATTACTTTAGACACTAATCACCATTCTGTTAAAAAAAAAATAACCACATATTTTTCAGTAGTTATATAGCCCCACACCCACAGTTTTGCTTTCTGTGGTTTCAGTTACCCAAGGCCAACCTCAATCTGAAAACACTAAATGGAAAATTCCAGAAATACACAATTCATAAGTTTTAAGCTGCACACCATTCTAAGTGGTGTGATGAAATCTCATGCCTTCCCACTCCATCCCACCCAGAACCCTCAACCATCGACATCATCTGCTCCTGACATCCAACCATTCACATTGTCATGGCTTGATGATCCAGGATCGCCCAAAGCAAATGATCCTCCTTGTAGGTATTTTATCATCTCACATCATCACAAGAAGGGTGATTACAAACAATAAAATATTTTGAGAGAGAGAGACAGAAGGAGAGAGGGAGAGAGACCACATTCACATAACTCTTATTATAGCATATTGTTATAACTGTTCTATTTTATTATTAGTTATTGTTAATCTCTTATTGTGCTGATTTATAAATTAAACTTTATCATAGGTATGTATGTACAGGAAAACCCACAGTATATATGGGGTTCAGCACTATCCGTGGTTTCAGGCATCCACTGGGGGTCTTGGAATGTTCCCCCAAGGACAAGAGAGGGACTACTGTACTGATAAATTTAGATATTCACCATGATTAGAATAGGAAGCAATTATGCTTGCTTCCTGATTTATAAGAGACATGCTGTGGTCTGATTCAGTGGCAAGGGTACACAACGGCACTTATTAAAAATTCCCATCACATGACAATTCAGTAAAACCTTAAGAATTACTCATCTGAAACAATTTCAGCATACATGTAAACATTTTTGTGACGGGGAAATGGACATATCTCCTCCATTGTAAGTATTACTTTTCACCTCATTTTTAATATTTCTGAAATCAAAATGCATCATACGATCAAATATGTTCATTTAATATGATAATGCTCTTCCCTTCTTCTCACAAGAAAAGTAGTCATGATGCACATTAAAATTACTGTCACGTAAGTGAGGAGGGGAAAATGGCAGAAGAATAAGACACGGAGATCACCTTCCTCCCCACAGATACATCAGAAATACATCTACACGTGGAACAACTCCTACAGAACACCCACTGAATGCTGGCAGAAGACCTCAGACCTCCCGAAAGGCAAGAAACTCCCCATGTACCTGGGTAGGGCAAAATAAAAAAGAATAAACAGATACAAAAGAATATGGACGGGACCTACACGAGTGGGAGGGAGCTGTGAAGGAGAAAAGGTTTCCACACACTAGGAACCCCTTCACGGGCAGAGACTGCGGGTGGCGGAGGGGGGAAGTTTCGGAGCCGCGGAGGAAAGCACAGCAACAGGGGTGCGGAGGGCAAAGCGGAGAGATTCCCGCACAGAGGACCAGTGCCGACCAGCACTCACCAGCCCGAGAGGCTTGTCTGCTCACCTGCTGGGGCGGTCGAGGCTTGGAGCTGAGGCTTGGGCTTCGGTTGGATGCAGGGAGAGGACTGGGGTTGGCTGCGTGAACAGAGCCTGAAGGGGTTAGTGCACCACGGCTAGCCGGAAGGGAGTCCGGGAAAAAGTCTGGGCCTGCCGAAGAGGCAAGAGACTTTTTCTTCCCTCTTTGTTTTCTGGTGCATGAGAAGAGGAAATTTAGAGCACTGCTTAAAGGAGCTCCAGAGACGGGCGCGAGCCACGGCTATCAGCGTGGAACCCAGAGCCGGGCATGAGACGCTAAGGCCGCTGCTGCCACCACCAAGAAACCTGTGTGCAAGCACAGGTCACTATCCACACCTCCCCTCCCGGGAGACTGTGCAGCCCGCCAATGCCAGGGTCCCATGATCCAGGGACAACTTCCCCGGGAGAACACACGGCGCGCCTCTGGCAGGGCAATGTCACACTGGGATCTGCCGCCGCAGGCTCGCCCTGCATCCGTGCCCCTCCCTCCCCACAGCCTGAGTGAGCCAGAGCCCCCTAATCAGCTGCTCCTTTAACCCCGTCCTGTCTGAGCGAAGAACAGACGCCCTCCAGCGACCTACACACAGAGGCAGGGCCAAATCCAAAGCTGAACCCCAGGAGCTGTGCGAACAAAGAAGAGAAAGAAAAATTTCTCCCAGCAGCCTCAGGAGCAGCGGATTAAATCTCCACAATCAACTTCATGTACCCGGCAATGGTGGAATACCTGAAAAGACAACAAATCATCCCAAATTGAGGAGGTGGACGTTGAGAGCAAGATACATTATTTTTTCCCCTTTTCCTCTTTTTGTGAGTCTGTATGTGTATGCTTCTGTGTGAGATTTTGTCTGTATAGCTTTGCTTTCACCATTTGTCCTAGGGTTCTGTCCGTCCGTTTTTGTTTTGTTCTGTTTTAATTTAAAAATTTATTATTAATAATTTTTTATTTTAATAACTTTATTTTATCTTACTTTATTTTATCCTCTTTCTTTCTTTCTACTTTTTTTCCCTTTTATTCTGAGCATGTGGATGAAAGGCTCTTGGTGCTGCAGCCAGGAGTCAGTGCTGTGCCTCTGACGTGGGAGAGCCAACTTCAGGACACTGGTCCACAAGAGACCTCCCAGCTCCACATAATATCAAACGGCGAAAATCTCCCAGAAATCTCCATCTCAATGCCAACACCCAGCTTCACTCAGCGACCAGCAAGCTACACTGCTGGACACCCTATGCCAAACAACTAGCAAGACAGGTACACAACCCCACTCATTAGGAGAGACGCTGCCTAAAATCATAGTAAGGTCACAGACACCCCAAAACACACCACCAGACGTGGACCTGCCCACCAGAAAGACAAGATCCAGCCTCATCCACCAGAACACAGGCACTAGTCCCCTCCACCAGGAAGCCTACACAACCCACTGAACCAACTTCAGCCACTGGGGACAGACACCAAAAACAATGGGAACTACGAACCTGCAGCCTGCAAAAAGGAGACCCCAAACACAGTAAGATAAGCAAAATGAGAAGACAGAAAAACACACAGCACATGAAGGAGCAAGATAAAAACCCACCAGACCTAACAAATGAAGAGGAAAAGGCAGTCTACCTGAAAAAGAATTCAGAATAATGATAGTAAAGATGATCCAAAATCTTGGAAATAGAATAAACGCAAGAAACATTTAACAAGGACCTAGAAGAACTAAAGAGGAAACAAGCAACAATGAACAACACAATAAATGAAATTAAAAATACTCTAGAAGGGATCAATACCAGAATAACTGAGGCAGAAGAATGGATAAGTGACCTGGAAGATAAAATAGTGGAAATAACTACTGAAGAGCAGAATAAAGAAAAAAGAATGAAAAGAACTGAGGACAGTCTCAGAGACCTCTGGGACAACGTTAAACACACCAACATTGGAATTATAGGGGTCCCAGAAGAAGAAGAGAAAAAGAAAGGGACTGAGAAAATACTTGAAGAGATTATGGTTGAAAACGTCCCTAATATGGGAAAGGAAATAGTTAAGTCCAGGAAGCACAGAGAGTCCCATACGGGATAAATCCAAGGAGAAACACGCCAAGACACATATTAATCAAACTATCAAAAATTAAATACAGGGCTTCCCTGGTGGCACAGTGGTTGAGAATCTGCCTGCCAATGCAGGGGACACGGGTTCAAGCCCTGGTCTGGGAAGATCCCACATGCCGCAGAGCAACTAGGCCCGTGAGCCACAACTACTGAGCCTGCACGTCTGGAGCCTGTACTCTGCAACAAGAGAGGCCACGATAGTGAGAGGCCCGCACAACGCGATGAAGAGTGGCCCCTGCTTGCCACAACTAGAGAAAGCCCTCGCACAGAAACGAAGACCCAACACAGCCAAAAGTAAATAAATAAAATTAAAAAGTAACTGTACCATTAAAAAAAAATTAAATACAAAGATAACATAATAAAAGCAGCAAGGAAAAAATCACACAAGGAAATCCCCATAAGGTTAACAGCTGATCTTTCAGCAGAAACTCTGCAAGCCAGAAGGGAGTGGCAGGACAGGACATATTTAAAGTGATGAAGAAGAAAAACCTACAACCAAGATTACTCTACCAAGCAAGGATCTCATTCAGATTTGATGGAGAAATTAAAACCTTTACAGAGAAGAAAAACCTGAGAGAGTTCAGCACCACCAAACCAGCTTTACAACAAATGCTAAAGGAACTTCTCTAGGCAAGAAACACAAAAGAAGGAAAAGACCTACAATAACAAACAGAAAACAATTAAGAAAATGGGAATAGGAACATACATATCGATAATTACCTTAAATGTAAATGGATTAAATGCTCCCATCAAAAGACACACACTGGCTGAATGGATACAAAAACAAAACCCACATATATGCTGTCTACAAGAGACCCACTTCAAACCTAGGGACACATACAGACTGAAAGTGAGGGGATGGAAAAAGATATTCCATGCAAATGGAAATCAGAAGAAAGCTGGAGTAGCAATTCTCATATCAGACAAAATAGACTTTAAAATAAAGACTATTACAAGAGGGCTTCCCTGGTGGTGGAGAGGTTGAGAGTCTGCCTGCTGATGCAGGGGACATGGGTGAGTGCCCCAGTCTGGGAAGGTCCCACATGCCGCGGAGCGGCTGGGCGCGTGAGGCACGGCCGCTGAGCCTGCGAGTCCGGAGCCTGTGCTCCGCAACGAGAGAGGCCAACAAGTGAGAGGCCAAGTGAGAGGCCCGCGTACCGCAAAAAAAAAAAGACTATTACAAAAGACAAAGAAGGACGCTACATAATGATGAAGGGATCGATCCAAGAAGATATAACAATTGTAAATATTTATGCACACAACACAGGAGCACCTCAATACATAAGGCAAATATTAACAGCCATAAAAGGGGAAATCGACAGTAACACATTCATAGTAGGGGACTTGGACACCCCACTTTCACAAATGGACAGATCATCCAAAATGAAAATAAATAAGGAAACACAATCTTTAAATGATACATTAAAGAAGATGGACTTAATTGATATTTATAGGACATTCCATCCAAAAATAACAGAATACACATTTTTCTCAAGTGCTCATGGAACATTCTCCAGGATAGATCATATGCTGGGTCACAAATCAAGCCTTGGTAAATTTAAGAAAATTGAAATTGTATCAACTATCTTTTCCGACCACAATGCTATGAGACTAGATATCAACTACAGGAAAAGATCTGTAAAAAATACAAACACATGGAGGCTAAACAATATACTACTTAATAACGAAGTGATCACTGAAGAAATCAAAGAGGAAATCAAAAAATACCTAGAAACAAATGACAATGGAGACACGACGACCCAAAACCTATGGGATGCAGCAAAAGCATTTCTAAGAGGGAAGTTTATAGCAATACAATCCTACCTTAAGAAACAGGAAACATCTTGAATAAATAACCTAACCTTGCACCTAAAGCGATTAGAGAAAGAAGAACAAAAACCCCCCAAAATTAGCATAAGGAAAGAAATCATAAAGATCAGATCAGAAATAAATGAAAAAGAAATAAAGGAAATGATAGCAAAGATCAATAAAACTAAAAGCTGGTTCTTTGAGAAGATAAACAACATTGATAAACCATTAGCCAGACTCATCAAGAAAAAAAGGGAGAAGACTCACATGAACAGAATTAGAAATTGAAAAGAAGTAACAACTGCCACTGCAGAAATACAAAAGATCATGAGAGATTACTACAAGCAACTCTATGCAAATAAAATCGACAACCTGGAAGAAATGGACAAATCCTTAGAAATGCACAACTTGCCAAGACTGAATCAGGAAGAAATAGAAAATATGAACAGACCAATCACAAGCACTGAAATTGAAACTGTGAAGAAACATCTTCCAACAAACAAAAGCCCAGGACCAGATGGCTTCACAGGTGAATTCTATCAAACATTTAGAGAAGAGCTAACACCTATCATTCTCAATCTCTTCCGAAATATAGCAGAGGGAGGAACACTACCAAATTCATTCTACGAGGCCACCATCACCTTCACACCAAAACCAGACAAAGATGTCACAAAGAAAGAAAACTACAGGCCAATATCACTGATGATCATAGGTGCAAAAAACCCCAACAAAATACTAGCAAACAGAATCCAACAGCACATTAAAAGGATCATACACCATGATCAAGTGGGGTTTATTCCAGGAATGCAAGGATTCTTCAATATACGCAAATCAATCAACGTGATACACCATATTAACAAATTGAAGGAGAAAAACCATATGATCATCTCAATAGATGCAGAGAAAGCTTTCGACAAAATTCAACACCCATTTATGATAAAAAACCCTACAGACGGCTTCTCTGGTAGTGCAGTGGTTGAGAGTCCGCCTGCCGATGCAGGGGACATGGGTTCGTGCCCTGGTCCGGGAAGATCCCACATGCCACGGAGCGGCTGGGTCCGTGAGCCATGGCCACTGAGCCTGTGCGTCTGGAGCCTGTGCTCCGCAATGGAAGTGGCCACAACAGTGAGAGGCCCGCGTACCAGAAAAAAAAAAAACCCTACAGAAAGTAGGAATAGAGGGAACTTTCCTCAACATAATAAAGGCCGTATATGACAAACCCACCGCCAACATCGTCCTCAGTGGTGAAAAACTGAAACCATTTCCACTAAGATCAGGAAGAAGACAAGGTGGCCCACTCTCACCACTCTTATTCAACATAGTTTTGGAAATTTTAGCCACAGCAATCAGAGAAGAAAAGGAAATAAAAGGAATCCAAATTGGAAAAGAAGAAGTTAAGCTGTCACTGTTTGCAGATGACATGATACTATACACAGAGAATCCTAAAGATGCTACCAGAAAACTACTAGAGCTAATCAATGAATTTGGTAAAGTAGCAGGATACAAAATTAATGCACAGAAATCTCTGGCATTCCTATACACTAATGATGAAAAATCTGAAAGTGAAATTAAGAAAACATTCCCATTTACCATTGCAAAAAGAATAAAATATCTAGGAATAAACCTACCTAAGGAGACAAAAGACCTGTATGCAGAAAATTATAAGACACTGATGAAAGAAATTAAAGATGATACAAATAGATGGAGAGATATACCATGTTCTTGGATTGGAAGAATCAACATTGTGAAAATGACTATACTACCCAAAGCAATCTACAGATTCAATGCAATCCCTACCACTGGCATTTTTCACAGAAATAGAACAAAAAATTTCACAATTTGTATGGAAACACAAAAGACTCCGAACAGCCAAAGCAATCTTGAGAATGAAAAATGGAGCTGGAAGAATCAGGCCTCCTGACTTCAGACTATACTACAAAGCTACAGTAATCAAGACAGTATGGTACTGGCACAAAAACAGAAAGACAGATCAATGGAACAGGATAGAAAGCCCAGAGATAAACCCACGCACATATGGTCACCTTATCTTTGATAAAGGAAGCAGAAATGTACAGTGGAGAAAGGACAGCCTCTTCAATAAGTGGTGATGGGAAAACTGGACAGGTACATGTAAAAGTAAGAGATTAGAACACTCCCTAACACCATACACAAAAATAAGCTCAAAATGGATTAAAGACCTAAATGTAAGGCCAGAAACTATCAAACGCTTAGAGGAAAACATAGGCAGAACACTCTATGACATAAATCACAGCAAGATCCTTTTTGACCCACCTCCTAGAGAAATGGAAATTAAAAAAATAAATAAACAAATGGGACCTAATGAAACTTAAAAGCTTTTGCACCACAAAGGAAACCATAAACAAGACCAAAAGACAACCCTCAGAATGGGAGAAAATATTTGCAAATGAAGCAACTGACAAAGGATTAATCTCCAAAATTTACAAGCAGCTCATGCAGCTCAATAACAAAAAAACAAACAACCCAATCCAAAAATGGGCAGAAGACCTAAATGGACATTTCTCCAAAGAAGATATACAGATTGCCAACCAACACATGAAAGAATGCTCAACATCATTAATCATTAGAGAAATGCAAATCAAAACTACAATGAGATATCATCTCACACCAGTCAGAATGGCCATCATCAAAAAGTCTAGAAACAATAAATGCTGGAGAGGGTGTGGAGAAAAGGGAACACTCTTGCACTGCTGGTGGGAAAGTGAATTGGTACAGCCACTATGGAGAACAGTATGAAGTTTCCTTAAAAATCTACACATAGAACTACCATATGACCCAGCAATCCCACTACTGGGCATATACCCTAAGAAAACCACAATTCAAAGAGTCATGTACCAAAATGTTCATTGCAGCTCTATTTACAATAGCCAGAAGATGGAAGCAACCTAAGTGTCCACCAACAGATGAATGGATAAAGAAGATGTGGCACATATATAAGATAGAATATTACTCAGCCACAAAAACGAATTAAACTGAGTTATTTGTAGTGAGGTGGATGGACCTAGAGTCTGTCATACAGAGTGAAGTAACTCAGAAAGAGAAAGACAAATACTATATGCTAACACATATATATGGAATGTAAGAAAAAAAAATGTCATGAAGAACATAGGGTAAGACGGGAATAAAGACACAGACCTACTAGAGAATGGACCTGAGGATATGGGGAGGGGGAAGAGTAAGCTGGGACAAAGTGAGAGAGTGGCATGGACATATATACACTACCAAACGTAAAATAGATAGCTAGTGGGAAGCAGCTGCGTAGCACAGGGAGATCAGCGCAGTGCTTTGTGACCACCTAGAGGGGTGAGATAGGGAGTGTGGGAGGGAGGGAGACGCAATAGGGAAGAGATATGGGAACATATGTATAACTGGTTCACTTTGTTATAAAGCAGAAACTAACACACCACTGTAACACAATTATACTCCAACATGTTAAAAAAAAATCAAAGAAGCACAGGAAGTTTTATGTGTTTATGTTTCACTACGATAGGGATATACTCTCTACATAACGAAACACTTTTTAACTAGATTCTACCTAAGCTATAGCCCTTACCAATGCATACACACACAAAAGTTAAGAATTATATATATATTTTTTTCTTGGATGTGGGCAAATCTCACTTTAATTCCAAATGGCTTCATTTACAGCACATTCAATAATGAAGCAGGAGAGGTGTGACTTTTGAACATATGAATATATAAAAGTCCCTTGAAATTCAGGTAGTCAAGATAAGGGCATTTCACAAGGAAAGCACCCCGCCACCTCCCACTTTTCTGAAGACTGTTTTACACTCATTTTAAAAGATGATGAGACATACTCAGAAGTTCAAAGCAGTAGGATGTGCCTTGCAGGGAGAGAAGAAAACCTTTTTTCAGATTGTTGGGTAAATACATATCAGCAGTTCCACTAGACAAAGGCTGATGGATGTCCTCCCTGAGTCAGGCTAGGGCAGAACACTTAGTGAAAGGGGGCTCTGAGTAGAGATGGGAAACTGGGAGAAAGGGAGACCCTGATACCACACAGTACCAACCAGTTCCCCTGTAACACGCCATGCCGTGACCCCAGACATGGGTGTACAAGAGCAGCCACCGGGGTGGCGACCGACTGTCCTCACTGCCAGGAATCCACAAAGGGTTTGGCCCATGGACAAAATCCTTGACCAGCAAACTCAAATTGTCATTGAATTTAAATCATAAAGGATCTAAGGAAATTCTTGTTTTATGTATATGTATATATGGACTACTTACACGATTAACATTCCTCTTCTCCTAAGGTTTGTTCTGTAAACTGGAATGGCCTAAGCATCATATAATTTTGATTTTATTTTACGTGTTCGAAAGAGAAAGGAGGGAATGGAGAGAAAAGTGTCATAAATTCTTCAACTCTGGGGCTCAGCACGTACAACAGCCTCCTCAGACAAAAGGTTCATCCGGATTGTTGGGTAGTTTCAATGCTGAGCGAAGACTAGGGGAGCCCACCGCAACCCCCACAGAAAGAATTCTAGTTACTCTATCACGGTGCTCTAGCTAAAGTATAGGTTTCAAACTACAGAGAGTTTCAACTTAACTTCTAAAATTTTAAACTGTAGCATTTCAGCAACAAATAAGCTCAGAAGCTCATATCAGAAGTAAAATTAAAGACCTACTGCCCTGATGTATGAAAGTCAAGCTGTCACTCTCAGCTACACCCTACTTCCAGGCTTAGGCAGACACATAAGGCGGTGGCGGCTCCTTGGCGGCGCCATTCACAGTGGCACCATCGTACGGGGGTGCATAGCACCACAGTGTCATTGCTGGTAACAGAGGCCAGGACATCGGAGGAGTTCCTGCCACTGATGAATCGGTAGCAGTTCCAAACACAGCTAATCAAAGTACCCCTTAAAAGTAAAGATAATGCTGATAAACAGAATAATAATAAAGACCAAACAAGGTAGGAGTCACTGACATGCTATCATCTTCGTAAGGAAAATCAGGAGGCAGCTGTCGTATGTATTCCTGGATGGAGTTTGGATAAACAAGCACAGTGACTGCAACCAAGGTGTTCAGGGAAAAATCAAAGATCTGGTAACAGGAGAACGGGATGATCCAGGCCGCGTGTTGCCTGTATCCTCCATAAGTAGCCACCACACATATCAGGATCATGAGAAGAGAAATTGCAATAGCAGTGCACATGCTGGCAAATTCCATGAACTCAAAGTCACCTCCGAGTTCAAAACTTGAAAAGTGATACTGATCTGGATCAGCCAGGGCGCTCAACAGAGGCAGAAGTACCACGGCACTGATGATCAGGTACCAGACGCCAAGCAGGATGGTGCCGGTGCAGACATGGCAGCACAGGCAGCAGCTGTTGGAGTAGAACCGCGTCCAGGGGGCCACCATCTTCATCGCTCAGGCCGCTGGCACAGCAGCGCGAGCGCGCACCCAAGTTTGCGGGAGCTTCAGCCGCATTGGTCCGAGCCTGCCGCGTGGCTACTGCCGGCTCCTCCGCCACTCCTGCTTGCACTCCCAGCCCCGCTCGCTGCCCGCCAGCCCTTGCTCCGCGACTCCCCCGAGAGATCCGCGCAGTTGCCTCCAAGAATTATATTTTTTATAAAAGCAATTATGCCTAAGTATTGATTTTTTAAATGGTCAGTGGTTTTACAACTACTTATTTTCTGTTTAACAATAAGTACATGGATATTAATAAAGAATTAAATTCGGGTAAAAATTTTTAAGGAACTGTCGATCCTTAAATTCAGCATCCTTGGAACCTAACATTCCAGATCAAAGACATTTCCATTATCAAAACGGCTCTTGCTACCATAAGAAAAAAGATGCTGCTTTGAAGTTATATTTTTGCACTTCTACCAAACCCTTAGATATATATTTGGTCTACTGAGAAATAATACAACTAATTATAAAGGAAACAGTGTTAGCACAAACAGTTCACATTAAAACTACTCACATTACAATTTCTAGTAGTTAAAATATTTGACGCTTCGTACCTAGACATGCAAATATTTTATTTACTACACTTTACAGATCTATCACTGTTTCACCTGATCTCTTGATTTCCATGCTTCATAAGGTTCAAGACCCACATGACTGCATTTCAGAGATTAATCTGAAGAGTAGAGCCACTTCACACTGCCTGTGACTCCTGAGGAACTACCTGGACACGACCACCAAATGACCACTTGGTGTCAGTACAACCAACTGGATTGTACAAACCTGCAGGCTTCCTTCTCTGAAGCCAAAATAGCCCATCGCCTTTTAAACTTAATGTAGACCTTATAAGGTAAAGATATTTAAGGACTTCGGATCTCATTTACATATTGAAATGTCCCTTCTAAAAACACTTCCCATACAAATCACAATCAGCTTAGGATAGCATTTTTTTTATCAAAAAAGAAATCTGTTATGTTCAAGGGGTACTCCTATTTCTGATACTGGAGGGATCTAGAGATCAAAACTGAAATAAAGTATCTTTTTTTTTTTTTTTAAGAGATAAAGAATTTTTTTAAAGTTTCTTTTTACACAGCAGATTCTTATTAGTCATCCATTTCATACATATCTGTGTATACATATCAATCCCAATCTCCAAATTCATCCCACCACTCCCCCACCACCACTTTCCCCCCTTGGTGTCCATATGTTTGTTCTCTACACCTGTGTCTCAATTTCTGCCTGGCAAACCAGTTCATCTGTACCATTTTTCTAGGTTCCACATATATGCATTAATATACGATATTTGTTTTTCTCTTTCTGACTTCACGCTGTATGACAGTCTCTAGATTCATCCACGTCCCTACAAATGACCCAAGTTTGTTCCCTTTTATGGCTGAGTAATATTCCATTGTATGTATGTACCATGTCTTCTTTATCCATTTGTCTGTTGAGGGGCATTTAGGTTGCTTCCATGACCTGGCTATTGTAAACAGTGCTGCAATGAACATTGGGGTGTATGTGTCTTTTTGAATTATGGTTTTCTCTGGGTATATGCCCAGTAGTGGGATTGCTGAGTCATATGGTAATTCTATTTTTAGTTTTTTAAGGAACCTCCATAGTGTTCTCCATAGTGGCTATATCAATTTACATTCCCACCAACAGTGCAAGAGGGTTCCCTTTTCTCCACACCTTCTCCAACATTTGTTGTTTGTAGATTTTTTGATGATGCCCATTCTAACTGGTGTGAGGTGACTTCACTGTAGTTTTGATTTGCATTTCTCTAATAATTAGTGATGTTGAGCAGCTTTTCATGTGCTTCTTGGCCATCTGTATGTCTTCTTGGAGAAATGTCCTATTTTGATCTTCTGCCCATTTATGGATTAGCTGGTTTGTTTAATATTGAGCTGCACGAGCTGTTTATATATTTTGGAGATTAATCCTTTGTCCACTGATTCGCTTGCAAATATTTTCTCCCATTCTCAGGGTTGTCTTTTCGTCGTTTGTAGCTTCTTTTGCTTTGCAAAAGCTTTGAAGTTTCATTAGGTCCCATTTGTTTTTATTTCCGTTAATCTAGGAGGTGGATCAAAAAAGATCTTGCTGTGATTTATGTCAGAGAGTGTTCTTTCTGTTTTCCTCTAAGAGTTTTAAAGTGTCTGGTCTTACATTTAGGTCTCTAATCCATTTTGAGATTACTTTTGTGTATGGTGTTAAGCAGTGTTCTAACTTCATTTTACATGTAGCTGTCCAGTTTCCCCAGCACCGCTCATTGAAGAGACTGTCTTTACTCCATTGTATATCCTTGCCTCCTCTGTCATAGATTAGTTGACCATAGGTGCGTGGGTTTATCTCTGGGCTTTCTATCCTGTTCCATTGATCTATGTTTCTGTGCCAGTACCATATTGTCTTGATTACTGTAGCTTTGTAGTATAGTCTGAAGTCAAGGAGTCTGATTCCTCCAGCTCCATTTTTTTCCCTCAAGACTGCTTTGGCTATTCTGGGTCTTTGGCTATGTGGGGCCTTTTGTGTTTCCATACAAATTGTGAATTTTTTGTTCTAGTTCTGTGAAAAATGCCAGTGGTAGTTTGACAGGGATTGCATTGAATCTGTAGATTGCTTTGGGTACTAGAGTCAGTTTCACAATGTTGATTCTTCCAATCCAAGAACATGGTGTATCTCTCCATCTATTTGTATCATCTTTAATTTCTTTCATCAGTGTCTTATAAATTTCTGCATACAGGTCTTTTGTCTCCTTAGGTAGGTTCATCGCGGCGTGCGGGCCTCTCACTATCGTGGCTTTTCTTGTTGTGGAGCACAGGCTCCAGACGCGCAGGCTCAGTATTTGTGGCTCACGGGCCTAGCCGCTCCGCGGCATGTGGGATCCTCCCAGACCAGGGCTCGAACCCGTGTCTGCTGCACTAGCAGGCAGATTCTCAACCGCTGCGCCACCAGGGAAGCCCTGTTGGTATCATCTTTAATTTCTTTCATCAGGATCTTATAGTTTTCTGCATACAGGTCTTTTGTCTCCTTAGGTAGGTTTATTCCTAGGTATTTTATTCTTTTTGTTGCAGTGGTAAATGGGAGTGTTTCCTTAACTTCTCTTTCAGATTTTTTCATCATTAGTGTATAGGAATGCAAGAGATTTCTGTGAATTAATTTTGTATCCTGCAACTATATCAAATTCATTGATTAGCTTTGTTTTTTGGTGGCATCTTTAGGATTCTCTATGTATAGTATCATGTTATCTGCAAAGAGTGACAGTTTTACTTCTTCTTTTCCAATATGTATTCCTTTTATTTCTTTTTCTTCTCTGATTGCCGAGGCTAGGACTTCCAAAAGTATGTTGAATAACAGTGGTAAGAGTCTACATCCTTGTCTTGTTCCTGATCGTAGAGGAAATACTTTCAGTTTTTCACCATTGAGAATGTTTGCTGTGGGTTTGTCATATATGGCTTTTATTGCGTTGAGGTAGGTTCCCTCTATGCCCACTTTCTGGAGAGTTTTTATCATAAATGGGTGTTGAATTTTGTCAAAAGCTTTTTCTTCATCGACTGAGATTACCATATGGTTATTATTCTTCAATTTGTTAATATGGTGTTATCACATTGATTGATTTGCATATATTGAAGAATGCTTGCATCCCTGGGATAAATCCCACTTGATCATGGTGTATGATCCTTTTTTTTTTTTTTTTGGCAGTACACGGGCTTCTCACTGCCATGGCTTCTCCCATTGCAGAGCACAGGCTCCGGATGTGCAGGCTCATCGGCCAGGGCTCACAGGCCCAGCCGCTCCACAGCATGTGGGATCCTCGCGGACTGGGGCATGAACCCCCGCCCCCCGCATCGGCAGGCGGACTCCCAACCACTGTGCCACTAGGGAAGCCCCTGTTGAGGATTTTTTCATCTATATTCATCAGTGATATTGGTCTGTAATTTTCTTTTTTTGTAGTATGTTTGTCTGGTTTTGGTATCGGGGTGATGGTGGCCTCACAGAATGAGTTTGGGAGTGTTCCTTCCTCTGCAATGCTTTGGAAGCGTTTGAGAAGGATGGGTGTTGGCTCTTCTGTAAATGTTTGATAGAATTCACCTGTGAAGCTATCTGGTCCTGGACTTTCGTTTGTTGGAAGATTTTTTTTTTTTTTTTGGGCGGAACGCGGGCCTCACTGCTGCGGCCTCTCCCGTTGCGTAGCACAGGCTCCAGACGCGCAGGCTCAGCAGCCATGGCTCACGGGCCCAGCCGCTCCACGGCATGTGGGATCTTCCCGGACCGGGACATGAACCCGTGTCCCCTGCATCAGCAGGTGGAGTCTCAACCACTGTGCCACCAGGGAAGCCCTGTTGGAAGATTTTTAATCACAGTTTCAATTTCATTACTTGTGACTGGTCTGTTCATATTTTCTATTTCTTCCTGGTTCAGTCTTGGAAGGTTATATCTTTCTAAGAATTTGCCCATTTCTTCCAGGTTGTCCATTTTATTGCCATAGAGTTGTTGTAGTAGTCTCTTAGGATGCTTTGTATTTCTGTGGTGTCTCTTGTAACTTCTTCTTTTTCATTTCTAATTTTATTGATTTGAGTCCTCTCCCTCTTTTTCTTGATGAGTCTGGCTAATGGTTTATAAATTTTATCTTCTCAAAGAAACAGCTTTTAGTTTTATTGATCTTTGCTACTGTTTTGTTTCTATTTCAGTTATTTCTGCTCTGATCTTTATGATTTCTTTCCTTCTGCTAACTCTGGGCTTTGTTTTACTGTTTTCTTTGTTTCTATTTCAGTTATTTCTGCTCTGATCTTTATGATTTCTTTCCTTCTGCTAACTCTGGGCTTTGTTTGTTCTTCTTTCTCTAGTTCCTTTAGGTGTAAGGTTAGATTGTTTATTTGAGATTTTTCTTGTTTCTTCAGGTAGGCTTGTATTGTTATAAACTTCCCTCTTAGAACTGCTTTTGCTGCAACCCATAGGTTTTGGATTGTCGTGTTTTCATTGTCGTTTGTCTCTAGGTATTTTTTTATTTCCTATTTGATTTTCAGTGATCTCTTCGTTATTTAGTAACATATTGTTTAGCCTCCATGTGTCTGTGTTTTTTAGGGTTTTTTTCCCTGTAATTGATTTGTAATCTCACAGCATTGTGGTCAGAAAAGATGTTTTATATGATTTCAATTTTCTTAAATTTACTGAGGCTTCATTTGTGACCCAAGATGTGATCTATCCTGGAGAATGCTCTGTGCACACTTGAGAAGAAAGTGTAATCTCCTGTTTTTGGATGGAATGTCCTATAAATATCAATTAAATCTATCTGGTCTACTGGGTCATTTAAAGCTTGTGTTTCCTTATTAATTTTCTGTTTGGATGATCTGTGCATTGGTGTAAGTGAGGTGTTAAAGTCTCCCATTATTATTGTGTTACTGTCCATTTTTTTCTTTTATAGCTGTTAGCAGTTGCCTTATGTATTGAGGTGCTCCTATGTTGGGTGCATATATATTTATAATTGTTATATCTTCTTCTTGAATTGATGTCTTGATCGTTATGTAGTGTCCTTCCTTGTCTCTTGTAACATTCTTTACTTTAATGTCTATTTTATCAGATATGAGTATTGCTACTCCAGCTTTCTTTTGATTCCCATTTGCATGGAACATCTTTTTCCATCCCCTCACTTTGTCTGTATGTGTCCCTAGGTCTGAAGTGGGTCTCTTGTAGATAGCATATATATGGGTCCATTCAGCGAGCCTGTGTCTTTTGGTTGGAGCATTTAATCCATTCACATTTAAGGTAATTATCGATATGTATGTTCCTATGACCATTTTCTTAATTGTTTTGGGTTTGTTTTTGTAGGTCCTTTTCTTCTCTTGTGTTTCCCACTTAGAGAAGTTCCTTTAGCATTTGTTGTAGAGCTGGTTTGGTGATGGTGAATTCTCTTAGCTTTTGCTTGTCTGTAAATCTTCTGACTTCTCGTCAAATCTGAATGAGATCCTTGCTGGGAAGGGTAATCTTGGTTGTAGGTTCATCACTTTAAATATGTCATGCCACTCCCTTCTGGCTTGTAGAGTTTCTGCTGAGAAATCAGCTGTTTACCTCATGGGAGTTCCCTTGTATGTTGTTTGTCGTTTTTCCCTTACTGCTTTCAATCATTTTTCTTTGTCTTTAATTTCTGCCAATTTGATTACTATGTGTCTCGGCGTGTTTCCCCTTGGGTTCATCCTGTATGGGACTCTCTGTGCTTCCTGGACTTGGGTGGCTATTTTCTTTCCCATATTAGGGAAGTTTTCAACTATAATCTCTTCAAATATTTTCTCAGGTCTTTCTCTCTTCTCCTTCTGGGACCCCTATAATGCGAATGTTGTTGCGTTTATGTTGTCCCAGAGGTCTCTCAGGCTGTCTTCATTCCTTTTCATTCTTTTTCCTTTATTCTGTTCTGCATCAGTGAATTCCACCATTCTGTCTTCCAGGTCATTTATCTGTTCTTCTGCCTCAGTTATTCTGCTATTCATTCCTTGTAGTGTAGTTTTCATTTCAGTTATTGTATTGTTCATTTCTGTTTATTTGTTCTTTAATTCTTCTAGGTCTTTGCTAAACATTTCCTGCATCTTCTCGATCTTTGCCTCCATTCTTTTTCTGAGGTCCTGGATCATCTTCACTGTCATTATTCTGAATTCTTTTTCTGGAAGGGTGCATATCTCTACTTCATTTATTTGTTTTTCTGGGGTTTTATCTTGTTCCTTCATCTGGTACATAGCCCTGTGCCTTTTCATCTTGTCTATTTTTCTGTGAATGTGTTTTTTGTTCCACAGGCTGTTGCTAAATGATACACATGTCTAGGGGGCTAGAATGGCAACATGTTGGCTGACTGCTCCAGGAGCTCTAATCTGGCAAGAGCCTGCTTGTGGCGGCGGCTGCTGCTGGTGGTTTTCCTTCCTTCCTTCCTCCCTCCCTTCCTTTTTCAGAGAGTATCTTATTGAGGATCTTCTAGAAGCAAATGAAGCAGGTTTTTTGAGTGCAACATAAAAGAGAGACATTCTAAAGGTGGGGTCAATAGGCAAAAGGGCAAGAGAGCTGGTAGAGATGCCAAGTAGAACAGCATCTAGATAGAAGACATCTGTGTAGAGTCTAGAGGACATCTATGAAACCAGAGCTTCTTTTACAACATCATCAGTTAAAACATTGGAGAAGAATGAGGAGGAGCAGTCCCACACTACCTGGTTAAGGTGGACATTCCATAAACTGGAGAAGCTGAAAGAAGAACTTACAAAGGTTTAAAGAAATAAACTGTGTGGTTTACATAGAGCACCCATTAAGTTTCATAACCTGTGGGACTATATTATATAGTATGATTTGGGAGCTTAATAAGGGAAGTTCCATTTCTAACCTCTGAGAAAACTAAATGAATATAAGTATTTAATCTATATGTGAATTGCCCCTAAGGAACCACGTGAAGCCATTTAACAAGAAGAGCTATTTCAAGTGGAAGAAACCCTCATCAGCATGTGATAACCAGAGTATCATGTGACCTCAGTGCCTACTTCACAACTAGAACCCCTCTGCTTTAGAAGGAACGATCAAGTAAAGGGGTACAGCTCTCCTGTGGAACTTTGCGTTTTTTTGGTTTTTTTGTTTTGGGTGGGTATTTTTTTGGCTGTATGGTGCGGCATGTGGGACCTTAGTTCCCCAACCAGGGACTGAACCAGCACCCCTTGCATTTGGGAGCATGGAGTCTTAACCACTGGACCGCTAGGGAAGTCTGTCTCCTGTGGAACTTTGAAAGACGGTACTCTACTAGGAAGAGGGGAGGCATGTTTGTACCAAAGCTAAAATGGTGACAAGCACCCATGCTGCTTACTCCTTTCCAAGAGTCAAGTGTCCTACAGGAACTGTTAATCTCCTGGAAAGCAGGAACTCCTTGGGGAACACCGATATTTACTCAACCACCTAAGAGTCACCTTGCCAATCTCAGCCTGACCCTCATTCCCACTCACCCTGGAAATGGAGAGGACTTGTGGACCATATACCCCAGGCTCCCTAAACTCTGCCAAGTACCAACAACCTGGAGCTAAAGTTTCCCTGTAAACCCAATATAGTAGTGTCCAATGGCAAAGATCATAAAACTACTTTTGTTAATTTATAACTATAATTTATAGCTAATTTATAACTTTCACTGAAACTTAGACAAGTCATTAATTATCTCTGGTCTTCAGTTTCCCCACCCATAAAGTGCAGCTAATACTTCCCTTATAATTTATATGAAAAAGCCCAGTACAATGCCTGACATAAAGCAGGCATTTAGATAACAGGTTGTTTTTATCTAAGAAGCAAAAGTCTGTAGAAAGAAGATAAAATAAAATGTTTGAGCTTGAAAATAACTCTGCCAAGAATCAAATACTTAGTGGTATTCAACCAAGGGAGTTAGAAATGTGTGTGGTGGGAGAGAAGGGGTGGCTCTAAAGATGAACATGGTATTTAGTGAGAGGGCCAAGGGTCTTATAAATATGCCCCACATAAAGAAGAACTGTCCACACAATATGCCAATAACACACTCCTGTTGAGAGACCGAAAGAGTACAACCAATCTAAAATGAGGGAAGAAGACCCACTTTGTAAATTATTAAATATGGCAAGAATTCCTTTTAGGAAGAGAAATGAGCTGAAACAACGTATTATTATAAAAATAAGGAGAATGGATTCTTTCTAGAAAAGACCATTAAAGACTCAAGAAGAGACCACCCAACCAAAACCAAAACCAAACAAAACAAGCTTTGTTGTTAAAACAGAAAGATGAGGGACTTCCCTGGCAGTCCAGTGGTTAAGACGTCGCCTTCCAATGCAGGGGATGCAGGTTCAATCCCTGATCAGCGAGCTAAGATCCCACATGCCTCTTGGCCAAAAAACCAAGAAATAAAACAGAAGCAATATTGTAACAAATTCAATAAAGACTTAAAAAAAAAGGTCCACATCAAAAAAAAAAACCTTTAAAAAAAAAAAAAACAGAAAGATAAGGCATAGAGAAGTTACCTAACTTGTCCAAGTTTGTGCCCAGGCAACATAGTCCTACATTCCAAACGCCTACCACTACACTATACTCAATGCACTAGCAAGCTAAGAGTGAGCAGAAAAACTGAAAGAGCCATTCATGCCAAGGTTAACATAGCAGCTTATTTTTTTCACATGTTCACAGCTGTGGTTTTATGTATATTATGTATATTTCACTATCTGCCAGTAATTTAACAGTTCTGCTATCATGACATGTTTTATAATCAACATTAAACTGAATTCAATGGAATACAGTAGCTTGTAAATGGAATTAAATTCTTTATTAGAGTAGATGGAGGGTTTGCAAACTATACTCCACACAGCCCTGGAGGTCACCTCAGACAGAAGGCAGGAAAACACAGGCCACGGAGGCTCCCAATTCAACAAACCAAGTTTCAGTTTTATCTTCTCTCTTTTTTGGAGGAGGCATTCACATATACTTTTATCAAGAAAAGGGTTCCACTGATTAAGGAAAATGCTTGAAAACCATGGAATCAGATGAACTATTAAGATCCCCTGTAGGTATTAGATTTCAAAGTCCTGAAAAACAACTCACAGACTATATGACCAAGAAAGGCTTTGAAGTTTTTACTGCCTTCAGAGCTAGTATATTTATACGCTACCTACTTATAGAATTTGAGAGGGATGTTACAAGTATAAATTTTAATGTCACATATAGTGATAATTATTTTTAATTTAACAATAAAACACACACACACAAAATAAGACTAGAGCTCTCAAGCATGGGAGAACACTATGAAGCAGTATCTTTGCATCAAAGAAATTTTTTTTAAAGTCATGTATGTTGTCTTCCTCCTCCTTTAAAAACACTGACACGCATTTAAAAATTTGAGTAGCCACTCTCCACTCTGCACTTGGCTCAGCTTTTTCAAGAGTTACAAAGATAAATGAGACATGTATCACCTTATGTTTTAAAAGCGATATTAGACATTCATCAAATTAACTGGGCAGAAAGAGGTAAAGTGCCAAAGAGAGGCAAAGAAGAAGGAAAGAGATTATGAAATGGAGCTCAGCAATGGGAGAAACCATTTGCAAGTAAGAAGATTCTCAGGAAAGGTGGCCTGAGAAGAGGGGAGAAATAATCTCTCTGCATTCTGATAGATGATTGTTACATGATGTTGATTCTGTATTCAACAAATAGTTCACTGTCTAGTAGGAAAAAAGGATAAGCAAACAAACACCTAAAACACAATGTGTTAACTATAATAACAAGTGTGTGCATAATATAAGTGAAAAGGGAAGTAGGTATTTCCTTTGGGTAGAGGGGTAAGAAGGGGGGAGGAGGGAAGGAGGAAAGGTGAGTTCACCAGGGTGCTGAGGATGAGCAGGGGTTTGTTGTAAAGAAAAAGGTATTTCAGGCAATGGGAACAACATAAGCAAGGGCATGAAGAAGTGAAATCATGTGGTGTCTTTGGGGACTGGCTGTGGAGAGTAAAGAGGTGACTAAGGATGAAAGTGAAAAAGAGACCAGACCAGATCATGAGGAGCTTTTTTTTTTTTTTTTTTTTTTTGCGGTACGCGGGCCTCTCACTGTTGTGGCCTCTCCTGCTGTGGAGCACAGGCTCCGGACACACAGGGTCAGCGGCCATGGCTCACAGGCCTAGCCGCTCTGCGGCATGTGGGATCTTCCCAGACCGGGGCACGAACCCGTGTCCCCTGCATTGGCAGGCGGACTCTCAACCACTGCACCAACAGGGAAGCCCCATGAGGAGCTTTAAGCCCTGTGCCAAGGAGTTTGGCTCCATTACAGGAGGCACAAAGGTTTTCGGCAAAGAATGATGTTACAAAGGATGACACTAACATTATAATTTTTTTCAGTCAGAGAAATACTTCAAGTTTCCACTGGCTGCAAAAACATATGAGAAAATTAATCCCAGGACTCCTTTAAATAGCTCCAAAGGTCCCACTGGCCATGAGTCCCCAGTTAAGAGCTGCCTGAGGACAGGAACTCTTTTTTAATTTATTTTTCTCTGGATCTCTAGGACATAGAATATAGAGAAACAAATAGGAATTGGTCTGTGATTAAGGATGATAAGACAGAACAAAAGATGACTCAAGCTTCTGGCCTGATCATCTCAGTGGGATAACAATTACAAGAATATAAGTTTTGCCTAGGAGATACTAAAATACAAAACTCTACAGAATATCCAGGGGTTCTGTCCACAAGCACTTAAATACAGGTTTGAAACTCCAAAGAGTCTGCACCACAGATATGACTTCGAGTACCACCATGTATGCCGTACTGGTGACAGATGAAGCCAGGTGGGTGGATGAGGTCACAGAGCATAAACACGGCCCAGCTCACAATCTAGGACAGGCATACCTTGGAGATATAGCTGGTTCGGTTCCAGATCAATGCAATACAGTGAATACTGCAATAACGCAAGTCACATGAATTTTTTGGTTTCCCAGTGCATTACGTTTACTGTACACTGTAGTCTACTAAATGTGCGATAGCACTATGTCTAAGAAAACGATGTACATATCTTAATTAAAAAATCCTTTATTGGCAAAACCCGCTAACCATCATCTGAGCCTTTAGCAAGTTGTAATCTTTTTTGCTGGTGGAAGGTCTTGCCTCCAGGTTGATGGCTACAGGCTGATCAGCTTGGGAGTTGCTGAAGGCCGGGGCAGCTTAAAGTAAGAGAACAATGAAGTTTGCTGCATTGACTGACTGACTCTTCCTTTTACGAGCAATTTCTCTGTAGCATGCAGTGCTGTTTGATAGCATTTTGCCCACAGTAGAACTTCTTTCAAATTGGGAGTCAGTCCTTTCAAACCCTGCGATTGCTTTATCAACTAAGTTAAGTCCTTTGTTGTTATTTCAACAATCTTCACAGCATCTTCACCAGGACTAGGTACCATCTCAAGGAGCCACTTTCTTTGCTCGTCATAAAAAGTTAACTCCTCATCGGTTAAAGTTTTATCCTGAGATTGCAGCCATTCAGTCACGTCTTCAGGCTCCACTTCTAGTTCTCTCGCTACATCCACCACACCTGCAGTTACTTCCTCCGCTGAAGTCTCGAACCCCTCCAAAGTCATCCACGAGGGTTACAGTCAGCTTCTTCCAAACTCCTCTTAATGTTGATATTTTGACCTCCTCCCATGAATCACAAATGTTCTTAATGGCATCTAGAATGGTGAATCCTTTCCAGAAGGACTTACTTTGCCCAGATGCATCAGAGGATTCACTATAGCCTCACAAAATGTATTTCTTAAAGAACAAGACTTGAAAGTAGAAATGACTCTTTGATCTATGGCTACAGAACGGATGTTGTGTTGGCAGACATGAAAATCTCGTTGCATATCTCCATCAGAGCTCTTGGGTGACCAGGAGCACCGTCGATGAGTAGTAACGTTTTGAAAGGAAACTTTTTTTCTGAGCAGTAAGTCTCAACAGTGGGCTTGAAATGGTCAGTGAACCATGTTGCAAACAGATGTACAGTCATCCAGGCTTTGTTGTTTCATTTACAGAGCACAGGCAGAGCAGATTGAGCATAATTTTTAAGGGCCCTAGAGTTTTCAGAATGGTAAACGATCACTGGCTTCAACGTAAAGCCACCAGCTGCATTAGTCCCTAACAAGAAAGCCTGTCCTTTGAAGCCAGGCACTGACTTCTCCTCCTTAGCTAAGAAAGTCCTAGATGGCATCTTCTCCCAATATAAGGCTGTCTTGTCTACATTGAAAATCTCCTGTTTAGTGTAGCCCACCTTCATGAATTATCTTAGCTGGATCTTATGGATAACTTGCTGCAGCTTCTACATCAGCACTTGCTCCTTCACCTTGCACTTTTATGTTATGGAGAGGGCTTCTTTCCTTAAACTGCAAGAACCAACCTCTGCTAGCTTTAAACTTTTCTTCTGCAGCTTCTTCACCTCTCTCAGCCTTCACAGAGTTGAAGAGAGTCAGGGCCTTGCTCTGGATTAGGCTTTGGCTGGAGGGAATGTTGTGGCTGATTTGATCTTCTATCCAGACCACTCAAACTTTCTCCATATCAGCAATAAGGCTGTTTCACTTTTCTTATGATTCGTGTGTTCACTGGAGTAGCACTTTTCATTTCCTTGAAGAACTTTTCCTCTGCTTTCACAACTTAGCTGTTTGGTACAAGCGACCTAGCTTCTGGCCTATCTTGTTTTTTGACATGCCTTCCTCACTAAGCTTAATCATTTCTAGTTTTTAAAGTGAGAGATGTGTGACTCTTCCTTTCACTTGAACACTTAGAGGCCACTGTAGAGTTATCAACCGACCTAATTTCAATACTGTTGTGTCTCGGGGAATAGGGAGGTCCAAGGAGAGGAAACGAGATGGAGGAATGGCTAATTGGTGGAATGGTCAGAACACACACATTTACCAATTAAGTTCACAGTCTTATGTGGGCACAGTTTGTGGCATCCCAAAACAATTACAATAGAAACATCAGAGATTGCTGATCACAGGTCACCATAACAAATATAATAATAATGAAAAAGTCTGAAATATTGTGAGAATTACCAAAATGTGACACAGAGACACAAAGTGTGCAAATGCTGTTGGAAAAACGGTGCCAGCAGACTTGCTCAACGAAAGGTTGTCACGAATCTTCAATTTGTAAAAAACAAAATTATCTGTAAAGCACAATAAAGTGAACGTCAATAAGTTAAGGTATGTCTGTAGTCCCAGGGCAAAAATGAGACTAGACAAAGAACATTCAGAGAAGAAACAAGAGAAGTACCATGTGAGTCTAAGAAGGTACACACTTCAAAAAACATTTAGAGTTTGGTGCCAAATGATAGAGGGTCAGTTAGTATGAAGACTGGAAAGTGGCTACTGGATTTGGAAACTGGGTAGTTGCTGATAAATATCACTGGAGTGGGTAAAGGACTGACTAGTTTGAAAAATAAAAGTAAATGGGAAAAAGAGACAATGAGTGTAAATCACTCTGTCCAAAAAGTTTGGCAGTAAAAAGAAGAAGTGAGAGGTACTAGCATCTTGACAGGTCATCAGGTGGAGAGAAGTATCCACATTTTGTGCATCATCTTTTTTTATACAACTTCTATCTAGAGATTGTGAGAACAAGGACTGCCTTCAGTATTCCTACAGCACCTACTAGACTATATAATAAAAATAGCAGCACTACTAAATCATTGTTTAGAATGCAATATATATCTCATTACACTTCACTAAATTTTAACTAAATTCCTAGTATAAAAAGGAGACTGCTAGACTGAACCAATTAGTCATTAAATTCAAGTGATTTACCCGCATGGGGTCGCTGTTTAAAAGGGACCACACCCTGCTACATAATTTGACAGGCTCTGTGAGCAACCGGGGATGCTGTAAGATGTTACCTTAATTCCTTCACCCTGGGCTGCACAGGGACATACTCACCTCCATAGTAGAGTCCTGTAGCAGTACACATCCGCCACTGTCCCTGATACA
>NW_006787905.1:10617-41028 GCF_000442215.2 Lipotes vexillifer | reverse complement strand
ATTCCTGCTCTGCTGGGGCTGCACATCTGGACGCTGACATCTGCAATCTCTTGGGGCTCTAGCGATCTCACCATCACCATGTTCACATGTCCAAATTGGTCTCCCCCGACATATTTAAGACAAACCCCTGGAGGCCAGGCCTCTGCCCCTGAGTTCAAGCAAAAGAAAAAAATGTTAGGCAATCAATGGTCCTATGCTGAGTGCAGTTCATTACAAAACTGTAGAAGAGGTCTCTTTGTCTCTCACACATATGTAAACCTATCCACGTATCTTTGAGCTATGTAACACCTCACTGGTCAGAATCAGTCAGCAACCTCTGACCAGCAGTCTATCCCTAACAGAAAGCACACACAGCAAAAGCAAGGCATTTCCTCAAGAAAATGTGTTTTGGGTGACCCAGGGAAGGCCACACATCACACTGAATCTGTAGAACCTAAGAAATGAAGCTCAGGCCCACTTTGGAAGACTGCTTTCTCTACTAAGAACACGTGCCCATTTGCACTTGACCTTTTAAACTGACATTCAAAGTAAAAATATGTCTGATTGTCCTCAGTTTTTCCATCGAGGAAAGAGGATGAAACTTTCCATTGAGGAAAGAAGAATAGTTTCTGTATTATTTTCATTTTAGAACTGCTTTTTCCCTGATGTACGACTTTTCTTCTAGAGTCCCTAACAATGAAAAGATCGAGGGTCAAAAGACTGCAAACAAGACAAAGGAGTCAAGTGAAAGTTTCATTTTCAGGTTCAAACAGTAGTGGGGAAAATATGAATAGTGGGCCCTGAAAACAGTACAATGACCCATTGTCTCAGGGGTGATGACACCAGCAAAGGTGCTTGTAGAAAGAATAGGAATGGCAAGACAGAGAAATGGCTTTGGCAGGAATGTCTCCCTCCTTTGGAAGTGGCAACAGTCTTATTTGGTTCCCACTCCTGTACACATATTGTCACGTAAACTAACTCAAATGAGAAATCAATATATTGACTTCTGACCAGTCATAGGTAGCCACACAGTGACTAGATGTGATCTTTCCTGTGAAGTCTCTCCAACAGACTCCTTTTTACTACATACAGAAAGCTCTCTATATTTTTTTGTTGAGATACATACATTCATTATAAAAGCAAATCACCATGAAAAGCTGGACATGGAAGGACTTTCAGCATGCTTGAAACTCATCTCCTAACAGCACCCTAGGATCCCTCTGTACCTTGTTTGTGAAGTGCCAGGCCGGTTTTGATATACTTGATGGTTTACTACTGAAAAAAAGAACTGGAGAGAAAAGCAACCAACGCTCTACTGCTGAGATCTCAGCCCCATAATGAATGGCACCTGCTGTGACTCTTGGATTTTTTTTTTTTTAGGGGTAGCAGATGGAGGAGTGATCACTATGTCTGTCAGGCCCTCTTTAAAAAAAAATCCTGCCAGCAAAGTGCCCTCTTAAGTTAACACTCTAAAGGGCAACTGCTGCTGTGGAAAAGGTTGTGGATGATACACTGGCAATACATGAAAATTCTTTTTTTCATTTCTGGGGCCTATGGCCCAGCAAAAGCATATTTGTCTTAGTCAAGAATAGTAGCAGGTGACGTGAAGTACCTTGGAAAATGTCAGTCTCTTTAAGACCAAGATCCAAGAGGAAAATTAAACTACTATTATAGGGCTGAATTCACAATTATTCTTTAAAAGACACACATACACATGCATGCATGCACACACACACACACACACACGTACGTCTATAACAAGACAATGTTTATATGAAAATCCAATAATGTGTCTGTTTTCGAACTTTAAAGAAAACAAGGGAAACCAAGACTGTCTGGGTGTGGAAAATACTTCGCTGTCCTAGGCAGACAAGCACAAGCAGCTGAGACAGTTGGATCTCTCATCTGTGCAAAAGAGGGAGTACTGCTGTATTCCCAGGATACTGAATTAGTTGGTAAAATGTTAAATGATAAACAATTATGAGGCTATGGTCCTGATCTTTTTAGTATGTCAGACCCTATTGATGTGGTACTTGGAGAGCCTCTTGAAAAAACTGGAAGAGTTATACACCATCAACTCTAAAGTGTTAATCTGCTATAAAATGAAGAACCAATCATCTGCCTTCTGAGAGTTACCAACAGTTTATTATGACATATAGTTCTTACAGCTCCCAACTGTCAGATCAGGTAGTTCTGAAAAGGCCACTGATACTGACTCTTGATACAAAAGGAAGGGAAATACTGATGCGCTACTTGGCCTACCAGGCTAAGCATACTGGAAAAATCTGGATTTGAGAAGTATACCACAATAGCACTTCAAATTAAGTCTGTTACAACTGGCTTAATGGTGGGGGCGGGTAAAGAAAGACTAATCTGTGTTTTATGACTTTCCAAGTTAAGTATCGCAAGCACACATATGACTAAGGCTGTGATTCTGCAGTTATCATGGAATATAATTTCATTAAAAAACATAAAAAGTCAAAACAAAACAAGAAACCTGTCATGTGGCAATTCTGAGATGATAGAGAGCATGGCAAAAATGAAATAAAAGTCCATCAGTTGCAGAAGTCTGAGACTTACTAGGTATAAGTGATTATAGAAATAGTTTGGAGACAACAAGGAACATCCAAAGAGCAAGACAGAAGACAAACCTCAGTGAAGACACCCTCCCTCTTTTTAACCCCTGTACCTTTAGAGACTGCATTTCAAATTAAGCTACATGCAAACAGGGACCTTCACTGATCTTGTTGCCATTTTCTTCCTGTACCTGATAAAGTGACTGGAACATAAGAAACTTATTTTAAGGAGTCAAAAGAAAAATGGAGGGAATAGTTGTTCTTTCTCAAGTTTCTTTTTTTCCCTCAACTGTTGTTTCATATTCACTTCTATGTAGTTTAGAAAATAAAGATGACTCTGACGTCACTCTCTCATATAACAATCATAACTACTTCATTAAAGTCAGAGAAACACCAGAGTTATGATATGCTTAGTTTAACACTCACCACAGCTGGACAGCAGAGCATGGCTATAACAACTGAAAAGCTGTAAGTGCTGGTAAAGAGAATTGTCTCCTTTCACCTTCAGAGGGACAGTTTCAAATTTTCATTTTAAACTCCAACTGTAAAGTTTCCTGGTCATGTTTCCCAAACTTCTAAAACTTACACAGTACCAAAAGTTTGGATCCTGGGATTCTGCATCTATGTCATTAAATGTCTCACTTCAGTTTTTCTATGATCTGAATATAAGGACTTAATATTAGGTGTTTAATTTTAAACAATGTGTGTCATTTATCTTCTTTGGGGAAGGTGCTGGGACAGCTATATGCAGTTCCTATCAATCTCATCTGTTGTAAATTTGAATTCCTGGTATGCCTGAAACATGACAGTAGAGAAGCACCGTGAAAAACTATTTATGAAACTCTTTCCGTGAGCACTTATCTCTTAGGGAAGGTTATGAATGAGAGTAAGAGAGCCTGAGGAGAAACAGCTAAGCCCTACCCTACTTGTTTTTTTTTTTTGGGGGGCCATGCCAGGCGGCATGAAGGATCTTAGTTCCCCAACCAGGGATTGAACCCATGCCCCCTGCATTGGGAGCAGAGAGCCTTAACCACTGGACTGCCAGGAAAGCCCCGGCCTACCCTACTTCTTTGTGTTACCACTCTATTTCCAGAAAAAACCCAGGCCAGATTAGAATGACATCAAAGAACCAGTGTCTGTGCATGCTTTCCTTATCTCTCTCTCTAATAACATACCTGTCACTTAATTATGTGAGGCCAGTTTCTTCTTAATCAAATGGAAATCATTTAGTTTACAGACACAAAACTATTTTACAACTGATGGAACGATTTCCAGAAGAATAAAAAACCTACCTGTTCCAAGTACCTCGAAAGGTAAAATCTCTAGCAACTGTTGCCCAGTTTTTAAGAGGTGTACAGGAACAAAAATGTCCTTTTACAGGAAGACAGGCTGAAGACCCAGAGACTGTTTTAAACTGGAGTTACTATGCAAAAGCAGGACACTAAAACAAATTTTCTCCAAGTCAAGGTGAAAGGCAAGCTCTTCGGGGTTCTGATTTGACATTCTCGCCATTTTATATCAAACCCTTACAATCTCCCATTAACCCAAGGAACTGTCTAGTGAGTGAGTAGATATTTCAAGAGGCTTTCTGAAATATAAAATGGTTATTTTGCAGCAAGATGGTATTTAAAACATTTTAACAGTACTCTAACAACTTTCAATATTTAAAAACACTATAAAGAACCCATGGAAAGCCAGACCATTTCCAGTGTTTTCATCATTAAGTAAACAAGGTCTTGGATTAATTCTTTTAAATAAACAAAACTTTTAATAAGCTATACTTTCTAAACAAACGTTACTCATTTTAAAAATTCATGGCTAGGTTTCAAAAGCATTTTTGACCAGTAACACAGATTTTAGTACTTCAGATAAGAAATATGATGAATAAAAGCTGACCTAAAGAGATTGTTTTAATATTTTTAAAAGCAGACAACACTAAGAAAGGTAGGAAAGAAATTAGACAACATAAAGATAATCAAACTTGGAACATGAATTTCAAGAAAAATAGAAAAATCGCTGTTTTCCTGTATTACCATGTGCCTCTCAAACTTAACAATGCACCACACAGTGTTATAACCAAAAGAGAAAAAAAGCTAATGAAAATTCACAAAGCCACTGATGTCCCCAGTCATCTACAACACTGGGTCAATCCAGATTATGTGCTTTTGCTCAGTGACACACCATCCAAGGTAAAATTACTTCCAAATTAGCCAGAAAAACTAAGAATAATAATTTGGTACATTAATTATTATATAAAAGGCTAGCTTGGCCAGTCTCTCCCCGTCATAAAAGAACTGAAGTATAAAGAACTGAAAAGTAAACAAGGTCCAATAAAAGGTCACTTTTATAGGTTTGAGTCCCCAGAGTTTTATATCATATCACATCAGATTACCTTACTAGACACGGTTCCCCGACACCAACAAACTGTTAGCTAAATATTCCTTTTGTCTAGTTTTCCATCTCTTAGAATTTCTTTTGTAAATCCTCATTAATAAGGAAGTTAAAGCATCCTCACCTAGTCAGCATAAATTGTTACTGGATGAGACAAGAAATACTGAACTCACTCAAATTAAAAAAGTCATTAGAAAAGAATTTAACAAGTAAAAGGTGATAATAAACAGTTACTAATACATATTCAGATACTATTTTCAAAGAACTACAGTTAACTTATGTTAAATTTTTCTTAAGTCAGCAGTACGTCAAAACAATGTTTTTAAAAAAAAGCAATTTCTCAATCTTTCCATCTTTTCTATTCTGAGCAAATCCCTACACTTCTTACCCAATTTTTCAAAATGATGTTAACATCTCAAATAGATAGCTCAATGCAAATTTCAGATACAATCAACCTTGTGGTTGCAAAGAAATGAGCTTTCAAAATAGCAGATGCTCACAACTCTAACTACCCTGTTCCATTCAAGGATGCACCTCCTCTAGCTTGCTGGAAATAAGTGGAAGATTAATTAGAGCAGAAATAAAATGATGGAGTAGAACTGTACAGGTGGAGACAATACCACCACCACACACAGGCCTAGTTCCTGGTATCAAAAGAATATTGAATTGTGTTTAAATGTCATCAAGACCTAAATTATTCCTAATCTAGGGAGTATTTTATGGGTGTTTGGGTCATCATACCAGTACAAGAAAATTCTACATCATGTATAAGGAAAAGCTCAGAGTTACACAATCACATAATTTAAGCTAAAACACTTCCTTATTTCTTTTAACTAAGAAAAAGAAAACTGGGCAAGGAAGATTGCTCATTATACATTTACCAGAATTTTGGATTCGCCATGTTTTTATAAATTGAGTATCAGGAGGTATCGACTCCCCTTCTCCTATGGTGACATCTTCAACAAAGGACATAGAGGGCACACTGATGTTTGGGCTCTCAAAGTCATAATAGGCGCCAATTGCTGCTTGTAGGTTCCTACAAATAAAGAGAAAAGGCAAAAGACTTCAGTCCTCTCCAGAGCATATTATCCTAATTGTCAAACAAAAGGAACCTATAGAACCCATATATAGAAGGTATATAGACGGCTCCTGGTATGTTAATCTTCAGAGTCGTTGATTCTGGCTAAGGAACAACAGGAAAAATGGCAGGACCAAAAACTTGTGCATCACTTTCTTCCCAAGGTACCCACATAGAAAGTAACAAACATAATTAGCACCATCAGCAACAATGTGAGGAAATCCCCCTCTTACCCACAAGGACAGCAAGTATGGGTAAGGAAGTCAATTAAAAGAGAGCTCCTCTGTAGCTGTGACTAAAATCCAAAGAAGCTCCATTAAAAAAAAAATCTAATTATTTTTTTAAAAAAGCAATACACACACATGATTCAAAGTTTCATACAATGAAAAATACCCATCTTATCTCTTCCTTCCCACACACACACACACACACACATACACACACACAGGTAATCATTTGTTCATATTACTTTCTTAAATACCCTTCCAGAACTTCCTTATGCACATACAAGCAAATGATATACATTCTTATTTCCCCCCTTCTTACACAATTGGTAGCATATTACACACTGCCTTTTCCTTTATTCCCTTAACACTGTATCATGAAGACATTTCTAAGTCAGTACACAATGAATATCCTCATTGTTTTTTACAGCTGTATCCACTGTATAGATATATCATTATTTAGGTAACCAATCCACTTTTGAGTTTGCTTCCAATCTTTAATTCTTCCATATATAAGATTAAGCACACATAGTTTAACATACAAGTGCATCTGTAGGATAAAGTCCTACAAGTGATACCGCTGGGTCAAAGGGCATATATTTGTGGCTTTAATCGATATATCTAAACTTCCCTCAATAAAAAAGTTACATACTTAATGAATGCTCCCACCAAGAATGTATGAGAGTGTCTATTTCCCCACTTGCTCATCAACGGTGTTTCTCCAACATTTTGGATTTTTGTCGATCTGACAGGTAAAAAATAAGATCTTGGTGAGGTCTTAACACCATTTTGTAAATAGTGGTGTTCTTTATTTTGTTTTTTAAGATTTATTTATTTATTTATTTTTGGCTGTATCGGGTCTTAGTTGCAGTACACAGGATCTTCGTTGAGGCATGCGGTATCTTTCGTTGTGGCGCGTGGGCTCTTCGTTGTGGTGTGCTGGCTTCTCTCTGGTTGTGGCATGTGGGTTTTCTCTTCTCTAGTTGTGGCACGCAGGCTCCAGGGCGCATGGGCTCTGTAGTTGTGGCGCGCGGGTTCCAGAGCACGCGGGCTCTAGTTGAGGCGTGCAAGTGCCGTAGTTTTGGCACACGGGCTTAGTTGCCCCGCGGCATGTCGATCTTAGCTCCCTGATCAGGGATCGAAGCCACGTCCCCTGCATTGTAAGGTGAATTCTTTACCACTGGACCAACAGGGAAGTCCCTGGTGTTCTTTTCAATTACTTATAAACCCCCTTAGGTCAGAAGGAACTACCAAGCACACAAACCAGAGTCCCTAACTGAACAGAATCACACGACTGACAGCTTGGTTCTTCAGTGCCAGAGACCAAAGGCCGCTAAGGGGTTTAAGTTAGCTGTATTCATTAAAGATCAAAGAAATTGTCGGTAATTACATTAACCATTTCTCTTATGGTCTTCCTCAAACTAGTGACATCATCCCCAGTCCCCACAGAATAACAACACAAATAGCATTTTTCTAAACATAACCCAACCATAAGCCAATGGATCCAGTGGGTTGTTTTTAATTATGTATAAACATAGCATGAAATAAGCTCTGACAGTACACAACTGTTCAACAGACATGCTATTAACAGCAAATACTTTTCTGCTGGGGGCCTGCTTGCTCTTCCAGGTGTTTGCAGCTGCCAGAAAGGAAGGCTATATTTAGAGCAGCTACCTCAGGTCAAGCCTCATGCAATGGCGGCCTGCAGTATTAGTGAGTCATGACTGGAATTACACCACCACCAACTGCTGGCCCGTCATGTGTGTGCTAGATAAAATTTACATGGAGCAGAGCTGGGCCAGGGTCCAAACTGTGCCTGTTTACTTGACCATTCAATAGGAAGGCTTAGACTTCAGTTTTTCCAGCAACTTCCTTATCTAGCTGACACTGATCTCAAGTGAAGAATATGTGACTGGTCGAACTTGGGGATGCCCAGACCCTACCGCCCGCAAACAGACTTAGGAGTACATCTGGAATCAGCCTTACACTTAGGGATCAGAGATAAAACAAGGGAGAGAGAAATAAGCCTAGGTTGCATTTTGTTCTTCTGAAACTTTTTATAAAAACCAAGTGGCCACTTTTTTATAAAGATAATTTTTCTGCCGAAGGTCTCAGGCAAACAGCCTGAATTGTCTTCTGTTCACTTGGCTGTAAAATACGCTTGGGAGGGAAGAGACTATTTGTGCACTCAGGACAATTGCCAATGCTCATCCTCAGCCTGTGTCATATTTCGCCACTTGGCTCTGCCTGATATCAAACAGGACTTCGAGACCAGCACAGGAGAAACACTAGCAAGTGGAAAAGTCCAGCTACCCTACTTAGGCAGATCCATCCCCCTCCCAAATCTCCTTTCACATATTCCAACTCATCCCACAGCCAAGCCAACAAAACTGCTTACTTGTACCTGTATTATACAGAAAATTCAACCAGAGAAAGATTAAGGAATACTTTTAAAGCCCAAAGTGAAACTGAAAGTAGTGAACTGGACTCCTAGCAGGATGAAGAAGTGAAGGATGACAAAGCACAATCATTTCCAAAGTACAAGGTGGAGAGAAGACATTAGCCCGGTGGTACTCTAACCCATCAGGCAGGTACACAGCTCCTCGGCACTTGGACCATTTAGATCACTGCCTCACAGGGCCAAGGAACCGCAGGAAGAGACTAAACAGCTCCTATTCAGTGTGAGAACAAGCAGACATGATAGCATGTATTCCTGTTCAAAACAACATACCCAACTATTATTAGCCAATAAAAAACTCTACATGAAACAGAGCTGGCTGAGGAGATGGGAAAGGGAGGACACTGACTCAGTATGCAGCCCAGCCTGAAAGTTTAAACTTCCAGGTTCCTTCAGTGTTTTTGCTCAAGAAAAGTTTTTACTCTGATTTTAAAAAGTTAAAAGTGCCCTAAAGAACAAAGGGAGGCAGTGTTAATAGGGGGGAAAAGGGCACAGGCAAAGATGGATGATAGCGATGGTTACATAACATTGTGAATATACTTTATGCCACAGAACTGTGCACTGAAAAATGGTTAAAATGGTAAAATTTTATTTTACTTTATTTTTTACTGATGTATAGTTGATTTACAATGTTATGTTAGTTTATGATGTACAGCAAAGTGATTGAGATATATATATTATTTATCATATTCTTTTCCATTATGGTTTATTACAGAATACTGAATATAATTCCCTGTGCTATACAGTAGGACCTTGCTGTTTATCAGGTGGTGGGTATCTGCTAATCCCAAACTCCTAATTTATCCCTCCCCCACCCCCTTTCCCCTTTGGTAACCATAAGTTTGTTTTCTGTCTGTGAGTCTGTTTCTGTTTTGTAAATAAATTCATTTGGATCATATGTTAGATTCCACATATTGGTGATACCACACGGTATTTGCCTTCCTGACTTACTTCATTCACTTAGTATGATAATCTCTAGGTCCATGCATGTTGCTGCAGATGGCATTATTTCACTCTGTTTTATGGCTGAGTAGTATTTCATTGTATATATTTACCACATCTTCATTATCCATTCACCTGTCGATGGATATTTAGGTTGCTTCCACGTCTTGGCTATTGTAAATAGTACTGCTATGAACATGGGGGTGCATGTACCTTTTCAAATTAGTTTTCTCCTGATATATGCACAGAAGTGGAACTGCTGGATCATATGGCAACTCTATTTTTAGTTTTTTAAGGAACCTCCAAACTGTTTTCCATTGTGGCTGCACCAATTTACATTCACACCAACAGTGTAGGAGGGTTCCCTTTTCTCCACACCCTATCCAGCATTTGTTATTTGTAGACTTTTTAATAATGGCCATTCTGACCAGTGTGAGGTGATGACTCACTGCAGTTTTGATTTTCATTTCTTTAATAATTAGCGATATTGAGCATCTTTTCATGTGCCTATTGGCCATCTGTATGTCTTCTTTGAAGAAATGTCTATTTAGGTCATCTGCCCATTTTTTTCATTGGGTTGTTTGTTTCTTTGTCATTGAGTTGTATGAGCTGTTAGTATATTTTGGAAATTAAGCCCTTGTCAGTTGCATTGTTTGCAAATATTTTCTCCCAGTCCATAGGTTGTCTTTTCATTTTGCTTATGGTTTTCTTGCTGTGCAAAAGCTTTTAATAGGTCCCATTTGATTATAAAATGGTAAAATTTTAAATGGCTTCATTTGGAGGCAGCTCCTAACCCCTGGCTATGGGGCTTTGAACAAGTGGTTAAGCATCTGTGTCAGTTTACTCATGTGCAAAACTGAGTTTTTTTATTGTACGGTTGCTTATATTTTTTATTACAAAGTTGGGCATTATAAAGTTGGCTGTGAAGACTGCATGAGGCAATGTGTGTAAATGCCAATGCCCTAGGTTGGCAGTCATTCATTCAACAAATATTTAATTAACGAGCATTTATCCATGTTCTAGGCACTCGGCCTGGGTCTAGGGATAGAACAGACAGCAAAACAGACAAGGGCCCTCTCCGTTACAAAGCCTAGCAGACTGCAGCAAGCCAGGGACACTCAAAGAAGGGTAACTGCAACTACCTCTCACACTGAGGCTTATCAGCCCAAGGCAGCTTTTCCATCTTGGGGTAATAAAAAAAAATGGGCTTGGTGCACAATACAGTTTCAACTGCACTGATAATCAGGTTAACCTGATTTGGAGTAGAAGAATCTGGTGATGCTGATATGTGTTTCCTGATGAAATGCAGTTTTATAACTAAGAAGCAATATTGTCCAACCTTCATTTTATAGATGAGGCCACAGATGCAATGACAGGTAAATAACTTGCCCCAGGCTAGATAGTCAATTATTAGTACAAGTCAGAACCACATCTATTCAAAGGCATAAAACTTTTACCTTACCCAGAATTTTCCAGTTTTCTACTAATGCTCTGAACATCTGATTTTAAGAACATATTAAGTACCATCATGAATTCTATAAATGAATTAATTGTAACTTCTCATTAAACTGAATTCCTGAAAGTGGTCAAATGCCTAATCTTGCATATATTCACAAACACAAAACATTTATTTTTGTACTATTTATACAAACATAAGTCAGATTGACAGTCTTATGAAGAAAAATCATATATATATACTGAATATACAGTCAGGAACATAATCCCAAAAATACGGGGGTAGAAGAAAACAGTTAAGAAAACTAGGAAATCAGAATTAAAGAGGGAATGCCCGAAGTCTAAGTATTAGCTCAGATTCTCAGCAAAATAAAATTAGACACCTTCTCTTTCCACTCGCTGAACAAGTAAGAAACTCAAAAGGGTCCAAATTGTTTATAAGAAAAAAAAACTATCCATCTAATTTGGACATAAATTAAAATGGGAAATCAGAATATTGAATCAATCTAGTTAAACATGAACAGTAGCATCTTCAGGCTTCAAGCAGTACCTATCCTGAACTTCAAGAAGTTTCCGTCACCTGTGGAGCACCAATGATACTGCTCCTAAGGCACAAGCTCATCAGGAACCAGAAAGACCTCATTATCTTTGAATGACTGAAAAAACCTGATTAGAAAAAGGATCAGCAAAACAGATGTCAGTTCTTACCCGGGCTTTCCAACATCTACCCGGGCTTTCCAACATCAACTCAGCAGGCATGTAACATGGAAGACCAAAAACAGAGGCCAAAAATGTGTACTTGTGATACTTGTGAATTTTAAGCCCTGAGAAGAAACTGAGAATTTCATTAAAGCAAAGATGAATGCAGGTAGGGAATAGAAGTTGGGCTAAAGAAGACTTAAAATACTTTCAAACCTAAAAATTAACTAATAGATGATATTATTTAATACATGAAGACAGTAAGAAGAAAGAAAGAATATGTGAAAGATTTCATTAAGAGGAGCAACAAAGTTCACACCAGTATTTACCCACTTCTCAGGGCCCTAGCAAGCCCAAGATTGTTTCTTCCTCTTCTCTTCCTGGCTATTTACTGATCCATTAATTTTAATACTTTTTAGAACTGGTCCCTCTAACATCAGCAGTTATACCTTTTCCAAAGAGAAAGTAAAACACTAGCATTCTGCCATGAAAACCCAAGGTGGTGGCACTGTTCTAGATTTAAAGAGAGGGTCCAGGGGTTAGGCGCTTTCACTGCCGTGGCCCAGGTTCAGTCACTGGTCAGGGAACTAAGATCCCTCAAGCCTTGTTGAGCAACCCCCAAACACAAAAAAATTCAAAGAGACATAACAACCAAATGCAATATATGATCCTTGAGGTCCCTGAATGGATTCTGATTCTATAAAAAAAAAAAGGGGGGGGGGTTAAAAATGATACATTTGGGAAGAACTGAGCAAACTTACAATATGTACTGGATATTTTTTTAGTACTAAAGAATTTTTGTAAATTATCTTAGTGTCTTACTATGTAGTTATGTAAAGGAATGTCCTTTTTTTTAGAAGCATGCTGAAATATTTAAGGATGAAGGGTCGTGATGTCTACAACTTTCAAATGATTCAAAAACTTTTTATACAGAGAAAACAAATTACGGCAAAAATGTTAACCACTGTTGTTGAATCAGGTGGCAAGTATAAGGATATATACTCTGATTCTTTTAAAATTTTCTATAGGTTTGAATAGTTTATAAAAAAGGTAAATGAAAACAAAAACAGAAGAAAGAAAAGGTATCTTTTTTCCCACCACTGGAAGATACAAAAAAAAATTAGGTGCAAAGAAATTACTTCAGCCATCTAGGGAACATTAAGGAACCTATTGGGAACCTCAGGAGACCTGATGAGGATGAGGCTGACATGCTGACAATGACAGATCAGAAAGGGAAGTAAAATTGCTGTGTCCTTGATGATATAGTTGAACCACTAAATTAGGCAACCCCAGAGCCACCTTACATTGGATATCACTGTCATCTGAGAAAATACAATTGGCTCATTGTTTAAAAAGGGGACAGGGGAAGGGGCAGATTTTGAGCCTACACCAATTTGACACTGGCATCATAGAGTTTAATTTCTGAGTGCCTTTGGCTGTGTCAAGATCAAACTATTTTTCCTCTTTTAAAAAAACTGAGGTGAAAGTCACAAAACATACAATTAACTACATACTTTAAAGTATAAAGTTCAATGGTGTTTACTGCATTCACAATGTTGTGCAACCACCACCTCTTTCAAAACTTTTAAATCATCTCATACCTATTAAGAACACCACATATCCATTAAGTAATCATTCCTCATTATTCCTTCCCCCCCATCCCCTGGCAACTACATATCTGTTTTCTGTCTCTATGAATTTGTCTATTTTGGATAACTTATATAAAAGGAACGACACCATATGCAAACTCTGTGTCTGGTTTCTTCCACTTAGCAGAATATTTTTTAGATTTATCCCAAATGGTAGCACGCTGATCAGTATTTCATTCCTATATGGCTAAATAATATTCCATTATATGTACATATCACATTTTGACTATCCATTCATCTGCTGATGGGCATTTGGATTGTTTCTACCTTTTGACTATTGAGTAATACTGCTATAAACATTCACATACAAGTGTCTGTGTGGGCATATGTGTTCATTTCTTTAGATATATATCTAGGAGTAGAACTTCTGGGTCACATGTAATTCCATGTCTAACTTTTCAAAAAACCAAAAACTGTTTTCCACATCAGCTGAACCATGTTACATTTCTACCAACAATGTAAAAGTCAAGTGTTCCTATTTCTCGACATCCTCACCAACACTTCTTTTCTTTTTTTCTTTTTTTCTTTTTTTTTTGCAGTACGCAGGCCTCTCACTGTTGCGGCCTCTCCTGTTGTGGAGCACAGGCTCCGGACGCACAGGCTCAGTGGCCATGGCTCACAGGCCCAGCCGCTCTGCAGCATGTGGGATCTTCCCGGACCGGGCCACAAACCCATGTCCCCTGCATCGGCAGGCGGACTCTCAACCACTACGCCACCAGGGAAGCCCTCTTTTTTTTTTATTATAGCCATCCTAGTGGGTGTGAAGTGATATCTGACTGTGGTTTTGATTTCCATTTCCTTAATGGCCAATTATCTTAAACAACTTTTCATGTACTTGGCTATCTGTATATCCTCTTTGGAGATACATCTATTCAAATCCTTTGTTCATTTTTGTGACTGAGTTGCTTGTCTTCCTATTGTGCAGCTGTAAGAATTCTTTATATATTCTGGATACTAGACCCTTATCAGATATATGATTTACAAATATTTTCTCCCATTATGTTGACTGTCTTTTCACTTCCTTGATAATGTCTTTTGATGCATAACAAGTTTTTAATTTTGTTGCAGTCTAATTTATCTAGTTTTTTTTGTTGTTGACTCTGACATCAAATCTAAGAATCAGTAGCCCAATCCAAGATCATGAAGATTTATCCCTATGTTTCTTCTAATAGTTTTATTGTTTTACTTTTATTTAGGTCACTGATTTTCAGTTGATTTTTGCATAAAGAGTGAGGTAGGGGGTCTGACTTCATTCTTTTGCCCGTGGTTATCCAGTTGTACCAGCACCATGTGTTAAAGAAGATGAAACATTTTTAAGAGAAAAAGAAGTTGGACAGACTCTTGGGTATGAGTAGGATTCTGCCCTATGGGTGATCCTAGCTAGCCTTTGGGGACACTTGCATGTCAAGTGCAATAAACGGCAAAGCTCAGACATGGGAAACTGAGTGGGTGAACAAATTGAGACATACACTGTACCTCACCATAACTCAAGTATGGTATGCTTATGCTCTGATCACCCTAAAAAATATATTTCCTATTCCCAAACACAGTTTCCAGGACTGAAAGAACCAACAACGTTTATGCTCAGAATCAAACTAAATATTCAGTACAAAAACGTTTTCCCTATCTGCCAATCAGTAAGTATATAATATTTACTTCTTTTATATTTCTTTTCTTTAAGTTTTCACTCATTCATGCTCTAGATAATAGAAACGTAAAGATAAATAAGACAAAGTCTTTGCTACCAAGGAACACAAAGTCTATTAAAGAAAGATTTAGAAACAAGTAATCACAATTCAATGAGGTAAATTTCAGGGAAGAAATATAACCAAGGACTACAAAAGTACAGAAAAGAAAATACCTTACTCAAACTTAGGAATTCAGGGAAAGCTTCATCAACCAGGTAACATCAAAACTGTACCCTAGGGCTTCCCTGGTGGCGCAGTGGTTGAGAGTCTGCCTGCCGATGCAGGGGACACGGGTTCGTGCCCTGGTCCAGGAAGATCCCACATGCCGTGGAGCGGCTAGGCCCGTGAGCCATGGCCACTGAGCCTGCACGTCCGGAGCCTGTGCTCCGCAACGGGAGAGGCCGCAACAGTGAGAGGCCCACGTACCACAAAAAAAAAAAAAAAAAAAAAAAAAAACTGTACCCTAATGAACTGGTTAACCACTTAGAGAAGGGGGTGAAGGGGCATTTCAGATAGAGGGAGATTATATGCAAAGGCACACAAATGTATGAGAATCACAAGAACACCACAAACTCACCAACAGCCAGAAAAAGGTCTGACAACATTCAGGTCTCTGGTTCTGGTTGTTTCTGAAGCCCAAATGAATTGCTAACTTAAGTTCTAAGATATTCCTGTATCCTTATTAATTCTCATTTTTATTCAGGCTAGTTTAAGACAGGGTTGTGTTCACCTCCAGTACAGTCCTAACTGATACAACACTGAAGTACTGCAAAAGTTAAAAATCCACAATGCATAACAAAGTCAAGGGGACTTCCCTGGTGGAGCACTGGTTAAGAATCCTTCTGCCAATGCAGGGGACACGGGTTTGAGCCCTGGTCCGGGAAGATCCCACATGCCGCAGAGCAACTAAGCCCGTGTGCCACAACTACTGAGCCTGCGCTCTAGAGCCTGCGAGCCATAACTATTGAATCCCGAGCGCCTAGAGCTCATGCTCTGCAACAAGAGAAGCCACCACAATAAGAAGCCCACACACCGCAACAAAGAGTAGCCCCCACCCGCCAGAACTAGAGAAAGCCCTCAAGCAGCAAGGAACACCCAACGCAGACAAAAATAAGTAAATAAATATTTTAAAAAACAAACAAACAAAAAGTCAAGGTGAGATGGAGGAAATGGGCTCTCCTCCATCTGGGCTTAGCAAGGTAGCAGTCCCTGTATGTAGCAAAGCAACTGGTTACACTCCATATGCACTCCAAAGCTAGATGGAGCTTTTGGAGCTTGGACCATAAAAGGAAATTGCCCACAGACCACTGCAAACTTCAGTAAAGTTTTTCAAGACAATCCAACCTGCAAAACACAACACAACCCAATCTGGTTTTCCAAAAAGAAGATATGACATACAAGATAAGAATATAACTTTCTACCTAAAGCCAGAGATCTGAAACCTCTAATGGCTAGATAATTAAGAGACTTGCTGAATTTCAGCACCTGAACTCTCTGCATCACTTAAACGGTGAGACACTGATGAATACAATGTAGATAGCCCCTTTCAAACACTTCTCCCAGGATCCCCCAAACTGCCATCTCCTCCCCGCTTCATTATAAAGCATATCTAAAAGAAACATAGCTGGGAGAGGGGAAATTTAGGGGGTGACATTCCACAGAATATTTGAGAAAACTCTAAATCCAGAATTATCCATCCATGCCCTGAGTAGAGACCTTTAACCTGGAAAGATAAGCAGAGCTAAAGGACCTAACCCAGGCCTAGCAATCCTCTTCAGCAATTTGGAGACTAAAATCTAATTATAATATTACTGGACTTGGTTATTTATCAAAGGGAATGTCCAAATATGAAGTGGATAAGCAATGAACTTAAGTTTTAAAGGAGTTCTATTATTGGGAGCCTATAATTATTATACCCCTGGTCAAGCCCTAGGTCCCAAAAGTAGCATCGTATTGGAAGGGAAAGCTAAAGCAGCATGGCCCTCATAAAGGAACTCTCCCACCCTGCCCCTACATCTCCTGTGCTCCTCTCAAGGAAGGTCATGAAGAATATCAGACACAGGAAATCTTTCTGGGGTAAGCTAGGCCAAGGCCTTCAGCTCTCACCGATGAAATGAGTTAACAGGTGACCAGGAGACTTGCTGACTGTATTTTACTGCTCCTGCCCTACAGAAGACAGTGTACACTCGTAATTCTTTCTGCTTCTATTCCCCAGGCTGAGAACAGTGCCTGGCATATAGAAGGTGCTTAATATATATTTGTTGACTGGAACATGCTACTGACCAAAATATAGTACAGCTGCCCTTGACCAACATGAGGTAAATTGGGTGGGTCCACTATACTCAGATTTTTCTCAGTGGTAAATACTACAGTACTATACAATTCAAGACTGGTTGAATCCACGGATTGGGAACTGCAGATATGGAGGGCCAAATTACAAATTATACACAGATTTTCCACTGCACGGAGGGTCTGCACCCTTAACCCCCGAGTTGTTAAAAGGTCAACTATATTTTTCCTTTCATCACATTTTCCCCTCACAATTTTATACTGAGACTACAGGCATACCTTGTTTTAATGGACTTGGCTTTATTGTGCTTTACAGATAATTGCTTTTTTACAAATTGAAAGTCTGTGGCAATCCTGCTGCAGGCAAGTCTATCAGTGCATTTTTCCAACAGCATTTGCACACTTTGTGTCTCTGTGTCACATTTTGGTAATTCTCACAGTATTTCAGACTTTTTCATTATTATTATATTTGTTATGGTGACCTGTGATCAGCAATCTCTGATGTTTCTATTGTAATTGTTTTGGGATGCCACAAACTGTGCCCACATAAGACTGTGAACTTAATTGGTAAATGTGTGTGTTCTGACCATTCCACCAATTAGCCATTCCTCCATCTCGTTTCCTCTCCTTGGACCTCCCTATTCCCCGAGACACAACAGTATTGAAATTAGGTCGGTTGATAACTCTACAGTGGCCTCTAAGTGTTCAAGTGAAAGGAAGAGTCACACATCTCTCACTTTAAAAACTAGAAATGATTAAGCTTAGTGAGGAAGGCATGTCAAAAAACAAGATAGGCCAGAAGCTAGGTCGCTTGTACCAAACAGCTAAGTTGTGAAAGCAGAGGAAAAGTTCTTCAAGGAAATGAAAAGTGCTACTCCAGTGAACACACGAATCATAAGAAAAGTGAAACAGCCTTATTGCTGATATGGAGAAAGTTTGAGTGGTCTGGATAGAAGATCAAATCAGCCACAACATTCCCTCCAGCCAAAGCCTAATCCAGAGCAAGGCCCTGACTCTCTTCAACTCTGTGAAGGCTGAGAGAGGTGAAGAAGCTGCAGAAGAAAAGTTTAAAGCTAGCAGAGGTTGGTTCTTGCAGTTTAAGGAAAGAAGCCCTCTCCATAACATAAAAGTGCAAGGTGAAGGAGCAAGTGCTGATGTAGAAGCTGCAGCAAGTTATCCATAAGATCCAGCTAAGATAATTCATGAAGGTGGGCTACACTAAACAGGAGATTTTCAATGTAGACAAGACAGCCTTATATTGGGAGAAGATGCCATCTAGGACTTTCTTAGCTAAGGAGGAGAAGTCAGTGCCTGGCTTCAAAGGACAGGCTTTCTTGTTAGGGACTAATGCAGCTGGTGGCTTTACGTTGAAGCCAGTGATCGTTTACCATTCTGAAAACTCTAGGGCCCTTAAAAATTATGCTCAATCTGCTCTGCCTGTGCTCTGTAAATGAAACAACAAAGCCTGGATGACTGTACATCTGTTTGCAACATGGTTCACTGACCATTTCAAGCCCACTGTTGAGACTTACTGCTCAGAAAAAAAGTTTCCTTTCAAAACGTTACTACTCATCGACGGTGCTCCTGGTCACCCAAGAGCTCTGATGGAGATATGCAACGAGATTTTCATGTCTGCCAACACAACATCCGTTCTGTAGCCATAGATCAAAGAGTCATTTCTACTTTCAAGTCTTGTTCTTTAAGAAATACATTTTGTGAGGCTATAGTGAATCCTCTGATGCATCTGGGCAAAGTAAGTCCTTCTGGAAAGGATTCACCATTCTAGATGCCATTAAGAACATTTGTGATTCATGGGAGGAGGTCAAAATATCAACATTAAGAGGAGTTTGGAAGAAGCTGACTGTAACCCTCGTGGATGACTTTGGAGGGGTTCGAGACTTCAGCGGAGGAAGTAACTGCAGGTGTGGTGGATGTAGCGAGAGAACTAGAAGTGGAGCCTGAAGACGTGACTGAATGGCTGCAATCTCAGGATAAAACTTTAACCGATGAGGAGTTAACTTTTTATGACGAGCAAAGAAAGTGGCTCCTTGAGATGGTACCTAGTCCTGGTGAAGATGCTGTGAAGATTGTTGAAATAACAACAAAGGACTTAACTTAGTTGATAAAGCAATCGCAGGGTTTGAAAGGACTGACTCCCAATTTGAAAGAAGTTCTACTGTGGGCAAAATGCTATCAAACAGCACTGCATGCTACAGAGAAATTGCTCGTAAAAGGAAGAGTCAGTCAGTCAATGCAGCAAACTTCATTGTTCTCTTACTTTAAGCTGCCCCGGCCTTCAGCAACTCCCAAGCTGATCAGCCTGTAGCCATCAACCTGGAGGCAAGACCTTCCACCAGCAAAAAAGATTACAACTTGCTAAAGGCTCAGATGATGGTTAGCGGGTTTTGCCAATAAAGGATTTTTTAATTAAGATATGTACATCGTTTTCTTAGACATAATGCTATTGCACACTTGACAGACTACAGTGTAGTCTAAACATAACTTTTACATGCACCGGGAAACCAAAAAATTCGTGTGACTCGCTTTATGGCAATATTCAGTTTATTACGGTGGTCTGGAGCCAAACCAGCTGTATCTCCAATGTATGCCTATATATCAATATAACAGAGGGCAGAGGAATGCCAACAACAAAGAAATGTATCAATTAGCCTATAGAGTGCAGGATCATGCAAATGTATACCTGGACCAATCAAGATCAAATTAGGGAAAGCACAGCTATCACCCAAAGACCTTCAGTTGGTGGGATAGGGCACCTGGGACAACAAAGGTCATAATTATGATAGCTGGACCTGACTAGGGGTCATCTCCCACGGGAGAGGGGGGATGAGAGCATTTGTAGTTGTTACTTGTTTGGCAATGCCCCCACTTGCATGTAGAACTCCTTAATACAGAGTGAGGTCATCCCAGAGTTGATGTGGGGGTGGGGACACCCAGAAATTGGAAACTGAAATTTAGAAAGAGTTTTTCTCATAGTATCTGGGCTATAAACTACACATTTGGGGGCTTTTGACAGTCACCGCTCTATTCAGCAGAGATAGGAGACCACTGCAAACACCTAGATACAACATACATAGAAAGGAATCTGAAGGGTTTTTTAGTCCCTGGTTCCAGTTGTTCCTGGAAGCCCAAACTTATTCCTGCCTTTGGGTTCTGTGTAACATAGAAACATTCTTAAAATACCCCCACCCTTTAGCATTATCTAGTTGGAAGTAAGTTTGTTACCTGCAACATAATAATCCCAGATTAATTCAAAATTGTAGAGTGTGGTCCAGAGATAGAGTCTGCAAGTCTGGTGCAAAGTCTGTCACAAGAGACAGAAGAGGAAATGGAAAGGTATATTAAAACTTAACTCAGATCCAGCAATCTACTTTTGGGTATATATCCAAAAGAACAGAAAGCAGAGTCACAAAAAAATAATGTGCACATCCATGTTCATAGCAGCATTATTCACAATAGCCAAAAGATGAAAGCACACGTCTATCAATGGATGAAATGGATTAAAATACACATACAGTGAAATATTACTCAAACTTAGAAAGGAAAAACTGTCACATGTTGGAACATGGATAAACCTTGAGAACATTATGCTAAGAGAAATAAGCTGTCACAAAAAAGACAAATACTGTATTACTATATTCACTTATATGAGGTATCTAGAGTAGTAATTCATAGAAACAAAGTAGAATGATGACTGACAGGGGCTAAGGAAAGGGGGAAATGAGGAGTTATTGTTTATGGGTAGAGAGTTTCAGTTTTGCAAGATGAAAAAGTTCTGGAGATTAAGTGCACAACATGCTTAACACTACTGAACTGTACACCTAAAAATGGTTAAGATGATAAATTCTATGTTATGTGTATTTAACCACAATTTTTTAAAATTTTAATTAGGATGAGACTAATATGCTTCAATAAGAAATTTGGACTTAACTCCTGAAAGCAAAGGAGAGCATCTAAAGTTAAAAAAAAACAACTCTACTGAAGTACGACTTATGCAACGTAAAACCCATTTCAGTTGCACAATTCAATGATTTTTAGTAAAGTTACTGAATTGTAACACAATCACGTTTCAGAACATTTTCATCATCCCCACAATGTGTATATGTTATGTTAATGGCACAGGGGAATTAAGGATGTTAATCAGGTGACCTGACATAGCAACATTATCCTGGATTATCCAGGTGAACTCAATGTAATCACTTCCTTAAGTGTGAGAGGGAACTGGAAGACAGAACCAGGGAGAGAGCAGTGTGAGGAGGACCCACCCGACATGCTGGCTTTGAAGATGGAGAAAAGAGGCCATAAGACAAGGTACGGTATGTGGCCCCTGGAAGTGGGAAAAGGCAAAGAAACGAGCTCTCCAGCAAGAACACAGCCCTGATACACCTTTATTTTAGCCCAGTGAGACTCATGTTGGATTTCTGAACTCCATAACCGTAAAATCATAAATTGGTGTTTTTATAAACCACTAAGTTTGTGGTAATTTATTAACAACAGCAAAAAATTAATACAATGGCTATTCATTATATTATTCTTTCTACTTTATGTTTGAAAATGTTCATCATACAAGAAAACTATGAATATAAAAAACTAAAAGGTTACAAATAAAAAGGTGCTATTTTCTGCTGAGTCATTTCCTTCATCATAACTCGGCTCTCAAGAACTCAATTATCCATTAAAGATGCACACTTAGAAGTTAACTCCTATTCTTCTTGCCTCCCGCCACCCCACCCCCACCCCCGCCATGTAACTGTCATGGATACTTCCTAAAAACGTAAATAATCACTAGGTTCAGTGCTAACTGAAATATTTGAAGATACTAGAACAGAGTAGAAATGCGCAGAGTAGCCATGAAAATGTAAAATACCCAAAAAGTCCCAGAATGACAAACAGAAAATGTGATTCAAACAAAACTAACTTCATAAACAAAACATTTGTGGTTTACTGTTGTTCATGGAACTTTCGTTGGGACATAATTTAAAGTAGCAGTTACGAAATGATCAAGTAAATCTATAATTAAGTATGGTTTTCAAAAGTGTGCTTACCTCACAAGGAACTTAGAATAAGCCAGCAATGGTTAAAATGCATCTTATCCTACAGCCTAGTCAGAGATCTGTTTTCTAAAAACTACTAGGAACTTTTTTTTTATTTTTAAAAAAGGGAAAAGTGCCAAAAAGCTAAATTGTAAGCCAGCATTCCACTCTCAAATATAGCTGTTGTTTCTGCATACGGAGAAAAAAAATGCAGGGGCTTCGAAAAGAAATCACACACCTTTTACATATATACCTTTGATTAAAATGCTCCACACCTGTCTTATATGTCTTGCCTAGAGATTTCCTGATGGTGTGCTACAGGGGCCAGCTTCAAAGCCTCTTCAGTTTCATCACCCCTAAAGAACCACACTGACCACACCATCTTTGGGGAACACAACAGTAAGCCTCAGCGTACTTCACCTCCAAAATTGCACACTAGGGTACGTGTCTAAGACCCTATGTTATGAATCTTATTCTGTCCTCTAAAAACAAAAAGGTAAATAAAACTTGGCCAAGTTCTATGCAATATGATGAACAAAGCCAATGCAACGTTATCATCACCACCAAATAATGTCACATGGCCTTAATGCCTACTCTGCTCATTCTGCAGCCAACCCATCTCCAAATACTCTGCGGCTATATTTGGCTGTTCTCTAGTACATGTGAGATAGGTACCTTAAAAAGCTACATACAGCTGGAAGACTAAATTAAATTGGATAGAACTTGAAAAAAGACTAGGATAAAGGCAGATTTTATCACAGCTCATAAACCTGAGAGGACCAGCCCCCCTTTTATTTTACAAACTAATAAAATGACAGTATAAAAGATGTCAGATGCCATTTTTAGTAGTAACTAATCCCTGCAAACAAACAAGGAAGACAACATGTAAAGAATATTTCCTGTAAAAGTCCTATGACATTTGCAGACAGTCTCACATACTCAATGTTTTCATGTCTGGGCAACCAACTGCACATAAGAAGCAGTCAGGTTTGGACAGCTCATCCAACTATGGCATTTCTTTTACATTACAGAAGAATAGAATTTTTAAAAATAGCTACTTTGCATGATACTGCATAATTACCACCAGTTAAATTACTATCAAAAAAAAAAATCACAAAACCATCCAAACAAACACGGGGGAAAATAACTAATTTGGTTTACAAAGAAAAACTAATAAAAGCTTAAGAAAAACCATTTCTGTATCTTTTTCTTATTCCTTAAAAAGAGTGGTCTCTCAAAGAGAGAAAAGCAGCAAACATCCCCAAATAATGTAAACACAGTCAAAAAGTTTATGTATTTCAAGCTTCGCAAAGGGCAAGGAGATCTCTCTCTCTCTCCAGTACCGTTTCTTTGGATCCTCTGTGGCTGAGGGTAAGGTAAATATGCTAAGCTCAACACTATTAAGACAAGCAACCAATATCTGCTTCATTCTCCATAAAATCCTTCATGACTCTGACAAGCTCCACTTAAAAATTAGCAATATCTTTACAAAAGACTGCTAACTAATAAACACAGAAGGAACCACAGAATTAGAAAATTACCTTTTTGCAACCACTAAGCAATAAACAACTCAAGCAAGGATCACCAATGGATACTAAAACAGGAGAAAGATTGCTGGGGGAAAGGTTATTCTCACAATCTATCAGATTACTTACTAATTACAAAGGAGAATAACAGGTGGACACTGTCTTAACTAAATACTCAAATTTAGCATAATAATGGGACAAAAGCAGATGCCTCCTGATGTGATGCAACAGAAGACACATTTCTAACAACAAAACGTTTAACCTGAATTTAACCGTGAGGAAACAGACTAATCAACAATATGTGACACTCCAGAGGACAACTGGCCTGGACTTTTAAAAAATGTCAGTGTCATAAAACAAGCAAATGGCAAAGGTGAGGTTAAAGACATGACAACCTAATATAGCATGAGATGCTTGAGAAGACTCTGGATTTTTTTTTAAAAAGTTATAAAGGGCATCTGGGGAACAAACAGGATTCATCTAGATATGAACTGTATATTGGATAACACTATTATTTCCAGGCTAAATTCCTTGGGAGTGACAATGACATTGCAGATATGCAGCATGACGCCCTTGTTCTTAGAAGATATCTGCTGAAGGACTAAGAGGTGAAATGTCATGATGTCTGCAATTTATCTCAAATGGTTCAGGGAAGAAAAATAAAATCCAGAGAGAGAACTTTCACACATTGCCGGTGGGAATGTAAAATGGTAGTTACTTTGGAAAAGAGTTTGGCAGTTTCTTAAAAAGACATAATTTTACAATACAAAATAGCAATCAATTCCTAGGTATGTACCTAGAAGAAATTAAAACACACATCCAAAGTCTTGCAAATGAATGTTCATAGCAGTTTTATTCATAATAGCCAAGTAGAAAAAAATCCAAATGTCCATCAACTGGTAAATGGATAAACAAAATGTGGTATATCCATGCAATGGAAAATTACTCAGCAACAAAAATACTGATACATGCTAAAACATGGATAAACCTCATAAACAAAACACTAACTGAAAGAAGCCAGATACAAAAGACCACTTATGGGACTTTCCTGGTGGTCCAGTGGGTTAAGAATCCATGCTCCCAATGCAGGGGGCCCGGTTTCAATCCCTGGTCCGGGAACTAGATCCCACATGCATGCCGCAACTACGAGTTTGCATGCCACAACTAAGAGCCCACATGCTGCAACTAAGAGTCCACGTGCCACAACTAAAACATGCCGCAACGAAGATCCCGCATGCCATGACTAAAACATGGCGCAGCCTAAATAAATAAATAATTTTTTTAAAAAAGACTCCTTGGGCTTCCCTGGTGGCGCAGTAGTTGAGAGTCCACCTGCCGATGCAAGGGACACGGGTTCATACCCCGGTCTGGGAGGATCCCACATGCCGTGGAGAGGCTGGGCCCATGAGCCATGGCTGCTGAGCCTGCGCGTCCGGAGCCTGTGCTCCGCAACGGGAGAGGCCACAACAGTGAGAGGCCCGCGTACTGCAAAAAAAAAATAATAAAATAAAATAAAATAAAAAAAGACTCCTTATTATATGATTCCATCAATATAAACAGTAAAAGAAAAGGCAATTATTTAGAGACAGAAAAAAAATTAGTGTTTGCCTGAGGCTGGAAGTAGGAATGGTGATTAACTATAAATAGGCAGGCAAAGTCTTCTTGAAATGATGAAAATATTATACAACTGGATTGTAGTGATGGTTGCTCAGTTCTGTAAACTTACTAAAAATCATTCAATTATCTATTTTAAATGGATTAATTTATGATATGTAAATTATACTTCAATAAAGATACTTAAAAAATAAAGCAGATATGGTAAAATGGCAATTATACAGGTATTCATTGTGCTATCTTTCAACTCTTCTATAGTTTTGAAAGTCTTCAAAATAAAAAGTTGGGGGACAGATCAGAATGAACTCTGCAAAGCACATACACTCACCCCAAAATTAGTGTTTCTAACTGTAGATTACCTAAAAGAAGTAAAGGACAGAGCACAACTCTGATAGATTTAGGATTAAATAAAAGAAGAACATATTGGAGCCTAGGGCAAATTTTTATCTAAGGATGTGATTAACAATTTTTTCTCTACTTAGGTATTATTTTTTCCTAATTACACAAGTAATACATATTCATTATAGAAAATGTGAGAATTAAAGTGAAAAAGAAAGTATAAAAAAGAAAATAAAAAACAACTTCATAATCTCATAGCCAGAAATAAGTATTTGTAGTTTGTTTTTTATCCTTCAGGTAAATGCAGATCCATTTTGGCGAAGGAAAGCTATCTAAATACAACATCATCACAACTTGATTATTCAACTGGTATACTAAAATTTTACATCATATCCAAACAATCACATAAATCGTAAGAATAAAAAGGCAGAATAAAAAATTTTAGATGCAAATCCAATACTTCCTTTCAACTTCCAATTAAATATTTCAGGGACTTCCCTGTGGCTCAGTGGTTAAGAATCCGCCTGCCAATGAAGGGGACACGGGTTCAAGCCCTGGTCCAGGAAGATCCCACATGCCTCAGAGCAACTAAGCCCGTGTGCCACAACTACTGAACCTGTGCTCTAGAGCCCATGAGCCACAACTACTACTGAAGCCCACGTGCCTAGAGCCCACGCTGTGCAACAAGAGAAGCCACCACAATAAGAAGCCTGCACACAACGAAGAGTAGCCCCTGCTCGCCGCAACTAGAGAAAGACCGCGCCCAGCAACGAAGACCCAATGCAGCCAAAACTAAATTAATTAATTAAAAAAAAATTTTCACACACTAGCCTCAGCTCTCTCCCAAAACCATCCTAAAATATAGGTATAGTGCTACAGATTGAATGAACATTTGTGTCCCCCCAAAATTCACTGTGAAACCCTATTAGGAGGTGGAGCCTTTCGGAGGTGATTAGGTCACAAGGGTAAAGCCCTCACGAATGGAATTAGTGTCCTTATAAAAACCATCCCAGAGAGCTCCCTTGCCCCTTCCACCACATGGGGTTACAGTGAAAAGTCAGTCATCTGTAAATCAGGAATCGGACCCTCACCAGACATTGAATCTGCTGGCACCCTGACCTTGGACTTCCCAGCCTTCATATATGTGAGAAATAAATCTCTGTTGTTTATCAAGCCACACAATCTATAATATTTTTGTTATAGCAGCCTGAATGAAGAAAAATGCGGCAAAAAGTCAGAAATTCACAAGGACCAAATGAACAAGTGAGGAGGCAATATCTGGGTGGCTAGAAAGCAGAGAGGCAAGTGGTAAATGACTTAGCCGACATGAGAAAGATGACTCCTCCTCGGCCAGCAGTGGGGACAAGTAGAGAAGTAATCCAACTTAAAATGAGGATTCCCCAAAAGGTTCAGAAATTAAGAGCACCAGGTACCCTACAAGTGAAGGTAAAGACATGGATAAAAACAGAAGTTATGCATTTGCCTAAACTATGCATCAGACCTCAGATCCTCAATACAGTCTAAACACTGCATAGCTGGTGACTGCCCCACCCTGGAGGAAATGGGTGGAGCTGTTAAGCCCTCATTTAACAAACCCTACAGTCAGGCCCACAACTTGCAAACCACTTTTTGTGTCCTACTCTTAAATATGAGTAGATAGCTAATAAACAGCAAGTACGTAAGGTAAAGTATCTAATATGATAGAAAAAAAACTAAAGCAAGCAAACAGAAAAGGCAACCTGAAGAAAACAATACCGAGGAGATCTCAGAAAAGAGAGCAAAAATTTTGTCAAAAGATTAAAAGAGGGGAAAAAAAAGATAAGACAGAGGACCAGAACAGAAAACCCAGTGTCTGAAAAATAGGAGATCTAAGAAAAGAGAACAGAGAAAATGAAGAGGAGAAAATCAAAGAATTAATTCAAGAAAATTTCTAAGATCTAAAAAGAACAAAACAAATGAACAAACATAAGAAAAGAGAAACAGAGGGATAGACAGAGAGAACAAACAGGTGGTGGCAAGGGGGGGAGGGGGAGGAAAGAAATAGGCGAGGGAGATAAGAGGAACAAACTTCCAGCTGCAAAAAAATTAGCCACAGTTATGAAATGTACAGTGTGAGGAACATAATAACTATGTAATATCTTTGTATGGTGACATATCATAACGAGACCTATCAGACTTATTGTGGTGATCATTTTGAAATATATAAAAATACCAAATCACTATATTGTGTAACAGGAACTAACATAGTGTTATTGTAGGTCAATTATACTTCAAAAACAAACAAACTCATTGAAAAAGAGATCAGATTTGTGGTTACCAGAGGCAGAAGGGGGAACTGCAGGAAGGCAGTCAAAAGGTACAAAATCCCAGATATAAGATAAATAAGCACTAGGGATGTAATGTACAACATGATAAATATAATTATCATTGCTATATGTTATATATGAAGGTTAGTAAGAGACTAAATTCTAAGAGCTCGCTCACAAGAAAAATTTTTTTTCTATTTCTTTAATTTTGTATCTATGTAACATGATGGATGTTTACTAAGCTTACTGTGATAATCATTTCATGAGGTATGTAAGTCGAATCATTATGCTGTACACCTTAAAGTTATACAGTGGTATAGTATCTCAATAAAACTGGAAGAAAAAAAATAAGAAACATTCCAAGAACAGAGGACAGTTTCCAGACTAAAAGGGCTCCCCAAGGCTAAGCACAATGTATGAGAACACAGGCTGAAATGCATCACTGTCAAATTTCAGGACACTGGGGACACAGCAAAGTTACCAAAAGCTTCCAGAAAGGGAAAAAACAGAATTCATTCAAAGAACAAGGAATCAGAACAGCATCACATTTCAACATTTCCACTGAAAAACACAAAACAAAGGAACAGTGCCTTCAAAATTCTGAAAAAAATACTTCCAATCTTAAAATCGCTACCTAACCAAACCTGGGATTATCAACTAAACATCAGATTAAAATACATTTTCAGAATACGAAAGTCTCAAATTTTATCTCCTCTGCACTCTCAGGAAGTTTTAAAAAATGGGGTCCAGGAAACAGGGGTTCCAACAAAGTGGGGAAAGTATGAAAGAAATACCCGGGGTACGAGGGGAGCTGTGCAGCAGACCTGGAGTTCTACCAGTCCAGTCATAGTTGGTCAAACACTGTGGAAGACTTCTTCACAAAGATAAAACCAATAGAACACCTGAAGTGTCTAAACCTACTGAGAAGAGATTCATAGTAAGGAGTTTGAGGATAACTTAGTTTAAAAAATCTGATCCCAGACTTCCCTGGTGGAGCGGTGGTTAAGAATCCACCTGCCAATGCAGGGACACAGGTTCGAGCCCTGGTCCAGGAAGGTCCTACATGCCATGGAGCAACTAAGCCCATGCATCACAACTACTGAGCCTGTGCTCTAGAGCCCGCGAGCCACAACTACTGAGCCTGCGTGCCACAACTACTGAGCCCATGCACCTAGAGCCCGTGCTCCACAAGAGAAGCCACCGCAATGAGAAGCCCGCGCACTGCAACAAAGAGTAGCCCCCGCTTGCCACAACTAGAGAAAGCCCATGCGCAGGAACGAAGACCCAACAATAAATAAGTAAATATGTAAATAAATTTTTTAAAAAATCTGATCCCTATACAGAAAAAATAGAATTTTCTGTATATCCTGTATACAGATGTTGTCTACAGATGTTGAACTATAATGCTGTATACCTGAAACTTAATAAAGCATTTTAAAACTAAGAAACTGAGCCAAGCAAAAAATCAAGACAATGATTCCCCCTAGGACAGCAAAAGATTGTGCAGAAAAGGAAAATGAATCCCAATACACTAATGGCTCAAGTGTCAATAAGGATTTAAATAGTTAAAACAACATAAACATTGAAATATATTTAACCAAATCACAAATAATTAAAATGGGAGCATTAGAGAGAGGGTGAGTGTAACTGAAAATTACCATGTGCTGGGTACAGCTCTAAATCTTTACACATATTAATTTATCCAATCCTCAGGTAAAAACTGATATTGCCCTTATATATAAGGAACCAAGACACAGAGAGAGTAAAATAACTTGCCGAAGGTCACACAGATAGTAAATAGCAGAAGCTTTGAACTTTGCTCTTTACCACTACATTGGCTCTCACAGAATAACATCCTCATCTCCCTGTGGGAAGTCAACAGATAATGGTCAAAAGAGGAAAAAAAAAAAAAAAATCAATGGAGGTAAAAACCCAAAAAATCAGCTGAAAGAATTTAAAAAGACTGCCTTTGGAAATGAGTAAGAAAAAAGGACTCTAGAATCCCTGGTTCCTTTTAACAAGCCTGTAGAACTACCTTACCCTTTAAACTATGTGCCTTTATAATGCAGATAAAATGAAAATTATAAGAAGAAAATGGGGCTTCCCTGGTGGCGCAGTGGTTGAGAGTCCGCCTGCCGATGCAGGGG
>NW_006787905.1:8605-9974 GCF_000442215.2 Lipotes vexillifer | reverse complement strand
TACATGACTCTTTTTGAATTATGTTTTTCTCAGGGTATATGCCCAGTAGTGGCATTGCTCTGTTGTATGGTATTTTTAGTTTTAGTTTTTTAAGGACGCTCCATACTGTTCTCCATAGTGGCTGTATCAATTGACATTCCCAACAACAATGCAAGAGGGTTCCCTTTTCTCCACACTCTCTCCAGCATTTATTGTTTGTAAATTTTTTGATGCTGGCCATTCTGACTGGTGTGAGGTGATAGCTCATTGTAGTTTTGATTTGCATTTCTCTAATGATTACTGATGCTGAGCGTCCTTTCATGTGTTTGTTGGCAATCTGTATATCTTCTTTGGAGAAACGTCTACTTAGGTTTTCTGCCCATTTTTGGACTGGGTTTGTTTTTTTGGTATTGAGCTGCATGAGCTGCCTGTATATTTTGGAAATTAATCCTTTGTCAGTTGCTTTGTTTGTAAATGTTTTCTCCCATCCTGATGGTTGTCTTTTCAGCTTGTTTATGGTTTTCTTTACTGTGCAAAAGTTTTGAAGTTTCATTAGGTCCCATTTGTTTATTTTTGTTTTTATTTCTGTTTCTCTAGGAGCAAAAAGGATCTTGCTGTGATTTATGTCATAGAGAAATCACTCATTTTTAATGCTGTGTAGCATACCAGTATTTGTGTAGATGTATATGAAGTCTCATACATATAATTTTATGCGTTCCTCTGTCAATGGATATTTGGATATTTAGATTGTTTCCAGGTTTTTCGCTATTATAAATAATACAGATGTATTCATTCATATCTTCTGGCATACATGGGCTACATGTGCAAGAATGTCTCTTAGGATTATACCTAGCAAATTTTTTTTTTAAATAATACACAATGTATTTATTTATTTATTTATTTATGGCTGTGCTGGGTCTTCATTTCTGTGCATGGGCTTTCTCTAGTTGTGGCAAGTGGGGGTCACTCTTCATTGCGGTGCGCAGGCCTCTCACTATCGCGGCCTCTGTTGTTGCGGAGCACAGGCTCCAGACGCGCAGGCTCAGTAATTGTGGCTCACGGGCCCAGTTGCTCCATGGCATGTGGGATCTTCCCAGACCAGGGCTCGAACCTGTGTCGTCTGCATTGGCAGGCAGATTCTCAACCACTGCGCCACCAGGGAAGCCCAATGGTCATATTTTTAAGTGAAAACAGACTACAAATAGTGTGTATATTGGTTGAAGGGTATCCCCCTGAATTCATGTCCTCCCAGAACCTCAGAACCATGATCTTATTTGGAAACAAAGTCTGTGCAGACATAATCAGTTAAGATGTGGTCATACTAGATTAGGTTGGGTCCTAAATCCAACTGGCTGGTTTCCTTCTAAGGAGACACATACTCCCACCCACC
>NW_006787905.1:0-8595 GCF_000442215.2 Lipotes vexillifer | reverse complement strand
CGCCCCAACCCACACCCACACACACACACACACACACACACACACACACACACACACACACACACACACACACACACACACGGAAGAAGGTCATGTGACTTCTGAGACAAACTGGAGTGATGCATCTACAAGCCAAGGAACACCAAGAAATGCCAGGAGCTATCAGAAGCTAAGAAGAGGTAAGGAAGAATTCTTCCCTAAGAATCTTCAGAGGGAGCATAGCCCTGCCCATGCCCTGAATTCAGACTTCCAACCTCCAGAACTGTAAGAGAATAAATTTGTTTTAAGCCACCCAGCTTGTGGTAATTTGTTATGGCAGTCCTAGAAACCCATACAGCGTGTAAAACACAAAAATCAGGAGCACAGACTCTGGTCCAAGGCTGCTTATACTTGAATCCTATTTCTACCATGTATTACCCACATAAATTTAGGTAAGTTATTTAACCTCACTGAGTCTCTAATCCTTTTCTGTAAAATGAAGATAACAGTATTTATTTCCCAGAATTACTATGAACATTAAATTATATATTAAACTTAATCACTTAAAACAATACCCAGAATACAGTAAATACTCCACTTTTGTAAAGCAAACACAGGTACACACACACACACAATTATTAAAAGGATATAGATCAAAAGGTTAAAATTGCTTATTTCTGGGTCCCACGAGTATGGCTTATTTTTTTCTTTTTTCTTTTTGGTATTTTCTAGCTTATATGCAGTAAGATCTATGTCATAATACAATTTTTACTATTTTTTAATTTTAAAATATTTTAAAGGCAGCAGTTCCCAGTTACAGGTGTATGCAAACCCCATCCCTCGGCTAATGATTTCCACTACTCAAAGCCTGTTATCAAAGTATTTTTTTAATTAAAAAGCAAAATTTACTTTAGAAGATAAATGCTGACCACAAAGCATTTTAGAAGCACATCGTGTATCATTCAATCAATCATTAGTAAGCTGTTGCTACATAATAGGCTATGAATCACTGACCTCAAGCACAATAATTCAAGTTCAAACTCCTGGAAACACTGTACAGACCAGAGGCTCAAACATTTTAAGAAAACGTAACCATTCATTTTTAAAAGTGAGTCTTTTCAAACCCAGTACATAGTAAATTCAATGAGGCTGAGTTCCACATTTGGAATAAACTGCTACCCCTCCCAAGACATACATTAACTTTGGCAAATCATTAGAAAATCACTTACAAAATCAATTACCCTTCCACAGAGTGAAAAATGTATTAGTGTTATCTGTAGAAGGTGGTTTAATAAAGAGTTAAAGTGAGTTTCAGTTTTGTGTTTTGGGTCCCTAAAAAGTTCAAATTATGAAATGTGTTCTCTGACAGTACCTCATAAGTAAATTCAGATAAGCTCACTGCTAGATAGTTTACTTAACACATTTTGCTCTTAACACAGCAAAACAAAGGTTTAATAAGTATATGTAATCACTAGATGAGAGTCTGTTAATACAGTGAAGAAATTTTACTATATTTGAAGAGACCAAATCCACCACTGCACGGGTTTTTCGTTGCTTTTTGTTGGTATTTATTATGTGTTTTTTTAATTGAATTACAGTTGATTTACAATATATTAGTTTCACCACTGCATTGTTAATTTACAAAGTATATCTATTTGATCATCCTATCCAAGTACCTTAACAGCTAATTCACTGCCCACTGAAGCAAAGAAGGTGCAAGAGATATGGTACCCACTAGTCTGGATAGGAAGAATAATTATTCAAATAGCAATACCACTGCTATTATAAGTTTTTATATACATTTAATTTTTTATATATGCATATACATATACACACATGCAAAAAAAATTACCTGTGTATATGTACAAAAGTCTATAGACATGAACATTTTCTAAAAGATACAGAAGAAATAGTAGTGGCTATATCTAGAAAGGAGAGGGGATTTTTGCTTTTCACTATTCATCCACAGGTTGCAAATTCGCGGCCCAAGAACCACATCCCACCTACGGATGTAGTTCATTTGGCCCACACAATGTTTTAAAAGTATTTAAAATAGTTGCCAAGGGCTTCCCTGGTGGCGCAGTGGTTGAGAGTCCGCCTGCCGATGCAGGGGACACGGGTTCGTGCCCTGGTCCGGGAAGATCCCACATGCCGCAGAGCGGCTGGGCCCGTGAGCCATGGCCGCTGAGCCTGCGTGTCTGGAGCCTGTGCTCCGCAACGGGAGAGGCCACAACAGTGAGAGGCCCACACACCACAAAAAAATAAAAAATAAAATAAAATAAAATAAAATAAAATAGTTGCCAATGTTTGAAAATCAGGAAATTTCCCAGAAAAATCTGAATTTCTGGCTTCTCTTGAAAAAATGGAAAAATCTAAGAACGCTGGGTCCCCCCATTCCAGCGTGGCAATATTTGACTTAAGGCAAGTATCAGACATCCTCTTTATAAAAGGCAAGTGCTTTCCAGCTCACACATACTTCAACTGTTCATGTCCCCCACCTGACATCTATAAGCATTTTAGTTTGCAACTCCTGCTTAGACCCTTCTAAACTATTTGAACTTACTATGTGCTTATGCTGCTTTTTACAGTTTTTCCTCAATAAAAAATACTGGCAAAGATCCAGGAGAACTTCAGAGATTTTACAAAATATTTTTCTCCATTCATATCTAAATAACTGTTACCTAACTTTGACTAATACATTCTCTCATAAACCGATTACAAAAGATATTTAGTATAAGGAGACATGCCTGGAAAGGTAGGTATATAACAAGGTGGGGCCAACCTGCAGGGGGCTCAGATTGCTTCCAGAAACAATATTCTTGTTGTTACTTAAATTTTAATTTGCTTTCACATCATGTATGCCCAAATTAAACCTACAAACAAAAGAGCCTGAAAAGAAGCTTAGTTTATAGAACTTGTTTCTTCTAACAGCACTAGACTTCAAGACTTCCATAAAAACAAAATCTTTATTCCCACCTCCCTTCAGGTACTACTTCAACAAATATTTATTGAGCACCTACTACGTACAAAGTGTTGCATCAGACGCTTAGGAACAAACAAAGGCCGTTAGGGGACATTTTCCTCTCCAGGCTGTGTATCGTATATGATAACTGTTATTAAAAAGGCAAGAGTGCAGTTCAGAGAAGACAGTACTACAAAGAATTCGTGTCCCAATTTCAAAAAAAACCAATAGGATTTCATGAGGTATAAAGAAAGGAAATAACAGTATTCTAGGTAGAAGAAAAAAGTTAAAAATTGGGAAAGCAGGGCTTCCCTGGTGGCGCAGTGGTTGAGAGTCCGCCTGCCGATGCGGGGGACACAGCTTCGTGCCTGGTCCGGGAAGATCCCACATGCCGTGGAGCGGCTGGGCCCGTGAGCCATGGCCACTGAGCCTGCGCGTCCAGAGCCTGTGCTCTGCAATGGGAGAGGCCGCAACAGTCAGAGGCCTGCATACGGGAAGAAAAAAAAAAAAATGGGAAAGCAAAAGTATGTGTGGGAAATGAGCAGCGGCCAGCCTGAATGGGGCAGAGAGAAGCAGAATGGGGCAGAGAGGAGCAGGATATCCATCACAAAAGATATGCTGGATCAATCTATGGAAGGTCCTGAATGTCAAGCTAAAGCTCTCTGCTCTTTACCTGGTCGGCAACAAGGCACAAAGTTTTCTGAGAAAAGAAGGGCCCTGATCAAAGCTGTGATTCAGAAAGACTGACCTGGTAGGGGTATGTCCACAAAATGGACTGGAAGGAGGAGAACCTGGTGCAGAAAACCAATTTGGAGACTATTCCTATGTTACCCTGTTAAAGTGGTAACATAATCTATATAAGCTAAGGTGATGGCAAGGAGAATGGAAAAAAGAGACAGTTGGGAGGTGTACTGCAGAGTGGAAATGAGCTGGGTTTGGCAAATGATCTGGGGTATCCAGGAAAGAGAGTGCACTGGAAATAACACAGTTCAAGCCTTATGTCTGGAAGACCACTGTAGCTATTAATGAAACAGGAAAAAGTCAGAAAGAAAAGCTGAAGGATTGGGGGCAGGGAGGATTGACCTTTTGAACACACATTTAGTTTTTGGTGCCAATAGAACATGCATAAGTTTTTTCCCCCATCAGAAAACCTTGCACACTTTTCTGGCCCAATTTTCAGTGGTGGCCAAAGCAAGTACAGTACATATTTAATACAAGTAAAGGATATATTTAATGGAGAGTCAATGAGAAGCCAATTCCAGAGCATATAATATGATCAAAATTAAACTCTACAGAATGAAGATGGACTCCCACCTCAACCATATGCAAAAATTAACTCAAAATGGATCAGTGACCTAAATATAAGAACTGAAACCATAAAACTATTAGAAGAAAACATAAAGGTAAATATTCATGATCTTGGATTGGCATAAATTATTAGCTATAACACCAAAAGCACAAGCAATAACAACAAAAAATTAAATAAATTGGACCTCACCAAAATTAAAAACAATTATGCATCATAGGACATTAACAAGAAAATTTTAGCAACAATCCATAGGGGACTTCCCTGGTGGCTCAGTGGTTAAGAATCTGCCTGCCAATGCAGAGGACATGGGTTCGAGCCCTGGTCTGGGAAGATCCCACATGCCACAGAGCAACTAAGCCCGTGAGCCACAACTACCGAAGCCCGCACGCCTAGAGCCCGTGCTCCGCAACACATGAAGACACCGCAATGAGAAGCCCGTGCACCGCAACGAAGAGTAGCCCCTGCTCATCACAACTAGAGAAAGCCCACGCACAGCAACGAAGACCCAACGCAACCAAAAATAAATAAATAAATAGATTTTTTTTTAATTATGAAAAAAAACAATCCACAGAATTGGAGAAAATATTTGCAAATCAAATATCTGATAAGGGTCTAGTATCCAAAATATATAAAGAACCCTTATAACTGAACAACAAAAAGACAAACAGTCCAGTTAAAAAACTAGCAAAGGACTTTCATAGACATTTCTCCAAAAAAGATAAACAAATGGCCAACAAGCATATGAAAAGACGTTCAACACGATTAGTAATAAGAGAAATGCAAATCAATCTCACAATGAGGTACCACTGCAGACTCACTATAATTTAAAAAAGGAAAATAAGTGTTGTCAAGTTTGTAGAAAAATTGGTACAGACCCTCAAACATTGCTAGGGGAATGTAAATGATTCAGCCACTGTGGAAAATAGTTTGGTGGCTCCTCAAAAAGTTAAATATAGAATTACCATATGACCCAGCAATTCAACTCCTACGTATATATCCAAAGAAATGAAAACAGGTACTCAAACAAGTATACCTAAACGCATGTTCACAGCAGCGCTATTCACAATAGCCAAAAGGTAGAGATGGCTCAAATGTCCACCAATGGAAGAATGGACAAACTGTAGTATACACATACACTGGAATATTAAACAGCCATTAAGAGGAATGAAGTACTGATACATGCTATACACAACACGATGAAGCTTGAAAGAAGCCACACACAAAAGGAAAAATATTTATGACTCCATTTATATACATCCATAGAGAAAGAATTCATATTGGTGGTTACCAGAGGCTGGGGGGAGAAGGGAATGGGGAGCAACTTCTTGACGGGTGTTGGGTTTCCTTTTGCAGTGAAGAAAATGTTTTAGACAGAGGTGTGGTTGCACAACATTGTGAACACACTAAATACCACTGAATTGTCAACTTTACTGTGGTTCAATTTTATGTCAATTTCACCCCAATTTTTAAAAAACCAACAATATTCCAAAGCAAAAATAAAAATAAGCTCCATCTCTCGTCACTTCTGATCCCATTAACCACATTCTTGCCAAGCCAATCTTCCAGACAGCTCTGCTCCAATTGCTCCTTCCTGGTTTCACTCAGGAAATATCCTCCACCTAACATTACACAACTTTTCCATCAATTCAAATCCCAACCATTTCAAACCTTCTAAGAAAGCAACCTACCCATAGCAAGCACTCAATATTTGTGAATCACTGGTTCTGTTTGATTCAGTCCATTCTTACCTGTTCTGAAATTTTACTCAGTTAATTCAGCATTAACATATGAATGCTGCTTCCTTACTTTTTCTCTTATAGTTTCAGGCATGTTCTTTTCCTGTTAGAGAGCAAATTATGATAGAGGCTGTCTTCTGCTGTTGTATTACACTATCTACCAGGGGTCTATCCAAAATACGTTTCTTTAAATACTGTCTGGTTGAGGGAATTCCCTGGTGGTCCAGTGCTTTCAAGGTGCTCTCGGTGCTTTCAAGGCCGGGGACCAGATTCAATCCCTGGTGGGGAACTAAGTAAGGTCTCGTAAGCCTTGTGACCAATAAATAAATAAATAAATAAATACTGTTTGGTTGAGTTTTTGCTGTTATGTGCTAGGCAAATTGGGGTGGGGGAGCCGGAAGACAAGAGATGGTAAAGAAACACCTCCACCCACCCTGGCAATAATGGAGATTAGTTCTGACTTGATATAAAATGAACCTTGATGCTCTATTTGTAAACTATTTTATATTATACCCAGAGTCCCAACCTGTGTGTGCCACTCAAAAAAGGCCAAAAAAAATGGGAAAGAAGAAGGTCCAAACCAAGAACTCCCAACCTTCTTAAAAATGCAATAGCGTGCACAACACTCTGTCATTGTTACGCAACCCTTCCTACTCTCTTCCTAAAGCTGCTGCTTGGCACACATTTTTAAAGGAGACCATTATTAATATCATGTTTTATCTGTCATAAAGAGACTTTTCCTAGACGCATACATATAAACCAGAAAGTGGATCAGAAACTCATTTAGCATGCAGGTGACTGAGAAATGGATTAAGATCAGGCACGGGAGGCACTGTGAGATCAGATAGGATGTACAACGGATTTTCACATCGAGATTCTGATTTCACTTCATTGCATAGTGATTATACCTTCATTTTATCCAGAAGGGTGCTTCTGACAATACTGAGAAAGTCAATAGGACATTACTTTACAAAAATGTTTTTCCTAAGTTATTTTTCTAGAAAACATCTGTTGTATCCATGACGGGCGTGTGTAGTGTTCCAAAAAATACACGCTGCTTCCTGAAGATACCTGAAGGCAACCTAGGATGTTGCAAAACTTTTGCAGTTTTGCACCAAAACTGCAAAGCACTAGCTTAATGAATAGGAGGGACAGAAACAACCAACATTGTCTATATGCTGGTCAAAGATAATTTACTTTTCCCTATAATGAGAAATAACTCCTACGTTAACATTCTCTAAAAAATCTACAAGTGTTATTTGTTTCTTGTCACAAACACTAAAGAATAACTCACTTTGAAAACATAACAGAGACAAATGACTTTGAGGGCCACAACTGAATTTAAAATCTCATGTAACACTAAGAATTGACTAAAAATGGTAAATTTTACGTTATGTATATTTCACCACTATTAAGCTCTCCTCTCAATCCTGTTGGTTTCCACTTAAAAATATACATAAATCTATCAGACTACATTAAAGAGTGAGAAACCATTAAACTGAATGTGTTAAAATGACACATGGTTGAAAATTTCTAGTGATTTGTATTAATAGAAGCTTTCTGACCTCTTAAGGAACGTGTTTATTAGATATTCTTCATCTCCAAGGAGGACACAAGCAAATGAAAAACACTTAATTACAGTAAGAAAGATTCAGTTTTGACATAATTCTAACTAGAAAGGTAATTAAACACTACCATAAGGTATCATGCAAATCTCTGCCCTCAGGGATGCAAGAAAAGCTATCTTGGAAGGGTTATGTGCAATTTTGCAGGAAAAACTAGAATGAACTAGAGAATCTTAAGCCAGCTTCCAGTTTTAGAATTCCAAGTTCTATACTCACAGCCCAAAAGTGTCTTTGCAAGACATTCCACCTATAGAAAGTTATTCTAATCTACAAGTCATTTCGGTTTAGCTTCAGATACTGGGTTCCTACACCACACCATTTATGCGCTTTATGTACTTACTTAGGAACTAAAAATTAACTACTTTTGTTAAGAGTCAGTTCCACCAATCTCCAGCAGCATAGCTGCCAGCTCAGGTATAAACAGTACAAAACTGAAATAATACTGGGTTCTAAATTAAACAGAAATATCTATATAATGCATATCCAACCTAAGAGTAAAAAAAAAAATCTATGTTTACACAGTAGGTAACTTATAAGGCCAAAACACTCAATTTAGCCAATTTCAACAGCTTCTTAAAAAGTTGTTTGTTACCAACAACAAAAATAAATTCTTACTTTTGAAAACAAACCTTTCCAAGTAGGGTTTCATTTTAGAAGACTCGTGGCCTTCATTTTAAAATAATCATTTTTATTTTACCACATTATTTTTTAACAATCACTAGACAACTGAATGTTGGTTATTTATTACAACCCAAAGCAGGCACTTATAAAGTCACAGGAGGGTTAATCATCTCAAATTCAACAGGTTAACCACAGCAATTTGAGAGAAATTTTGGCAACCTGTACCGGGACTATCTCGACAATTTCCAAAGTCAGACATTAAATGATACTTAAAAACAATACATTTCTATGTAGAATAGATAGCTAGTGGGAAGCGGCTGCATAGCACAGGGAGATCAGCTCAGTGCTTTGTGACCACCTAGA
>NW_006787904.1:0-302 GCF_000442215.2 Lipotes vexillifer | reverse complement strand
TGTCATGCTGAGGCTTTGGTTCATTCTTCTTGCTGGTGGGAAATTAGAGTTCAATGTGCCCGTTTAGACACCTACATCTAGTTTCTTTTTGGTTCTCCCCATTCCTGTACATCTTCTGCAGAATTTGCACTGTGCCAAACAGGAGGTTAAAGGCACACAGTCTCCAAGTGTGGCGAGTGTCATGAAAGCGTCTGGAATGGCCAACACGAGTGCCAGTTGTCGTAACCTGAGGTGCATTATAGAAACGTTGCACGATCACACAGTGGACCATACTCTGGTTTCCCCATGCATATTTTGGCTGT
>NW_006787903.1:0-313 GCF_000442215.2 Lipotes vexillifer | reverse complement strand
GCTCCGCGGCATGTGGGATCCTCCTGGACCGGGGCACGAACCCATGTCCCCTGCATCGGCAAGTGGACTCTCAACCACCGCGCCACCAGGGAAGCCCAGTTATTCAGTCATTTGATTGAATAATGTAGGTGCTCTTGTGAAGAGATTTCATAGATATCCCTTGTGGGCCTCAATCAGTTGGAAGGGAAATTATCCAGGGTACGTGGACTGAGAGGCTTTAAAAGAGAATTGAGGCTTTCCCTGGGGGAGGGAGGAGTAAGGAGGAGAGAGAAGGAAGAGGGAGACTCTTGCCTGTGGACAGCAGGCAGGGAAA
>NW_006787902.1:0-260 GCF_000442215.2 Lipotes vexillifer | reverse complement strand
AGTGGGGTGTTAAAGTCCCCTACTATGATTGTGTTACTGTCAATTTCCCCTTTTATGGCTGTTCATATTTGCCTTATGTATTGAGGTGCTCCTATGTTGGGTTCATAGATATTTACAATTGATATATCTTCTTCTTGGATTGATCCCTTGATCATTATATAGTGTCCTTCTCTGTCTCTTGTAATAGTCTTAGTTTTAAGTCTATTTTGTCTGATATGAGAATTGCTACTCCAGCTTTCTTTTGATTTCCACTTGCATGG
>NW_006787901.1:0-242 GCF_000442215.2 Lipotes vexillifer | reverse complement strand
AAAAAAAAAAAGCAAACCCGAGGGGGTATTCAGAAACCTATTTCAGAATGCCATTTCAGCATAAGCAAATTGGAGTAGAAACAAAGAGTTGTTTGATGGTTTGACTTATGCGGAGAGAAGTATGTTAGTTTCCTGTGGCTGCAGTAAAAAATTGCCACAACCTTGGTTGTTTAAAACAATAACATTTTATTCTCTCACAGCCAGAAGTTTGACATACGAGGGCAGAAATCAAGGTGTCAGCA
>NW_006787900.1:0-381 GCF_000442215.2 Lipotes vexillifer | reverse complement strand
GGGCGTATGCGTTTTTTCCTGTATATATTCAGGAAAAAACGCATACGCCCTTTTTGGCCAACGAAGCAAGCTTGCAACAGGAATCTACGCTACAATGAACTCTCACTTCCCCCCAGTCAAAAAGGCCATGTGAAAAAAGTGTAAAATCCAGAAAGGCAGGACAGGCCAGGGAGAATAGGGAGCATTGTTATGCTGATGGGCGGGATGTAAATTGCCAACAGCCACCCTGCAGAAACGGATGGTATTTCCTGAAACATCGAAAAAACAAGGTACAAAGCCTCGGGCACTAGGCTTAGGGAAACAGAAATCAAAAAAACCGAGCCACCCCAAAGTTTGGGGCTGCCCTGTTTACAGGAACCTCGTCCACTCTACAAGTTAAAT
>NW_006787899.1:0-2853 GCF_000442215.2 Lipotes vexillifer | reverse complement strand
CCATGGCTCACGGGCCCAGCCGCTCCGCGGCACGTGGGCTCTTCCCGGACCGGGGCACGAACCTCTGTCCCCTGCATCGGCAGGCAGACTCTCAACCACTGTGCCACCAGGGAAGCTCTACACCTTTCTTTTTTAAGACAAGCTTTTCTACCTATTCTCTATTCCTCCCAACACAGAATATAGTTTGCACCCATTTCTGAGTCACTTGGACAGAAATTTGAAGCCCAAGATTATTAAGGAGCAGTATAAATATATCCACTGAATTGACCTCAGCATGAAAAGTCAGACCTGTTTTAAATCCCCACTGCAACATTTTTTTGTGATTTTTATATGATTTCTGGAAAATTTATTTGAAATTGTTGCATCTCAGCTTCTTTCAACTGTAAAATGGGGATACTAAAGATAATATGTACTCAACCTACTCAGAGTGTTACCTTGAGCATCAGATGGTGCAATATGTGTAAGAACAATTTGCTAAACTAAACAGCACTTCAAATTGTTTCTCCCTATGAAAGCACTTATCACAATGCCTGATAATTATCTGTTAATTTTTTGTCACCCCCTTCTAAATCCTTTCTTCCTTGAAGAAAATATAAATGAATGAAAATGTAAATTACAAGTTCCAGAGCCCATAAGAATATTATACTACTAGAAATATAAAAGATTTTCACCACTTGCTGTGCTTTTACAATCTCCTTGTTCTTGCTTAAATTCAGAACCATTTTATATAAACTCTGTTCCTACTGTCTCTTTTTTTCTTTTTTCTCTTGTTGTTTCCTTAAATATAAAATGGGAGATAATTAAAGAGAGCATGTGGTCATAAAAATTTTGCTCTATAGACAATGGCACATATATAAGAGAACATGGTTTAAGTAATTAGTAATGGAAAACAAAGTTTTAAACTTTGCTTGTTATTCAGTTAAAACTGTGATTTTTGTACTTAATATGTTTTATAAGTAATTTTCCCCTGTATAATTTTGGAGGATATATGTATGTATAAATACAGTAATTATTATTATTATAATGAAAGGCCTTAGAACAAAAAAGGGAATTATGTTATTTACTATGGCAGAGATGGAGTCATTTCTGCCTTCTTAGTTTTACAGTTAACCCTTGAATAACACAGGTTCGAACTGCATGGGTCTTCTTCAACACAGATTACTTCAGTAAATATATTGGAAACAGTTTTGGAGATTTGAGACAATTTTAAAAATCCTACAGATAAACCACTTAGCTCTCTCTCTCTCTCATAACTGAAGAAACTGTATATCAGCCTGTCATCACAGGATTTTTTTTAATGCAACAAAGTTCTCAATACTGTATTATAAATGTGACTGTTGTACTGTATTCTGTAAAAATTTTATAACAATTCACTGATTAGTGTATATGCTAAGCTACTGTGAAGAAATCATATCAATAATACTAGGCTACATAAAGCAATTATTTTGCTGCTTCTTTTTTTATCAATGAATGGTTATACCTGTAAATAAATATGAATTTCTTTTTCACATTATCTTTTCTTTTTGATGTCTAGTGTTAGTAATATATATGACATCTACAGCATTTGTATAATATTAGACAATACTGATGTAGATACTGACAGACTATTCAACTTGTAAATAGATGCCATAAACTTACAGTATCATTAAATACAGTACAATACTATAAATGTATGTTCTCTTCCTTATGATTTTCTTTTTTTGTCTTCTGTTTTATTTTTTAATTTAATTATTTTTTTTTATATTGGAGTATAGTTGATTTACAATATTGTGTTAGTTTCAAGTGTACAACAAAGTGATTCAGTTATATATATATATACATATATCCATCCTTTTTCAGATTATTTTCCTATATAGGTTATTACAGAATATCAAGTAGAGTACCCTGTGCTATATGGTAGGTCCCTATTGATTATCTATTTTATATATAGTAGTTTGTATATGTTAATCCCAAACTCCTAATTTATCCCTCCCTCTCACCTTTCCCCTTTGGTAAACATAAGTTTGTTTTCAAAGTCTGTGAGTCTGTTTCTGCTTTGTAAATAAGTTCACTTGTATCATCTATTTTCTTTTCTCTAGCTTACTTTATTTTCAGAAAGTAGTGTATAATATATATAACATACAAAACATATTATTAATCTACTATTTATGTTATCAGTAAGGTTTCCAGTCAAGCCTGGGGGGAATCAAAAGTCATAAAGTGATTTTCTACTGTGCAGGGGTTGGCACCTCTAATTCCTACATTATTCAAGGGTCAACTGAAACATTATTTCTGTTTTCATGATGTAAATGTGTGTTGAAGTAACTTATCACTTAGAATGCACAGAAAACATATCACATTTCATTGGAGATCTTATTGAACAAGTCACAGCTAATTTATTTTCAGATTAAATAGTGTTTTATTCGAGAACCTGGTAGGAAAATTCTTTCTCATTGTATTGAATAAAGTCAATAAAAGTATAGTTACTCTAATTCTTCCCTTTTGTTTTGAGCCAGGATTTCCAGAGCCCTGGAAAGAGTTTCACGAAAATACCTCTGTGATTTTGAGTGGCATAAATTAAATAACATGTTTCATTGAAAATTTTAACTCTAACAAAAGTGATTAACATGAGTCTACAGAGAACTTTGATGGCAGTTGTGAATAAACAAGAAAATAGAAAAATTATATGGAGATCTAGCAGGTATATTATCTTGCTGGCTTTTTATTTATCAAGTATTCATTAAGTATATACTGTGCTAGGCAACACAGTTCAAGGATGAGCACAATTATTCTGACATCATCTAACCGATACACAGAATATAACGAAGTTGGGAGGTGGAGTAAGATAAACATAGCCAGAATTTTGTGTAGAAA
>NW_006787898.1:0-202 GCF_000442215.2 Lipotes vexillifer | reverse complement strand
CAAGTCCTACATTTAAATATTTAATCCATTTTGAGTTAAATTGTGTGAGTGATGTAAGATAAGTCTCCAATTCCATTCTTTTTGATTCCTACGACTGTACCAGTTTACACTTCCACCAAAAGTACATAAGAGTTGCCCTTTGTTTTTTTCTTCACATAACCATTCTAGCAGGTATGAAGTGATATCTCATTGTGGTTTTGAT
>NW_006787897.1:0-264 GCF_000442215.2 Lipotes vexillifer | reverse complement strand
AGTGGCCCTAGGAGGAGCAAAAAATTCTCTGGCTGATAGCTAATTAAATCTCTGTGGCCTTTGTTGTTTAGTGGATTCTCATTTCTACTGCATATAAATCATCTGGATTTGACAGAAAGAGAAAAGATTTACTGGGAGTCCTATATCCCAAATGATTGCCCTGAAGAAAGAAGAAACCTTCATTCCATCAGAGTCCGCAACTAACTGATCTAAATAAAATACCGTTGACCTGGGAGTTCAGCTGTTTTTAATTACTGCTTCAAA
>NW_006787896.1:0-200 GCF_000442215.2 Lipotes vexillifer | reverse complement strand
AGTGGTTGAGAGTCCGCCTGCCAATGCAGGGGACACGGGTTTGTGCCCCGGTCCGGGAAGATCACACATGCTGCGGAGCAGCTAGGCCCGTGAGCCATGGCCGCTGAGCCTGTGTGTCCAGAGCCTGTGCTCTGCAGTGGGAGAGGCCACAACAGTGAGAGGCCCGCCTACCGCAAAAAAAAAAAAAAAAAAAAAAAAAA
>NW_006787895.1:0-438 GCF_000442215.2 Lipotes vexillifer | reverse complement strand
AACAAGTGATGTGCAAAGTCAGAGAGGGTCAACGCTTGTAGGATTAGGTAGGATTAGGGAAAAGTTTCTCCATTCTCTGAAGTGTCGAAGTCATTTACTGAACACCCACTAAGTGTAAAACAGGGCAGGATACTAAAACACTGAAAAAATGGACAACATATACTTTAAGTCTTCAAAGAGGTGATACTGACATTAAAACATGTGAACATAACCAACAAAATGAAGAGTGCTATACTATCATTTTAGATGACAAATATGTGAGTTAAAATACATTTCTGTGTGATCAAATGTAAGCTGTTATTATTAAGGATTGACGACTATATTTGTATTGAGGAGAACTGTATTGAAGCAGCCTATGAACTTATTAATGGTTTATTGATTGATTGACTTACAGATCTTGGAAAGCAAAAATTTTCTTAAGGTCAAGTTGTAAAGGTA
>NW_006787894.1:0-1627 GCF_000442215.2 Lipotes vexillifer | reverse complement strand
CAAAAAAAAAAAAAAAAAAAAAAAAATTAAAAAATAGCAGAAGTCAATGTTTCTTAAACATCAAAATCTCTTTATTGAACATCAAAAATAAATTCTTCTCCTTTTATTTTTGGCCATGTGGCATGTGAGATCTTAGTTCCCCGACCAGGGACTGGACCAGGGACCGAACCCATGCCCCCTGCAGTGGAAAGGAAGAATCTTAACCACCGGACCGCCGGGGAAGTCCCAAAATCTTCCCCTTAAGTTTGAAATGAGAAGGTTTATTGTACTCCACTGACATCTGTCATGAACTTCTTTATCTTTCAAACACTTAAAAATTTCTCTTCATATACTCTTTCCAGACCTTGGTTCTTCCGCTGGCTCATTAGCCCTTCCAAATGTTGGTGTTCATGACATCTGCTTTCACCCTCCGCCCTGCTTCTCACAGCCCGACACCATCCGCATTCGTCAGCACTATTCATGCCTGGCAGGTACTAGGCCCTCAAGAAATGTTTGCTGATGAATTCTCAGTGACCACAGCCTCCTACGCTCTGACCTCACCATTCTGCAAACCTTCCAACTCTACTGACCTCCTCCTCTCTTCTGTTTGTCCACCACATATATGGCCACACTTGGAAGTGCTCCATCTCCAAGATTTCAAATCCCCAAACTGGCTTCTGATTGTAATCTAAAATCCTTATCTTTTCTCTACTGCTGCTCTCGCCTACTTAACCTTCAAGTCCCCTCTAACCCTAATCTTCAGTTTATTCTCCTTTCCCAACTTTTGGTCAAATTTAAAATGTCACAGTTCATTTGTAGCCATGCCTATGTATTAGCCCTGACTTCCCACCCTGCCCTTTTCTATGAGGCCACATGCTAAGTAGTTCATCTATTCTTAAAAGGTGACCAAGCAAGTTAAAAAAAAAAGGTAGGAGCTGGCAGGGATCACCTAATTCAGCCCCCTAAAATAGCAGATGAGGAACCAAGAAGACTGTGACTAGTCAGAGATTTCCAGAACCTGTCATTGGCTCTTTCCAGGTCTCTTCCCCAAACACTGCCCAATTTTGATCTTTTCCTGGGCTAGCAATAAGCAGTACAATGCTCATGATGCTAGGCAGCTGCACCAAGATGCAGCTCCCAGTCAGCCATGTGATCAGGGGCGTAAACAATCAAAACCCATACAACCATTCTCTTTTTCATTTCCAGTACAGTACTCAATAAATTACATGAGATATTCATCATTTTATAATAAAATAGGCTTTGTGTTCATTTTGCCCAACTGTAGCCTAATATAATTATTCTGAGTATGTTTAAGCTAGGCTAGGCTAAGCTATAATGTTTGGTAGGTTAGGTGCATTCAATGCGTTTTTGACTTAGGATGGGTTTATCGGGACATAACCCAATCATAAGTTGAAGATGTGTGTGTGTGTGTGTGTGTGTGTGTGTGTGTAACTTTGTTGACTTCTTTTCCTCTGACCCACAACTAAGTAACTAAGAACTTTAAATTCTACCCTGGGTGCTCTTGTCTACCTACACACACACCCCCAGATGATCTCATCAGTTCCATTGACTTAAAATACCATCTGTATAGGGCTTCCCTGGTGGCGCAGTGGTTGAGAGTCTGCCTGCCAATGCAGGGGACATGGGT
>NW_006787893.1:0-216 GCF_000442215.2 Lipotes vexillifer | reverse complement strand
CACGATAAGTATTCAGCTTTTCGAAAACAAATGAACAATCACTTCCTCTCCTAGATCTTTACACCCTTCCTCTGCTGGTTACTTTCTCTCAGCTCATAAACATCCTCAAATATACCCACTTAAAAAACTCTCAGACCTATGATTCTTTGGATGTTCTTGTGGATAACCTAAGTCTCTACCATGCCTTCAAACACCTGTCCTCCCAAAAGCCCAGAT
>NW_006787891.1:2373132-2385956 GCF_000442215.2 Lipotes vexillifer | reverse complement strand
CAGTGCTTTGTGACCACCTAGAGGGGTGGGATAGGGAGGGTGGTAGGGAGACGCAAGAGGGAGGGGATATGGAGATATATGCATACATATAGCTGATTCACTTTGTTATACAGCAGAAACTAAGACAACATTGCAAAGCAATTATACTCCAATAAGATATAAAAAAAAAAAAATAGCTGTCCTTACGGAATAAATTCTGTACCATATCTAGTATATTATATGGAGGTAAGTGATATGGCAAAAAATAATCCAAAAAGGAGGATATCAAATACTGGGGGGAGCATAGGTTTTAATATTTTAAAAGGTAGTCTGAAAAGGCCTCACTGTGAAGGCCTCACTGAGAAGGTGATGATTACCTTCCTCTATATTTGGGAAATTTTCAGTTACTGTTTCTTCAAATATTTTTTCTCCCCCATTCTCTCTTTTTTCCCTCTCCAATTACAGATATGTTATGTATTATTTAAAATCATTTTTCTCTCTGTTCTTCAGATTAGATAATTTCTATTAATCTTTCTTCAAGTTCATTGACCCTTCTGGCATGCCTATTCTGCTGTGAAATACAGCCAGTCATTTTTTAAATTTCAGATACTGTATTTTTACATTCTACAATTGTTTTTTATAATTACTACTTGTCTACAGAAAACTATTCTATTTCTAAATACAAATTTATAATTTCTGTTTTCTGCCTTTTCTTCATGCACCTGGTTTTCTTTCCAACCTCAGGCATTTTTATAATAAGCTGATTTTAAAATCCTTGTTTACTGACTACAATATCTGGGTCAGCTTGGTGTCAGTCTCCATTGATTTTCTTTTCATTTTAGAATAGGTTCCATTTTTCCTGTTTCTTCTTATGTCCAATAATTTTGGATTATAAATTGGATGTTAGAAATAGTATGTTGTTGAGATTCTGAAATTTTCCTATGAAGAGTACTGATTTGTTTTTAAGTGGAAAGTACACTTGGGCTGTGTGCAAACTGTACGTTTTTTCTCCTCTACTGCTCAAAACTCATTTCAACTCTTTTAGAGTGAACTGGGCTGCTTGGAGTCTGGCCCATGATTGCATGTTATAGAGGCCTGCTGGAGATTTTGACAAAGTTTATTCACAGAATTCTGAGCTCTCTTCTGGTCCCATTGTTGATGTTGTTTTCCTGGGATTTTCCAGAAAGTCTACGATTACCTCAAACCAGTAAGACTCTGGGCTTTGTATCAGAGTTTTTGTTAGTTTGTTTGTTTTTTATGGAGGTATCCACACATCTGTTCTCTATGTTGGCATCTCTATTCCTGCCCTGCAAATAGGTTCATCTGTACCATTTTTCTAGATTCCACATATTTTAATAACTCTACACAGGGCAGACTAAGGCCTGAGATTAAAAACCTGAGATTAAAACCTCTAAAAACTAGAAAGTCACTCAATGCTTTTCTTCTTCCAAGCATTGACTTTCTTTAGTACCTACGTGCTTTTTGGTCACTTTCCAGTGCCTAAAAAGTTTATATTAAAAGTTTACACTAAAACTTTTATATTAAAAGTTTTATTTGTCATCTACAGTAGGATTTGTCTAAAAAGAACTACTTGATAGTGTATAGAGGCAGAACTGCTGAGAAAGTGATATTTGAATAAATACCTAAAAGAAGAATGGGAGCTATTCATGTAGATATCTGCGTGAAGAGCATTCCAGGAAGAGGGGAGTGCATGTGATAAAGCCTGAGGTAGATCTTGCCTCATGTGTCTGAGGAATGACGAGGAGGTCAGTGTGGCTAGAGTAGAGGAAGTGAGGGAGAAAGGACCAGATGAGGTCAGAGAGATAGAAATGGCAGAGAATCAAGATGTAGCAGGTCACTCAGCCACTATGAAAACTTTGGCTTGTACTTTGAGATAGAAAACCATTGGAGGGTTTTGAATTGAGAAGTGATGTGATTTAGCTTTTGTTTTAAACTGACCACCTTGGCTCTATATTGAGACTAAAGGGCAAAGTATGGAAACAAGTATTCCACTTAGGAGGCTCTTTTAAAAATCCAGGTAAGGTAGCTTTGGCTTAGACCAGGGTGGCAATAAGGAAAATAGTGAAAAAGTGGTCAGAGTCTGCATGCATTTGTGGCCAGAACAAAAGCATTTGCCAAGAGTTTGGATTTGATGTGTGAAGGAAAGGGAAGAGTCATGGATGACTGCAGTTTTTTTTGCTTTAAGAAACGAGGAGGATGGAGTACGGGTAGATCAGTAGGGTTAGGGACATTTGTGTTTGACTTCCCTGATAGACATCCCAGTGGGAATATCAAGGAGAAAATTATATTCTGGGCTGGAGTTCAGGGGAGAGGTTAAGGCTACAGATGTAGATTAGTAAGTTGTCTATATATAGTGTGGTATTTAAAGCCAGAAGACATGAGATCACCAAGGAGCCTGATATAACTAAAGAAGAGAAGACTTCCAAAGACACTCCTCTGAGGATGGTATGACTAGAGGTAACCGAAAGGAGGAGGAAACCAAGAAGATGCCAGTGTGATAGGAGATGAACCAGGAGAGCGTGGAGTCTTGGAAGCCAAGGCAAGAAAGCGTTCAGTGTTTAAAAAAGAAAGGAGTAACTAGCTACGGCAATTCCCACAGGGAGATCAAGTAAATGAGCACTGAGGATTGACCCTTAGATCTGTCAGTGTAGAGGCTGTGGTTGACCTGGACAAGAGCATTTTTAGTGGAATGGTGAAGATGAAATCCTGACTGAAGAGGGTTTAAGAGGGAATAGGAGAAAAGAAATTGAAAACAGCACATATATACATAATATGATTATGAGTATAGCATTATAAGATGCTATAAGATAAGGAAAAATATATTTCTAAGGAGGAGGGTAGTCAGGGTAGGAAAAAAAAATCCATGAATTTGAGGAAATTTTCCAAAGAGTAAAGAACAGAGGCACATCTGCTGCCCTCTGGGCTGCAGCATGCTATACAGGAATCACATGAATAGAAGAGTTTCATTGAACCCACCATGGTTAGCAGTCTCACACCTGGCCTCAGAAAACTGACATTCACCTCACCATTGTGGGGTGACTCAGGCTCAGACCCCAACCTGCCAAGTCTAGTCACCCCTGCTTCTGGGGCCAGCTCCTCTTGTCTGACCTCATCTGATATTTCTGTTCAACTTCTTTCCCAAGATCCCCCTCTGCCTTTACTGCAACTCGCTAGTACTGACCCTTTGTTGACTCCCCAACTTCCTTAGTTGAGGCTAATGTGTTCTCTTCCTCAACTGATTTGTTTCTGCCCTTAACCGACTTGCCAGGCTGACTGCTAGAGAATCTCATCCAGTCCTAACCAAGACTGACCCCGAGGTTGTGTTTATCCTGCTCTCAGGTCAAGTCATAGCCTAGATCCAAATACTGAATGGATGACAGAAGGAAAAGAGTCCTGGATTTCAAGTCAGAGAGATGAGAATTCAAGCTGCCACTTGGTTACTTACTAGCTGTGTGATCTGAAGCAGGTTCTTTAACCTCACGGAGTTTCAGTTCTCTTATCTACAGAACGGAGAGAATAATTCTCACCCTTAAGGGATTGTAAAAATTGAATGAGATAACATATATGTTAGGATCTGGAGAAAATTTTATCTTTTTAGCAGCTGGTAAGGGATAGAATCACAATGTAAGAAGAGGATTGCTATGTTGAGAAGATGCCGCTTGATAAAGTTGTGGAACCCAGAGTTCAAACAGAAGAAAGGCCCAGTGCTGATCAATAAAAAGATAGGGTAGGAGGTGGGGTGGGCCAGGGAGCTTCCTAATGTGGGTTTTTCACATGCAATGTCATTTTTTTCTCTGGCCAAATAAAAAATTCATGGGCTTATTTGATTTCTCATGGAAGCTTGTGAAGGTCTAAATTTTGAAAATCGTTGCAAATAGGGTTAAAACAGTTAAACTATAAGACTATGGAGTAAACCAGGTACCTGTTTACATGTACAAAATGCCCAGAAACTAGTAGGCTCTCTGTTGTTAGCTCTCCAATTCTCCCATCTCTTTACCTTGCTTACCGTGTACGATCCACAATACAGACTCTCTATATCTCTGATTTACAATATAGTCTCTCTAGTCACACCATCCGGGTTCATATCCTGGCTCCATCTCCTAATTTGTGACCTTGGACAAGTTATTTAACAGTATTGGGCCTCAGTTTTTTCATCCGCAAGATGGAAATAATAATAACAATAACAACACCTAGCTCTCAAAGTAGTTTAATTGAAACAGAGTTTACCATAGTTGATAAAGTATTAAATGGGATCATGTATGAGAAACGATTAGACAAGATTCTGGTACAGAGTAGACACTCACTATTTCCTGCTAATATCATTATTCCTAATACCACATTTGCCAAAGTAATATGTGAAAAATTCACTCAAAACACAGCCACATGATCAGTCTAAAAAATGATCTGCATAGAATTCACTGAACCTCAAGTAATGAGGGTAGCAATGACTGAGTAGGATATGCCTTAATAAAACTTTCATTTAACTTTGTGTTGTTACTGTTTTAAAAATTTTTCCCCCATCTTCTTTAGAAAGCAAGACTCATTTTCATTTCTTGTATGTCACTTTGAGAAGCTCTGGCTTCAAAGATGTCACTCTGTTTCATGAGGTGATGCAATTTGCTGAACTAAAGCAATCTTGGGTGAGTCACTGCAAAAAACAATGCATCATCCAGACAATTTTATCTTCTTAAGAAAGAGGCAGCAGGGCATAGTGTTTTTCTCTGAGCTCCTCAAGTTGTGGCTAAGAATAAAGGCAACTTAAAAAAACCCACACGCTTCTCTCTGTATTAACTATTCTCACCCTGGTGCGGCTGGAATACAAAGACTGTAGATTCTGATCTCAGACAAATGAGTGTTTAGATCCTGGCCCTGTCACTTGTTAATCGTGTGACCTTTCACAATCTACTTAACTGTTATGTGGCAAGGACGGCTGCTGTCCATCAAAAATTTATCCTATTCTTCCATACAGTAGAGCTGTTGTCAGAAAGCAGCTGCACAGCCAGCAAGTGCATTTTCAAGCCCTTGTTAAATCTAGAAAGGACCATGTGAATGTGTCTGGCCAAGATAAGGTGGGTAGGAGTGATAGATGCCACTCCCTGTCCTGGCCCATAAAATCCCCCTCTATGTTCTCTCTTTCCCCATTTCTGGCAGAATATTGATACCACCATGGCACCCATGTGGTGAAGACTCTCTCAGTCTAGATCTCTGAATGATTGCATGGCCCCCCACTATCACCACCACCACCACCTTCTTTCCCTGATACTGAACTTTATATGAATGATAAGTAAAATTAGATTGGACGAAACCATTGAGGTTTCAGGTTTTATCTATCATTACCTTAACCAATACATACTTTAAGCATCTGCTTCTTCATCGTTAAAATGGGAATAATAATAGTAGCTACTCAGAGCTGCTGTGATAATTAAATGAGTTGTGTAAAGCACTTAGCACAACACCTGGAACCTAGTAAATGCTCAAAAAATATAAGCTGCTATATTTACTAAGATAGTCCTATTTCCTTTTACTGCCTCTGAAATTGACATATACAACTCCTTCGTCAGCCATCTCTAGAATAAGCTGTTCTTCAACTAACAGTGAATCACATAATCCATGGTTTCTTAGCATTGAAAAATTATGGTACTATTATAGCTACTACTATTATTATTTAATTATACATATTTTTACCAAGATCATCACACAAGTCATTTTTCTCTATTTTTTTATTTTATTTATTTTTTATTTATTTATTTTTTTTTTTTTTTGCGGTACACAGGCCTCTCACTGTCGTGGCCTCTCCCGTTGCGGAGCACAGGCTCCGGACGCGCAGGCTCAGCGGCCATGGCTCACGGGCCCAGCTGCTCCGGGGCACGTGGGATCTTCCCGGAGCAGGGCTCGAACCCGTGTCCCCTGCATCGGCAGGCGGACTCTCAACCACTGCACCGCCAGGGAAGCCCTCTTTCTCTATTTTTTCTTCCACTGTATCCTTCTAGTAACAATCTGCCTTTTTATATCAATGTTAACCAATGTCATCCATCCTAAAGAGAAAATTTTGTTTGTGAATTAAACAAGTGATAAGATATACAAGCCTGCTGCTGGCAATTATCTCAGACCAGCATACAACCTTCAGTAAGTCCTTCAAGTTATTTAAAAGACAATGCCACATAAGAGATGCTACTTGAGATACCATTCTTCATTACTTATTAAATGACAGCATGTTCTTTAATGGAGGGCCAGCCTTACAGCAGGAGAGGGGGCGGGCAAATCTCTCAGTCCCTGCCTGCTCCTGGCCCTTCTTTGACCAACTGTGGGTGCTAAAGCCCTGCCACCTGCAGCCCCTGCCTGTCCATTTCTTTATTTTGCAGTACGCGGGCCTCTCACTGTTGTGGCCTCCCCCGTTGCGGAGCACAGGCTCCGGAGGCGCAGGCTCAGTGGCCATGGCTCACGGGCCCAGCCGCTCCGCGGCATGTGGGATCTTCCCAGACCGGGGCACGAACCCGTGTCCCCTGCATCGGCAGGCGGACTCTCAACAACTGCGCCACCAGGGAAGCCCCTGTCCATTTCTGAACTGATGAGAACCAGACCCAGTATTATCATAGGAGAGCCTTTACTATGCATAAGGGGAAATGTAAGGCAAAAATTGATCTGTTGCCCTGAGATGGATGTGCAGGGGCTACAATTTAAATATTGGGCTCTCTTCCAGGCTGACCTCCCTCCTAGATCCCTCCATGGGTGCCCAAGTAGAACAGCTGGGTTTATGCACACCCTCCTCCACTGCTATCCCACTTCTATTCCTGGTTTGCACCATGCTTTTCACTAAGAATGGTACACAGCTCTGAATCATAATGATCAACATCATTATCATTATGGTCATCACCATGGTAATAATAATAGCTAGCCTACTGAGCATCTTCTGTGAATCAGGAACTGATTGCTTCATCTCCTTTTTAAATATTCATGACATATCTTCAACATAGACATGATTATGCCTATTTCAGAGATGTGGCAATTGAGGCTCTAAGTAGTTAAGCTGTTTGCTAATAAGGAGTAAAGCCAGAATTCAAATCCAGCTCTGATTTTAAAATGTGTGTTTCTTATCTTTCAGCTGGCTACCTCTTAGCAGGCTATGTTCCTCAAACCCTACTTATTTCCTGCCTGCAAATGTAAAGGGACAGAGTCGACTCTGTCCCTTTACACAGTAGACTGGCTTGGCCTCTGCAAAAACCCAAACAGGCTGCCCTGCCTCCTTGTACTGATATTGCTCAAGGACTCCAACCTCCTTGACTGGAATCCACAGGTGTTGACCAAAGCATAGGGACAACACAAACACCCTACCTCCCTGTGACATGGAGATTTGGGCAGCTGACCCTTTCTGGAGGAGAAAGGTAGAACCACTATGTTGTCTCCTAAGCCTTGGCCTCACAGCTCCCAACTCACTCCTCCTTCTGATGAAGGCTCTAACTTTCCTTACTGGGGAAGGAATAACTTCCCCGAGTATGAAGGCTCTGCCTCAAAAACACGCTCACAAATGTTGCTAAAACCTAATGAACAAAATAGATACCTGGGGCTGTTATTCTGCACTACAAAGCAATTAATCAAACAAATCCTTCTTTAAAAAATCCTTTGGGTGTTATTTAAGTGCTCCTATTATAGATCTCTAACACTTCAACCCAGAGGTAGTGTATGGATTTCTGAACTCTAAAGATAAAGGCCATAGTCAATTAGTGATCATTTCAAAACCAAGCTAAGTAAAGGATGTAGTAAAATAAAAATAAAATAACCAGGCTGCTCCCACTCCTCCTTCGGTTCTGATAACAGTGTACTGACAAATCCAACAGTTTCTCTAAGCAGCAACATGGATGGACCTAGAGATTGTCACACTGTGTTAAATAAGTCAGACAGAGAAAGACAAATATCACATGATAGCGTTTATACGTGGAATCTTTAAAAATGGTACAAATGAACTTATTTACAAAACAGAAATAGGGTAGAAAACAAACTTACGGTTACCAAGGTGGGGGAGGGATAAACTGGGAGATTGGGACTGACATATACCCACTACTATACATAAAATAGATAACTAATAAGGACCTACTGTGTAGCCCAGGCAACTCTACTCAATACTCTGTAATGGCCTATATGGAAAAGAATCTAAAAAAGAGTGGATATATGTATATGTATAACTGATTCACTTTGCTGTATACCAGAAACTAACACAACATCGTAAATCAACTGTACTCCATTAAAAAATATTTTTTTCATTTAAAATATAAAGCCTATAAAGCAAATTTTAAGGTATTAGGTACCAATTACATCTGTCCAACGGTATGAGGTTGTTTTAAGGACAAGTCTCTGGCTCGCCTGAGTTGTAGGGCCACGCAGAAATACGTACCATGGCAACAGAGAGCAACTATAATACTAGCAGTGTAGCATAGTCGGAAAGCACACAGACTCCAGAGCCAGGCTCATCCTGCTTCTGCCACCTGCTAGCCAAGTAACCTTGGGCAGGTTACTTACCTCATTACACTTTAGTTTTCTGGACTGTAAACAGGGGATCAGAACTGTACCTACCTCAAGGTATTAGGAGGAATAAATGAGCGTACATTGCTTATGACACAACCTAGCCCGCAGTAAGATATTATAGTGGTCTGCTTTCCCAAACTGGCCTTTACCTGTCTTCTCTCCCCACAGTCTATTTTGAAACTCACATCATTTTTCTTATTTTTTGCCTGTTCGGCTGTCCATTTATGACCCCTAGAGTACCCATCTGGGTTCTTGGCTTCACTTCTCAGTTTACTGCCTGTGTTTTCCCTCTTTGATTGATATTTTCGGCTTGTTAACATGTTAAAGGTGACTTACATCTCCTCCCTTCTTCCTCCAAGTATCAATGGTCCTAACTGTGACAGACATACCTGGGGTGTGGTCCAGACAGTAACCCTGATTTCCCCCAAGGCTTTCATATTCCTTGTCCCTTCCCAAAGATCTATCTCTTTATATTCTTGCCCTGTTTTCTGTGTTAGACCAATTTTGCTGTTTCATATCTCTTTCTTACTTGCTGTAGGTGCTCTAACCAAGTTTCCCTGACATTTTGTTTCTATGCCCCTCTCTTGCCCCACTACTCCCAGAAACTTGGTCTCGTGTTTGAGTGTCTGCTGCCAGAGGAGCAATGGATGCTTACAGGAACCATTGATCTTTTACTCCATCAGCTGCTCGATGGGCTATTGGAGGACTTCCTTCTAGAGAATTTTCTTCTACTCGTCAACACTTACAAAGTCTCCTCTGTCTTCTGGCCTACATTAATCCCCATCATCGGCATCTCATACTTCTCCCTGTAACTCATGAAGTCCATCCAAATGAATGTACTCTCCCTTTTTAAATTTTTGAAGCTAATATGAGACTTCGAACTTCTCGGGCATGGAGTAAAGAAATGCACCACTACACAATATCATTTTGTCTCTACCTAACAACATAACGACTGTGCTATCAACTTGCAAAAGAAAGTCGGCCCTCATTCTCAAGCAGAAAATTGTCTCTGGGTTTCAGATATAAAAGATGCTTTGTGTAATTAGAAGACGGGATGAGAGTGAATAGAAATTTAAAATGCATTCTCGTCTTCTACATATTTTGTTCAGAGTCTAATTAAGGGAAGGGCTTGGCACTTATCTTTGAAAGAGGGTATGGAACTAGTCAATGAATTTTGAATATTCATCCATGAAGGTTTCTGTGCCTGAGGGAACAGCCTAGTTTACATTTTGTTTGTGCACGCTGAAGACAGCCTAAAGAAGACTGGCTCACAATTATCACAATTTATACCCAGCTTACATCTTCTCTCCCCACCCTATGTGAGAATGCAAAGACCTCCCCACACCACCCTGAAAGAAGGAATCCAAAGTGTTTGAAGAGAAAATGGTTGTATTTTTAATCACTTAAAAAAATGTGAAGTGTCGGATGCAACTGATTTTTTAAATATATTTTTTTTCCTTGTATGGCAGTTTGAGAGTGACAAGCATAGTCTTAGTCTCTGGAATTTCCACTTGGTCTTGGCCAGAGATTCCTTGGGATTAAATTAGAAGATATATAGAATCATCTGGCATAGTTCCTGGTACAGAGTAAGCGCTCAATAAATATTGGATCAGAATCTGTAGTTCTCCTTGACTGACCCAGTAGCTGAGAGAAAGGTTACCCTTCTTCCCCTCCCATCCTCCTTTCTCATTCACTAAGACCTGATCAGCAGAACCCCAAGCCCATCCCATTCAATGGGAGTGAAAGTCCCCAAAACAGTCTGGAAGCAATGTTATCACACACAGGTTCACAGTCAGGGAGAGACAGCTGAGTCAGGAACCAGAACTGAGAGCCCAAGCCAGGGGCATGCCATCCACAGAGCAGAAACAGATACTTAAGTGGGAGTCAGAAAACCAAACAGGCAACAGGACATGACTCTACGACCTAATGCTCTTTCCGGTTGCGACGTCCTATAATTCCTTGATCCTTATTCACAAAAGGGGATAAGACCATAAACTGTTTGTGGTGAATTTTAATTTCCCACATCCCTAAATTGGCGGATCCTTCAATCATCCACAAAGCAAAACTATAGCTGCAGCTTTCTGAAATCATAACAGATTCCTCATACCTATAGTAGCCTGAGACCTTCACAGTCTGTTACTCTGTACCCTTCCAGCATTTCTCAGTTGCCCAGATGCCAAGACCCAACTTGAGACAGAGAAGGGGAAACTGGAGTTGATGAATTTATAAAGCAGATACCTGGAATCCTGCCCAGACAATGTCATGGAAAATCCTCTGTCATTGATTCTCAAATTCTGTAGTTGAAAACCTAAACCTAAATGTTCTATAAATATCATGCTCCTCCCCTAAACCTAATGCTCTATAAATACTATAAACACTTGTACACAGTCTGTGCTCAGTAAACACTAATGGCTGATTCCCATTTGTCCTTTTTTTCCCATTTGTTTTTTATTAAAGACCCATTTGTCTATTTAATCTTGACTTTGTATGATGAATTGCAATTGGCTACAAATTATTTTCATCTCTATATTCATGTCCCTTTGCAATATGATTCACAAAGAAATGGAATCTATCTCTCCACCCTTAAATCTAAACTTCACTGTGTAATTTGCTTTGGCCAAAAGGATGTTAGAAAATGCGACATAGGCAGAGGCAGGAAAAGTGCTTGCTTAATGTCACTTATCTTCTGCTGCCCTGAGACAACCTGTGAAGAAGCCCAAGCTAGTCTCCTGAGGAGAAGAGATCAAGTAAAGCAAGAGAGGTAGCCCAGCTGAGGCCAACTAGCCCAACCAGTCTGATGACAGCCAGTCACATTTGGGAAGGAATCCTAGACCATCAAATCTTAGCTGACTGCAGAACTGCTTGGCTAATGCACAGACTCATGAGCAATAACATTTTAAGCCACCACATGTTGGAGTGGTTTGTTACACAGCAACAGATAACTAATACATCTTGTTTAACAGCCATCTCCTATAAGTGTTACAAGATTTTAACTGTTATACACGGGATGAAATATAATCCATTTACTATATTTGTTTATTTGTGTATATATTTATTTATTGCCTGGCTCCTCTCATAAAGAATTTAAAGGAGCTTAAAACTAGAATTCAAAAAATACAACAGTTATAAGATAGAAAAAAAAAAAACTGAATTTCAGGTAAACAGTAAAAATAAGAGGAGAAATGATAAGACCAAGTAAGGAACACAAATATGTCAGTCATAAAGGGCTATGCAATAGACAGAACTGATCTTTAACATTGTCCCAAAGATCCCTAAAAGCCAAGTGACAAGCAAGTATGTACTTCTCAATATCAGGAGAAAGTAAGCACACACTTTCCTTAGAAGAAACAAAATGTTTCTTGAACTGCGCTCTGAAACACATTTTTTAATGATGTGGATCCCTTTTACAGGAAACAGGAAGTGACACAGCAGATAGCATTTTCCCAAGCCACTCTAACAGCCAGCTTTAGTAATGTAGTATACTACAAGAACCAAAAATATAACATGAGAACACAACTTCATGAAGGCAATTCTTTAGGAGGCTACTGAAGGTCATGTTTCAAATTTTTCAAGACTCTCAAACGTTCCCTGGTATGAAGCACGAATAGCTTTGGAATTGGTAATCAAAAGAGCCTTTGATCACTCATTAAACCTTACATTTCTTTTTTCAGGAATAGCTCAATTTCAGTGTTTTTGTCAGTGCAAAATGTGAATCTCTTGATAATGTGCCCAGTTTGAAAGTAGCAAAATTCAGACCTGAACCCAGATCTTTCCAGTTCCAAAGCCTATGCCTTTTTAAAAAACTAAATTGTGTTATGAGTGATTAAAGAATTGCTGATTTTAAAAATACCAAACTTCTTCTTTAAGTTTATATATTTATTTTAATAGGAGATTTCAACAGCTTGAGGTCAGGGTGTGCATAAAGGTGGGAATTTCTGGTGCTTGAACCAAACTGACAAGAGTAGATGAGAGAAAGGGAAGAAAGCAGGTTGAGATTTCTACTGAGTTCTCCTGTCAGCATCTGGACCTATTCAAACAGCATATTCTGGGTCTGCTCGATCCAAGCACTTGTCCAGGCTTCATAATTCACCAGCTGTTAATCACAAGCAGCCTTCTTTCCAATTAGCACTTTGGAATGGGCTGTTTGCTCCAAATTTGGTTAACCGGCACCATACATACATTAGGGAAGAGAATTTGATGTCTGCCTTCGTGCACATTTCATAATGGAGAAAACCAAGATATACTAATTCTATTTAGAAAGTATTCATCGGTGTTCAGCCATCCATGGAAATGTGTCCTGCTGA
>NW_006787891.1:2330555-2373048 GCF_000442215.2 Lipotes vexillifer | reverse complement strand
CTGCTGAACGAAACATCATTTGAACCAATAATTGACCATTTCAAACATCAGCATGGAAAGCTGCATATGACACAGTTACAGCCTGTGACCCTATGAACATCCATCAAGGTTGGACACTGTTGTAGATACAACAATGAGTTGCATCTACATTAACTATATCAGCCCTAATTGGATTGTTTATTTTTATAACAGATAGCTGCTGTCATCAGTGGGGAATTAGTTGACTCTAACATTGTCCTTCCTGAGATGGAATAACAATAAAAATATCATGGCTATTATTAACTATGGGCATATTACATGCAAAACACAGCATTAAATATTTTATATGTTCATTCATTAATCAAATATATATGGAGTGTCTAGCATTTTTATATGCTCCAAAATAAGGTCATAACAAGACACAGTCCTTATCCTTAAGGAGTGGAATTTACAGCTAGAAAGAGAAACAATAAATAAATGATTCTCAGCTCGTTTAATGTTCAAAACAATGAAAAATATTCATTATCCCAATGTTTACAGAAGAAGAAAGCAATCCTTAAAAAGGTTAAATAACTTTTCCAAAGTCATCGTTAGTAAATAGAGTCATGATTTGAACCTAGAATCTTCTGACTCAAATGATTTTGCTCTTACTACATCATTTAATTGCTAAATTTGTATATTTGTGTCATTGACTTTATGCCTCACTACCCTGATTCTGTTACATATTTTCCAAACCCTTTTCCTCTGTGTCCTTTGAACATTCATTCAACCAGCCAGCATCAAATATGTGTTGGGTATTATTCTGGGCACTGGGGACACCACATCCATTAAGAGTGTACTTTATGGTAGACATTGAGCTACGATTTCTCCTACTTCCTCTGTTCATCTGACTCCATCCCCAGAACATCTTTTGTTCCTCTTCTTACATTAAATGGAAAAAAATCTTTCTACGTCTAAGTAATATCCATTTTAGCTTGTATCGACACAGCACAATTTAACAGATGCTTATGAATGAATGTTAATGCCATTTAACAGATGCTTTTGAGAAAAAGTGCTCCCAGTGTGACTTTCAACAGTTAGGCAACATTTCTTCCCATGAGAATCTCTTTTAATCCATACCTGTTTTGAATTCTGAGTGACTTCAAGTGGCAAGGGAGAGGACAAATACTCTTGGACTCTTGGAGATCATCTATTTTATCAGTTCCTGCCTTTCTAGTGTTGATTCATAGAAGTGGTAACTTGTTAACAGAGCTCTTATAGAATTAAAGAGTTAGGTTTCTTAGAAAGCATCAATCACAGGGGTTTCAAAGCTTAGCTATGCATTAGAATCACCTATGGTTATTAAAAAACAGACACTTGGGTATAGATCAATGGAACAGAATAGAAAGCCAAGAAATAGACCGACACGTGTATGGTCAATTGATTTCCTAAGTAACTGAACAGGGAAAGGGTAGTCTTTACAACGGATGGTGCTGAAACAACTGTATATCTACTTGAAACAGAAAATAACCTCCAACTTTACCTCACACCATATACTAAAATTAACTGTAAATGGATTATGAACCTAAAATGCAGAAGCTAAACTATGAAACTTTTAGAAAGCAACACAAGAGAAAATCTTTGCAAATTTTGGGTAGGAAAAGAGTTCACCGATAGGGCACAAGAAACACAAACCATAAAGAAAAAAAGTGATAAATTGGACTTCATTAAAATAAAAAACATTTACTCTTTGAAAGATACTATATTAGTTCGTTAGGACTGTCATGACAAAATACCATAGACTAGGTGGCTGAAGCAACAGAAACTTATTTTTTCTGGAAGTTAGAAGACCAAGTTCAGGGTGTTGGCATTTTTGGTTTCTCCTGAGAACTCTGTCCTTGACTGGCAGATGGCCACCTTCTTGCTGTGTCCTCACATGGTCTTTCTTTCATGTTCACATACCCCCGGTGTCTCTTTGCATGTCCAAATTTCCTCTTTTTATAAAGACACCAGTCAGATTCTGTTAGGAACCACTATAAAGCCTTCATTTTAACTTAATCTCCTCTTTAAAGCTCCTGTTTCTAAATAGTGTCACACTCTGAGGTACTGAGAGTTAGCTTCAAGATATAAATATTGGGAGGAAGTGATTCAACCCATAACAGAATCTGTTAAGAAAATCTAAAAGGCAAGACACTGACTGGGATAAATATTAACAATACCTACACCTGACAAAGGATTTGTATCCAGAATATATAAGGAACTTTTAAAACTTAACAGGAAGACAACTCAATAAAAAATGGGCAAAAGATTAAACAGACACATCGGATAAGAAGATATACAAATGGCCAATAAGCACATAAAAAGATGTTCAAACCAACATCGTTAGTCATAAGGAAAACAAATTAAAACCACAGTAAGACTCTACTACACACTTACTTGAATAGATAACATTAGAAAGACTGACAAGTCCAAGTAATGTCAAGAACGCGGAGCAACTGGAACTGTCACACATGGTTGGCAGGAATTGGAAACTGGTATAACTACTTTGGAAAACAACATGATGGCTTTAAAAGTTAAATAGATATTACCATATAATGCGACAATTCCACTCCTAAATATTTAACCAAGTGAAATGAAAATGTCCACACAAAGATTTGCATATAAATGTTCATGGAAGTTTTATTCGTAATAGGCAAAAATTCAAGAAAACCATATACCCATCAAAGAATGAATGTGTAAGGAAATTGTGGAATACCCATACAACAGAATATTGCACAGCAATAAAGAGAATAAACTATTGAAACACCTGGAAATATGGACGAACCTCAAAAACATTATGCTAAAGGAAAGAAGCCAGACTCATAACAGCTCATACTATAGATGCTATATATCAAATTCTAGAGCAAGCAACATTCATTTACAGTGACAAAAAGCAGATCAGTGGAGCTCTGGAACTGGGAGGGGGAAAACTGACCACAGAGAGTGCAAGGTAAATTTTTAGAGTTGTGTAAATGTTTTATCTTGATTGTGATGGATATAAGCATGTCAAAACTCATCAAACTGCATGTTAAATGGGTGCCTTTGTTGTATGTCAATTAAAACTCACAGATGCCTCAACCCAATTCAGTTGTATTAAATCAAAATTTCTGGGAAAAGGGCCTAGGAATGAGTTTTTGTTTTTGTTTTTTTTAATCCCATCCACAGGTAGGTCTGATTTAGCCAAGTGTGAGTATGATGATGATTTAGCCAAATGTGGGCCACTGAAGAGTAATATGGCTCCACTGGATACAAGAGGATGGAATCAACAGGCAGGGGCCTTTTTATTTTAGCCTTGAGAGAAGAAAATGAAGTCATTTCATCTTTGGACTTTTAAATATTATTGGAATGATTTTTTTTTTCCTTTCTAAACAGGGAAAATCATGTTATAAAAGCATCTTTTTTGTTATTTGTTTGCATCCCTCCCCCACGTTCTGGTAGTTTAAAAGTACCAAAAAAAAGTTATTTTTGTACAAAAACACTTAAAATATTAAGGGCGATCTACTGCATTGCCATCAGATGGTCATGAGCTTCTGCTTGATGTCCATCCTATCTCCACTGCCCTTCTACTCTCTGTCTGCACCTCGCTCTCTTGTATGGTAGCCAATTCAATTTTAGAATAGCTCTTTTTCTCACCATGGCATGCACCTAACCCTTGGTCATTGGACTGTTGAAGTGGCAGGTCCCTATGGTCTTATGCTTTTCTCTGTTGCCTTTCCCCTGGCAATTCAGGGCTGCTCTAGGGGTGTCTAAGAAACAAGGGGTCTAACCAAAGTGAACACATGACATTTACATGTTTAAATTAATATGTTCAATTAGCATGTACTGTTGGCTCACGATTTCCTTGGTACTGGGCTGGGTGCTAGGGATAGAAAAAAGAATAATATTTATAATCATGGCCCCAATTCAGGCCCTAGCTGAACACTAGACACCTCTATGTGAATGTGTGGTGTTAGAAGGAAACAAGTAGACAAAGGTGTGTAGTAGAGTTCCTTTTCCGTTCATGCCCCAAATTAGGGATCTGAACTCTTTGCATTGATGGCTCAAAATCTCTGTCAGGCAAAGGCAACACCAAATCATTCTGGAATGCAATCATTAGTACTCGTGCCTATTTTCACCCCCATCTGCTCCTCTCCCCTAGTTGTCCTCCATGGTCCTTGTGGACCCTGCCCCATAGTCAAGTACTGCTTAAACCTGCTTTTCCCCTTGTATCACAGTCTGCATCAGAGTCTCATGCCCTGCTGGCTGGTAAAGCAAGGCCATTCTAACAACTTTAACGTGAAAGAGTGAAAAGTGCTTTCACAGAGGCAGGAAAATGTGTTCCAGGGGCACAGAGCCAGATTATTCAAGTTTACAAAGTATTTTTCACATATATTATCTCATTTAAGCTGACCTGTGACTGAAAGTAACAGTAGCCACCATTTATTAAGTCCCTACCATGTCTAGATACTGTGCTAAGTGCACTGTACTTTTAAAATCTTATTTGAGTCTTACAATAATTGCATCATGTACATGCCATGTTATTCTTGTTCTACAGATATGGAAACTGATGCTGAAAGAAATTAAGTAACTTTCCAAAGGTTACACAACTAGTAAGTGCCAAAATTGGAATTTTAACCCAGTTATGTGTGAGTTCAAAACTTGTACTCTCAACTACTACTGTCATTAATGACCTTATTTTCATAATGCCCTGTTCTCAAAAATAATAGGTTTTTACTTTCCTTTCTTTGTTGATCCTTAAATGCTTTAGACAACCTCAGAAAGAACTACTTAGTAGAGAACTCAGCTTAATTAAAATGATGTAGGCTCAGATTTCCCTAAAAATTCATCAATGTAAAGGTACCTTGAATTTTCAGGTAACTATCTTCATTACAATACTTGCTAAGCGGGACCCTCTCCCATCCCTCAGGCAGGCCTTTTCTACTTCTATATTCCAAATATCCAGCCTTGCATTGCAGGCCATCAGCATTTTCCCTCCCTTTTGAGGATGAAGGATAATAAAGAGTTAATCAAGAACTTTTTAAAAGGAGAAGTCGAACTTCCACTAGCTACTTGGTCAAGCATATTCTCCACAACCATAGTGGTACCTGGCAGCACTACAAGATCTGTGATTCATGAGAGGGACTCCTTTCCAGGTTCTATGTTCTAAGAAGACAGATCCCCAACAGCTACACTTCTGGTCCTGACTTCCACCCACTGACTTTTCGATTTGGAACCGCATCTGTGTGGTTTAGCTCTTTCTAGGATCTTCTTGGCATTTGTCTGTCTGGAAAACCATGCATTCTGATCTGCACTCTGGGCCAGGAAGGTTTATTGGGGCGAGCCCTGCCCCTATAAATTAGGCCTGTAGTTTTCCAGCTCTGTCCAGGACTGAGTAGATACGGTGACTTTTTAGGTGCAATAGTAGTAAGTCCATTTTTGCCACATACATAAGCCACATGCAGGATGTGTGTACCTCGTGTAACTTGAAAAAGACAATTTATCCTCTATGAAGGTCAGCTACTACTTTAACTGGTAAATCTTGAAATCAAGGTGGTATAACACAAAAGCAGTTAATTTCTTACTCATGTAAATTCCAGTCTGTACTTGAGAAGGCTTTCCTTAATTCGGTAATTCAGGACTCTGGGCTAGAGGAGGCTCTACTATCTTCAGTGCTTGGCTTCCAAGATCTCCCTGATCATTAGTAGGTAATTGGCAGATGGGGGAAGGAAAAGGATAGCAGAGCACAGGGAAGGCTTTTCTGGAAGGGGTCTGAAAATTGATGTGCCTTGCTTCTTCTTATATTCCATTCATCAAAAGTCAGTCATATAACCTCATCTAACTGCAAGGAAGGATGAAAATAATCTAGATGTGTGCCCAGAATGGAAGGGAAATAGGTTTTATCAATAATCAACAGCTAGCCTTTCTCTACCATATACCCAGAAAATATAAAGAATTCCTACAAATGAATAAGAAAAATCTAAAAACAACCTAATAAAAAGTGGGCAAAAGACAAGAATAGGCCTTTCCCATGAAACACAAATAGCCAACAAATGTATCCAGAGATCTTACCTTCATCAGTAATCAGAGAAATGAAAATTAAAACCACAGTAAGATACTGTTTTACACCCAATACACTGACAAGACATAAAGACTCTGATAATGCCAAGTGTTGGTCCAGATGCTTGGCACAACAGACACTATCAGTGTCTGTACATCTCCTTTGGCTACCCCAGAATCTAGTTATGGTAGGATGAAAGCAGTCAGATAAACTAACCAGACTAAGTGTTGCTGTGAGGTCAAGTATGTCAGTGGCATAATTTGGTGCTTAGGACTACAGATTCTGGGCCCAATAGATTCACGTTTGAATCCAGCTCAGCTCTTTGATACATTTGTCTCCTTGAATGAATTCTTAGCCTCTCTGAGCTTCACCTTCCTGAATCTGTAAAATACATTAACAATAGGACAAATGAGGACTAAAGTGCTCATGAGCACAAGTGCTTAGCACAGGTCTATATATTCTACACATGCAATAAATGCTGACTATTAGGAAGCAGGCTGAGACAGTGACGAGGGAGCATTGTCAGAGGGATGAAAGACAGGCCTCAACAATCTATACCCAAAGAAATAACGGCTGCTCAAGGCCATAAGTAAGTAAAACTGGGAGTGAGGGCTCAACTTCCTGATAATTGGACTTTGGAGTTAGTGAAATTATTTATTTATTTATTTATTTATTTATTTATTTTTAATTCTTGGCTATGCGCGGGCTTTCTCTAGTTGCGGCGAACAGGGGCTGCTCTTCATTGCGGTGCCTGGGCTTCTCACTGCAGTGGCTTCTCTTGTTGCAGAGCACGGGCTCTAGGCACGTGGGCTTCTGTAGTTGTGGCACGTGGGTTCAGTAGTCGTGGCTCGCAGGCTCTAGAGCGCAGGCTCGGTAGCTGTGGCGCAGGGGCTTAGTTGCTCCACGGCATGCGGGATGTTCCCAGACCAGAGGTCAAACCCGTGTCCCCTGCATTGGCAGGCGGATTCTTAACCACTGCGCCACCAGGGAAGTCCCTAGTGAAATTATTGATTTGGATGAGGGAGGGAATAATTCTCAAGATGTGAAGGTTTGATAACTTATGGTATCTATGACATCATAAGCAACTACTGATGACCATTAAAAACATTAATTTCTAAAATATGTTGCCCTTTGGATGTTAATAATACTGCCTTCTGTGGTTTGTTTTTTTTTAATTTTCATTGTTTTTACCTTTTCACTGTCCAGTTATTTGTTTTCATTTTGAGTGATTTTTTTTAAGTCTTTATAATCATTTAATCCGTTTTACATCAAACATTTACCGTCTGTCCGGAGTCACAGCCCAGCAGCCAAGCTAAACTACGTCCTTCCCCTAATCAGCCAAGTCAACCAATCATCTCAACTGCTCCATGCAAAATCAAATTCCATACAGCACATGTTTCCTTCCTCTGCCTTCTTTGGCTTATTCAATAATGTGTATTACAAAATAGATGTGAAAATACTTTACTTAAACCCTCTCAAGGGTGAATGTTGAGAATTGTAAGTAGAGTAACATATCAAGCCTTGTATACTTCATGGATTCAAACTGCAGTCTCACAGAATAAAACTTCATGTATCTTAGAGTCATTATTGAATTACTACCCAGCCCTGTTTTCTTCATGCTAAGAAAGCCTGTTTTTCCTCTCTCTCTCTCTCTCTGTCTGATATCCACCTTCCAAAACTTTTTCAAGTTCCCAGCATCCCACAGCCATGTCCCCCTATCTAAACCTGTAGCAAGTGTTCTTGGAGGCTCTTGTTTGGTATGTTTAGTACCAAATAGTCTTGCTGGAATTGAGTCAGTTAATAACCACTCAGGGTTTTTAACTTACTCTCACCAGCCACGGTCTTCTCATTCTGTAAGATTGTATTCAATACACCAAATGCCAGAACCAAACTGGAAAAGAAAATCAATTAGATTTTGATTCCATCCCACACAGCTGCCCGTAACTTTTATCCTTTGTCTTTTGAAATCTATTTTCCAAAGTTCTGGTTATCTTTTCCTGCTCCTACCTCCTTTAGATACCCCCTTCCATCCTGGTTCAGGAAGCTTCAAACTTTGCATAACCCTTCCTTTCTTTCCACAGTTATATCTTGAGGGCCAACCCAAAGGTAAATATGTCACAGTTCCTGCCCTTAGGGAGTTTACCCTCCAGTAATGTAGATAAGAAAACACATAATTCTGATACTGTGCCATAACACTATATCACAGAGTGCTGTGAAATAAAAGGCGGGTGGGGGCAGGGAGGACTTCTCAGTGGTAATGATGCCCAAAGTGCTTCCCGAATGACAAGTGAGCCTACAAAGAGGAGGCAAGTCATTGAGAAAAGCCATGACAGCCCTTCCCTCCCCCATGAAGAATCCTGGTATCTACTCTCTGGGTGTTACCCTAATTCAGTGCACACTCACCCTCAGAGTTTTGTCAGCTAGAACCTCAGTTTCTAGGGTGTTGACAAGCTACTAAAAACAGTGAAACACATGTTAGAGATATATTTTTAAGTTTTACAAAATATTCCAGATGAATTTCTGGTAATCCTGATAATGATTGCCAATCAGTCCATGAATCACAACTATTACTCATTTCCCTTTGCCAATGAGGATAGTTCTGGGCCAGGATTGGATCAATCTCCTCAACCCATTTTTATAAAGAAGGAGTCGAGGGACTGCTGAGGTTCATTAAATCCCAGGAGCATTCTGTGAACTTTTCAGGCTTGAGAATGTCTAAGAAATAGCCCTCCCTGAGTTTGGACAGAATTGAAAGTTAGAAATAGTTCAACAGATGGTGACCAAAATATTAGCTTTGTTACTATTTAAAGTTGGTTAGGAACATGTGGCTTAGGTGTATGGCAAAAAAAATGGTCTTATTAATACTGCACCCAAGAAGTCATCTCTCACAATTAGTCATGGGAAGAGCTGGGAACTACAGGCCTAGTTCACAGGGCAGGGCCTACCCCAGTAAACCTAGACATGGCCCACAGAGAAGATCGAATGCATGCTCTTTCCAGGCAGACAAATGCCAAGAAGATCCTAGAAAGGGCTAAGACACATACATGCAATTTCAAATGAAAAAGTCACTCCTCCCAGGGAAGAGTGGTCAGTGGGTAGAGAGAAGTCAGGACTAAGAGTCTAACTCATAAAGTTTAGTTTGTTTCCACATATATATTTCCCTGTGTTAAATGTAAAACTCTTAGATAAAGGGACTGTGTCTTAATCACCTTTTTTATTTCCAGGGCTCAGCTCTATTGCCTGATACCTAGTAGACACAAAATACTTGATTGCTGAATTAATTAATATTATGTCCTACCTTTTCCAATTCCAGAAATGGTAATATTTTTCTCTTTCCCCAATTACTGTGCTTTGCCTCTGATATTTTATCTTACTCTTTTTTTTCTTCTCTTTCTACCCAGGATTCTGAATCCATAATTTCTAGACCATTTCCTCTTTCACTCATATAATTTATAAACATATTATTAAGTACTTTAGTATTAAAACAACATGAGCCTTAGAAAGTAGTGTTAAAGGAATTCTAATAGGAAAAAATGAAATCAATTATTGAGATGATGCACTTTGTGTCTTTTTGCTTATCTCTAACAAGAAAAGGGAGGGAGGGAAGAAAAGAAAAAGAGAGACTAAGAGAGTTATCAAGGTTGGCTCTTTGAAGTTTGTGTGCGGAGATAGGTCTCTTGGAGAGATCAGAATACCTACTGCCCTAATTAGCATAGCGGTTACATGCAGGAACTCTAGATCCATACTACCTGGGTTTAAATTTTGAGTGTGCCACTCACTGATTGTGATCTCAGGCAATTTTCTTAACTTTTCTGTGCCTCAGTTTCCTCACCTTCAAAACAGAGGTAATAAACAAACCTCACAGGGCTGTGGTGAAGAGTTAATGTATATAAAACCTTAGAAAAGTGCCTGATACATAGTAAGCACTATTTGGCTGGGGGGATTCCCAGTAAGTTTAGTGGACAAACAAAATGGAGAATCTGGATGTGGAACAAGATGTAGCATGCACTAGTGGTCACTTCAAAGAGAGACAAGATGCTCTAGGATGGCAAAGATTACTACTACCGCTACCTGTGCCTACTACCGCTACCTGTGCCTATGTTTCTACTACCGCTACCTGTGCCTATGGCAGACATTTCATATCAATTATGGAATTCATTCTCTCTGAGCCTCGATGTAGCTTCAGAATTCTTCTCCCAATATCATACCAGGTAGCCACTTCCAGTCAATCAGAGTCAAAAAATAAAATGAAACCTACCTGCTATCCCAGTTGGAGCCCCAGTATAGGGTAAGCAGCCATGATCTGACTCTGGGTTTCTTGGAGGCCAGAAGTAGACCAAGTGAGCCACCTGATGGAGGGGACTTTCTAAAGTTCCTTACTGATAAGAAGTGAAATCATATTTTAAATCAAATAACAACAGAAACTTCCATTAGGACAGCATGACTGTTTTCCAAAAGTTTCTACTTAATTCCTACCCCTGGGGTAAATTTTGCATACAGAGGAGAGGAAACCTGACCCTAGAACCTGATGGGGGAATGAGTGGTATTTTTTCCTTAAGCATTGCAATCTGTCTTATTTTTCTTTTGGCTTTACTTCTCCTTCTCCCTGATGACTTGATTTTTGAATCCATGCCCATCAGACACCCCCGTGGGATCCCCAGAGGAGCTGGGGATGAGGACTCTGCCTTCAGAGACTCCAATTCGAGTAGTTTCCAATCTCCAGTTCACCGCGCTGCTCAACATTTGCAAGAGGCCACCTCTAGAGGGAGCTAACTTCACTGTCTTAGTTCATAACGTAATGGGCAAGGAACTGTCAAATATGTAATTTTTTCAGTGTCTCCAGGATTTGATAAATTAGGGCATTGCCCCTTGTTCCCACACTTGCAGGGAACTCTATAATGATTCCAGAGGGAAGTCATATGGGGCGACAACCAATCCCTGAAGGTGAGGAGAAGGCTACCTGCATAAAATAGAGGCTTTTGAGTTTCCTCAGCTTCTAAATGCCTGAGTACGGGAAAAAGTAATGGCTTGATTTGTTTTTCCAAATCCATTTTAAAGGGATACTGTTTTCCTCTTCACATTTCCCTGATCCTTACTTAAATGTATCTAATCCCACCTCAATAAAACAGTAGTTACAGTGGTAGAAAAAGAAGGCTGTTAAGTGCAAAGAGGAGATGCACAATCTGACTTGACCTTCATACTTTACCATATTTATAGGACATTTTGAACTTAATATTTAAGTTTACTCTGAGACACAGACATTTGGGTCCCTGGGTTCTAACCAACTCGAGGCTAAGAAACAGCCGTGGAGGATCTGCAGCTCTTAGGTATTTTAAGACTTGGCTGATTCTCCATAACATCTCAAAGTTTCCACATAATACTCAGCTAAACAGAACAGTAAATAATGAGTACCGATTTTATCAGACAGAAGAAGTATAGCTTCAGGCTGACAGCTGACATACCACCCACCATTCTCTACAGGTAAATGGGACTCCTGAATTATAGCCTGGGAAGGAGAGAAGAAAGGAGATGATGCTGCCAGCCTGCTGCAGACCTGAGCTCCTAGAGGCATCTGGTTGACGCTGTACAGCGATGCTGGGCAGAGGGGCTGGGAATGGCAGAGAGGCTGCCGGAGAAAAGCCTCCCAGTGAAAGAAACTGAGTTCTGTTTCACAATTTCCAAGGCAGGATAAATGCCAGGTCTCAGCCTGAACAGAAATAACCTTCTTTGGCTATCCCCAAACACCTCCAACCCCAACTGCAAGGGGCTTATCAGGCTAAGGACTGGGGGATCAGCCTATAAAAACAAGGTGTCTCCTGTGCTCTAAGTAGTGAACTGAACAAGCTTAAAGGATGACTGGGATCAGGTAATTAAAAAAGGGGGCTAACGGACTATATTTCACCTGGAGTCACCCTGAGGCCAGAGAACATATTAGGAAAAAAAGAAATTACAACCAAAGTAGATCCAAAATGGTATGTCTTAGAGCAATATTATCCTTGTGAAAATTGCAGTGACCTCTAAAGAGAAAGTGAAAACTGCAGAAGGTGAGAAAATGCTTAGCTGAGACCCTTATGGAGTCACATCTGGATCACAACAATGGCCTCCCAGCCCAGTGCCCTTGCCTCTAGTCACCCCTCTCCGAGTTTTTCCTGCAAAATGGTGGGACATTCATCTTCCCTGAACTTTCCTTCCATCATATTATCATTCCCTGCTCAGGAAAGTTAAATGCATCCTTGCTGTAACAGAAAGTCAGCGTCATATATCTAACTGTCCTCACTCCTTAGCACAGAACTTGGCTCAAGTCAGGATATTTACTTACTTTTGGACCAACAAGTCCTGAGGCTTAGCAAGAACAGACAGGACCTGTGCTGCAGTGTCCAACAGACTTGTTTTCGATGCCAGCTCTGCACTTGATCAGTGGCAGATCTTATTCATGTCATTTGATTTTCTCAGTCCCAACAATAAAACAAGGATAATACCAAACCTCACAGTAGTTGTCATGACAAAAATGGCAAAATGTGTCTAAAGTGCCCAGTATTACAGAGCCTGGAACACGATGAAAATTCACTGATAATATTTTTTGCTTATTAATCACTTTGTTTTCCAAATTGTCTGTGACATGCTATTTGTGCTTTAATATTTATAAATGTAAAATAAAAAAGAAGCCTAGACTATCACCTTATCATGATGAGGGAACAACAAAATGTGTCTCAGGAAAACCAGTCCGATTCTGGTGAGGGAGGACAGGGCCTGGAGAAGTTCTGAGAGTAGGTAGCAGCTATGTGTGCTGGTTGGTCTCCTTTTGTTTGCAAAGCATTACAATTTGTCCTAACTGCCATCTGCATTTTCTGTGACATCTAAGCTGTTCTGTGACTTCAAATGACAACAGTAATGGCAGCTCTGTAGAAGGTCTCAAATAGAAGACACAAGCCTCAACAGACAGAAAAGCCCATCCCACAGAAAATTCTGGCATTTAAATATCACTATGTTGGATCCATAATCGTTGCCTGTACAGTGCATGTTTTCTCCAATCTGTCCCGTAGTGTGACAAGGCTAACAGCATACAGCTGGTTTTATACCTTCTAAGTTCTTCATCAGAAGACATATTTTACATGACCATGACTTTGATCCATTTTGTGAAGACACCAGGTGAGTTGTGCACAAGGCTGTGTGGGAGCATCTCCCAAGGGCGCTGTTCTGTGTGTCTGTGTTCTTTTCCCCAAGGAGCTGAACTCCCATTTGTCTGTTCCAGTTTATTCAAGGAACTAAGGTAAGTTTCATCCTCAAAGAAGTAATTTAAAAAGGAAATGAAATTGAAAAGGAGATTAGATGGTGATCAGTCATCTTGCTGTCCAAATTCAAATATCCATTAATCTTCAGGGCATAAAAGGCATGGAAAAGCTCTTCAGGGCATTATAAACACAGAAATGATAACATATAAAGAGTAGAGGAGAGCGAGAGCAAATTTAGGATCAGAACAAGAGACTATATTAAGAAAACAAGATAACTGATAAGTAGAAATGATAGATTTGTTCCATTGAAAAATACCGGTATATTCTAGAAGCAACAGGAGAACAAAAAATAAAGAAGTTTTCATTAATACACTTTTTCGGAAGCTGAGCTCTTCCAAAAAGAAGAGCTATACTCTTAGCTTCGTATATGACAGAGAAAAATGAATGCCTGCCCCAAAGGAATCAAGAATACAATAATTCACTAAAATCAAGAATACAATATTTTAGGAGGGAAGAGAGGGAACTTTCACCATAAGGAAACCAAATGTCTGCTTAACCCAGATGAAGAGACCTGGTGTCCAACAGGCGAGGGGAAATGAAAAACAACCTTATTCAACGTCATATTCACCTTTTTTGCACCCTACAAATTGACTCAATCAGGAGAAAGGACTACACATATTTTTGAGTCCAGGTCTCACAGCATCATAAACATAGGGTTGTTTCAAACCAACGCTGTGTGGAGCTATTGCCTTAACAGAGTCTGATGGCCAAGGCTAGAAACCCTGGTATGACTCTGACTAGGGATAAAAATATTAAATTTCAGAGCATGTCATCAACAGAGGACTAAACGAAGCTTTGGAGACGGCTTAAAATTTCAAAAAGAAAGAGCTGCAGCAATTTGAATTATTAGTTTATTGGTGCCTACTAAGAGAAGAGGCATTTAGTAAGTTCCCAAATAAACTCTATAGACCCAAATTAAATAGGCTGTTAGAACCCTGGGAAAGATTCATAATATTCCACCCTCTTACCGTATTTCTGCCAACACCTCTCATTTATCTCTTGCAGCTGCTTCTTCAAGGTCTCTACTCTTATTCTCCCATACTAAGCACTCCTGACCCTCTCCACATTACCTCATTATAAAACGTGCATCCATTCCTTTAAATACTTGTTTTATTTTAAGGCTAGTGCATTTCGTGTCCTCTCCAAGAAATATTTGCTTTTTTCAAGTCACAAAGACATGCTCCAATGTTTTCTTCTAGAAGCTTTATAATTTTAGCTTTTATAACTCATGATCCATTGAATTAATTTGTATGTATAACGAGAGGAGGTGGTAGACGTTACTTTTTTCCATGTGTTTAGCCCAGTTGTTCAAGTACCATTTGTTGAAAAGATTTTCCTCTCCCCATTGAATTGCCTTGGCACCTTTCTTGAAAATCAGTTGACCTTATATGTGTGTGGGTTTATTTCTGGATTGTACTTTGTTCTGATGATGTATTTGTCTAATTTTAAGTCAGCACCACACTGCCTTGATTACTGTAAAATGTACAGCAATCCACTTCTAGATTTCACAAATAGCAGAAGCCTAAGACCTAAGTTCTAGGGCTGACTTTGGCATTAACTAGCTGTGAAATTTTGAACAAGTCATCCAATTTCTCCATGCCTTAATTTATTCATCTGCAAAGTAGGAGGGAGTAGATAAGGGTTGCAAATTAAAATAACTTGGCAAATAATTTCGATCAATTAATCTGGAAGTTACAACACCATAGAGAGTGGTGGGGAGTGTGTCAAAGTTCATGTCCAGTCTAAAGATGAAAGTTACCACTCAATTCTAGCTTGCAGGAATGTAAGCTTGCTGCTGCCAGAGCTTCTGATTTTTCCAGAGAAAACAGAAACCTGAATTTTTATGTGAAATCTTCTGATTTCTACAGCATTAAGCAGGCCAAAGAAAATACAGATGCTCAGCCCTTGAGCTGCCAGTTCGAGACCCATGAACTAGCAAACCTCTAAGAATGCTTATACTTCTTTTACAGAGTTACTTGTAAAGAATAAACACGGTAACATACAAAAATGCCTAGCACTGTGCCTGGTACATAATAAACATTAAGTAAAAATTCTGTCTTTTCTTCCAGATTAAACATTCCATAACTTGCATCCCAAATCTCTACCACAAGGCCCACTCTTCTTAGAAGCTAAGAACCCTTTCCTCCCTCAAGTCCAACTATTAGCTCACTCACCACTGAATTCACAATCTATCCTGTGTTGGAAGCTTCTGGTTGTCCCTCCAGAACCTCCCTCTACCTTTCTCCAGTTCAGTTTGTGCCCAGGAAGGTTTACTTATGTGAACTTCATGAACAGGGTTTTTTGTTGTTGGCCAACAGAAACATCATCAAAAGATTCAAGGGTGGGAGGAATGCAGTATATGTACCCCCAGTGCCCTACCTGCTGCATTACCAGGGTTGACTGTGGCCTAAAGCCATAGCTTTCTTCAGGCTGCTTTCTCCAGAGAGACAACCACCCTCTTTGGGCTCCATTAACTATTTTCTCCCGTTGACTCTTCAGGACAAGAAGTGGTAATAGCTCTCATGTTCTTTTAAAACCTGTCCACTCACTTGAAAAACTCATTCAATTTGAGCGTGCAACGTCATCTTGTGTATAGACATTGTCTAATATGCCAACCCCTCACTCCAAATAGAATTCCTTCCCCTGTTCCCTTTATCAATCAACAGTGCCAATTAACCAGCCTTAAAATGACGATCCTCTAGTAGAAAAGAAGGTTCTCATGCCACCCTTAGGCCTTACTCTTCCCTAAGGATGAGACAGGAAGAAAGGCAAGAAATCCCATTCACCAAAGAGGAGGGGGAGTTCAAGAGGTGGTTAATTTCAAGGAAAACGAGTTAGTCACATTTTCTAGGAGTAGAGTATCAAATGGAATAACGTTTACTGCTTTTGTGGCTGCAAATTTTCCCCCTTTGTTTAACCAGGCCAGAAGGGTAAAGGCTCAGGGCTGCTCTGTGCAACCTTCTTTCTCTCCTTTGTGAATATTCTCTCCTCATTCATGCCTGGACCCACCAGCACTTTCTCCCTGGCACTGGGTAAAATCTGAATTGGTCTTTCCACACCATCAGGGGAAGATCTCCTAGCCAGGCTGACCTTAATAAACATATAAAGCTGTTTGGCCTGCTTTGGATCTCAGCTACTGATATATATATAGGCTGCTTCTGGTGTCTTACAAAGTTTTCCATGTGACTCACCCCAGTGTACTGCTATTTTGCACTGGAATTTCAAGCAGAAGTCTCTGCTAATAGTAGTATTACTCTGCCTCCTCTTGCGTTTCTTTTCAAGTATCTAGTGGCCTCAGAAGCAGGAGGCTTGGAGGCACTAAGGCAGAATTTGTGGACTCCTGATTATACTAGCATAAAATAGTCTCATTGCCTCTTAAATTAATATTAGGAAGGTAGCACCAAATTTGCTTACCTATGAGGCTGGCCTTGATCTCAGTCTCTTGGTTCCTATTGACTTCGATTTGCAGACTTCAACTATGGAAGAATCGAATATGACATTTATTCATTTTCTCTGGAGAGTGGCCCTGGGAAATTATTTTACAGAAATAAATTCATATCTCAAGGGTATAAGCAAAGATTTGAATTATTTTTTTTATTTTTATTTTTTGGTACGCGGGCCTCTCCCTGCTGTGGCCTCTCCCGTCGCGGAACACAGGCTCCGGACGCGCAGGCTCAGCGGCCATGGCTCACGGGCCCAGCCGCTCCGCGGCACGTGGGATCTTCCCGGACGGGGCCACGAATCCGCGTCCCCTGCATCGTAAGGCAGACTCTCAACCACTGCGCCACCAGGGAAGCCCCCTTGGATCTTTTGAGTTAACAGGGTTATTTGGGTTTGTCTCCACATCCTTTACCAGGTCTGGTCTCTTTGTCAACTAAAGGTAAACACAGGATACTTGGTGCTCTCAAACGTCTCAGTAAATAAGTATACAGTTAGAACTTACTCTGAGCTCGGCAACATGTTGCACACTATCAGAACTATTGTAAAGTGTGTGTGTGTGTGTGTGTGTGTGTGTACACTCCTTTCTATCCTCTCCTCTCCTCCATAACAGTGCTAGATACTGTTCCAATCTCATTGTACATCTTTTCTCACAATCATCTTGTGAGGAAGGTACAGTTACTATTGTGATTTTGCAAATGAGGAAAATGTGGCACAATGAAGTTAAAAGCATCTTGCTCTAGGTCACAGTGGTGAGTTGGAGTCCAAACCTAGGTAGCCTGACTCCAAATCCAAGGTGTTTAACTATTATTTTAAGTACTAATCTGACTAGATCAGAATTTAGAACTCTGATTGGGCTCTATTATTGCAGTCATTGTCTCAGTATAGGTTAGAAATTCATGAACTTGCAAGTGTGACTCCCTCATTCTCTTTGTTTCCATGTAGCAGAAGTTAAAGATAAGCCTATAAGGCAGAATGCTTCTCTCTCTCTCTCTGCCTCTCTGTCTCTCTCTCTCTCCCCTCTCTTATATCATATACACATGGAACTCTCATTGACCCAGTCTTGGGCAGCTAATAGGAAATTTGCCTTGAGAAGAGGCTTCCTCTTAGGCCCAAGTTTCAAGCCAAGAGCCAGATTACCAGATAGGTTTACATTTGGGATTAGGAACCACACCCTGCTATAAATAAGACATGTATTTGTTTCCTATGCTGCTATAACAAGTTACAACAAACTCGGTAGCTTAAAACAGTACAAATTTATTATCTTACAGTTGTGCAGGTTAGAAGTACGAAGTAAGTTTCACTGGGATGAAATCAAAATGCCAGCAGGGCAGTATTCACTCAAAAGGCACTGTTTTCTTACCTTTACCAGCTGCTACTGGCCACCTGCATTCTTTTGCCTCACGGCCCCTTCCTCCATCTTCAAAGCCAGCCATGTACCATCTTTAAATCTCTGATTCTGACCCCTTGCAGCTATAATCACATCTCCTTCCTCTTTCTCTGACTTTCCTGCCTTCCTCTTATAAGAACATTTGTGATTACACTGGATCTACCCAGATGATACAGGATAATTTCTCCATCTCAAGATCCTTAAATGAATCACATTTGTAGAGTCTCTTTTGCCATATAAGATAACACATACACAGGCTTGGGAGATTAGGGCATGGACTAATTCTTTCTAGTACAATTTGCCCTCTGGTCCCCAAAGATTCATATCCATCCCACATACAAAATACATTCACCGTAGTCCAACATCCCCCAATCTCACCCATATTACATCAACTCAACCCAAAAAAAAAAAAAAAAAAAAAAAAAAAAAAAGTCTCATCCTAACTTGATCAGTTCCAATGTCCAAAATTTCAGCAGCAAAATTATCTGAATCAGGTATGGATAAGATTCATGTAATCTATTCTGGGGCAATATTTCTCATCATCTGTGGACCTGTGAAACTAGAAAACAAGATATTTGCTCCCCATATGTAATGGTAGTACAGGCATAGGCTATCCATCATAATCACATTCAAAAAGGGATCAAATGGAAGGGAAAAGGAGTCACTGGTCCCAAGCAAACTAGAAAACCATCAGGGCACACTCTAGTAGGTTTCAAGGCCTGGGAATGATCTTCTGTGACTTGAGGCTTTATTTTCTGGGCCCAGGACTCCCCTCTCTGAGTCATCCTTCCATTTTCATGAAGGATAGCATATGTTTGCACCTGAGTGGTTTTATCAGCCCGTTTCTTGCCTGTAGAATTTTGGTAGTCCAACAGTTTTCTTTCATTGCATTCTCTGTCCCTTTCAGTCTAAGCTGGAAGTGTTCCTGTTGGTATAAAATTCTCTAGATCTTTGTGGATCTCCTGTGTGTCCTGTGGATTCACTCCATTAGATAAGAGGCTCCTTCACAGATCTTTCCTGGATAATCCCATCTCTATTCCTGGCTTCTGCTCAGATAGCTAAGGAGATCCATGAGTCATATGCCTGATCTCTTCCAAGATACCTCTGTGTGACAGGATATTCTGACTGATTCTTCTAAAGCACTAGCGAAAAGTTGTCCAATCACATCATTGGCTTTTTCTCCAGGGCAAACTTTCCTCACAGTGAATCTCCTCATTTTAGCATCTCTTGCAATCTGGATAGACAGAACTTCCCAAATTCCCAGTTCCTTTTTGTTTAACAATTCTTCTGTCAACCTATCTCTTTCGTCTCACATTTTATTATAAGCATCAAGAAGAAACCACTCCAGGGCTTCCCTGGTGGCGCAGTGCTTGAGAGTCCGCCTGCCGATGCAGGAGACGCGGGTTCGTGCCCCGTTTCGGGAGGATCCCACATGCCGCGGAGCGGCTGGGCCCGTGAGCCATGGCCACTGAGCCTGCGCATCCGGAGCCTGTGCTCCGCAAATGGGAGAGGCCACAACAGTGAGAGGCCCGCATAGCGCAAGAAAAAAAAAAAAAAAAAAAAAAAAAAAAAGAAGAAACCACTCTGAACCTTCAACAGTTTGCTTGGAAATCCCCTCAGTGAAATATCCAAATTCACTTATAAGTTCTACTTCCCACATGATTATAGGAAACAAATCGAATAAGTTTTCTGTAATTATATAACAAGGGTACATTTTCATAGTTCTTACATGTCCCTCATTAACTCTTGAGCCCTCCCCGTGAGTGCCTTTAATGCCCGTATTTCTACCAACAGTTTTTATGAAGATTTAGGTACTCTCTAAGATGATATGTTTTCTCTATGAATCCTCACTTCCTTCTGAATCCTCACTAGTAGTCATCAACATCCATATTTCTACTAACAGTCTCTTCAAGGCAATATATATGTTTTCTATTATTCTGCTCAAAATTTTTCTAGCCTCTGCCTGTTTCCCAATTCCAAAGCCACTTCCATTTTTTTTTTGGAAAAAAATCATTCATTTATTCATTGTTTAAACACTAACCAAGTACTGCATACACACACACACACACACACACACACACACACACACACAGAGATAGAAATGATGCATCCTATGCAAGGTTTATACGAGTTTAGAGATGAAAAAATATTGCACTGTCCTTAGGAAGCAAAGATATTTGGATATCTTACTGGAAATGAGAATAAGTATTTGCTTCACAGGGCATTGTGAGGATTAAATGAGTTAATGAATACAAACTCCCTTTACAATTCCTGGCACATGATCAATAACCATTTCTTGTTATTACTACCATCAGTTGTTGGTGGAACTGTAAGAGATTACAGCCCAGTGGTTCTCAAACTTTCACATGCATCAGAATCACCTGGAGGACTTGTTAAAACCCCAAATGCTGGGCCTCACCCCCCAGAGTTTCTGATTCCATAGATCTATGGTGGGGCTTGAGAATTTGCATTTCTAACAAGTTCCTAGATGATGTTGACACTGCTTATGTGGTCGTCACACTTTGAGAACCCAGGTCTATTCCCGCCTCCTCATTTTACAAATGAGTAACCAAATTTCAAGGGATTTGAATTGATTTGCCCAAAGACTCATCTCCATCCAGTTCTTCTAACCCCCACCTATCATTATTACTCGGATGCCTCTCTGATAACTGCATATCATATCAGAAATTTTTATTTTATTAACCTTAAAGAAAGTAGTTTTATAAATACTATGTTTATACACATTTGTGCGTGGATAGGTGAGAGGAGGGGAGAGATCTCTGGACAGGGAGGCTATGCAGGTGTTCACCCGTACAACCCGTATAACTCACCAATCAGTTTGAAAACCACTAGTATTCGTTACCTATTGTAGGGTAAAACATTCCCTCCCCATTTTTTTTTTTTATTTTAAGTCATACTCCCCCAAAAGGGGAAGGCCCTGGGCTGTGGAATGTAGAAGTCTTAAACATAGAAGCCCCAACAGTGAATATTTAACTCAGTTTCTGAGCATCAGGAATTCAGGCATGACTTAATTGGACGCTCTGCTTCAGAGTCTCTCACAATACCGCAATCAAGATATTCATAGGGCTGAGGTCTCATCTGCAGACTTGACTGGACAAGGATCTGCTTCCAACTCTACTTACATGGTTTTTGGTAGGATTTGGACTGAACCCCTCAGGTCCTCACTAATTATACTGGCCAGAAGCCTCTCTCATTTTCCTTGCCCTGTGGGCCTCTCCAGTATATTAGCTTGCTTCATCAAAGCCAGGGAGACAGAGGTAGAGACAGTGTGCTGGCAAGATGAAAGTCACAGTCTTTTGATACCTGATCATAAAGGTGACATCCCATCACCTTTGCCACAGTCCATTGGTTATAAGCAAGACACTAGATTCAGCCCACTTTCAAGGCAAGAGGATGACACAAAGGTGCAAATACCAGCAGTGGAGATGACTGTGAGCCATATCCAAAGCTACCTGCCACACCACTCATATAAACGAAACTCTTCATTTTACAGATGAGGAAAATGAGGCTCAGAAACAGCAGATGGCTTCAATACGATCACGTAGCCAGTCTACATCCCTGACTAGAACCCTAGTGCTTGTTCTATTATACATCAGTACAAAATTCTCTCCATTTCATCTCTATTGCAGACATCACAAACAATACATCGATTAAAAACAAAAGAACAAGAAAAAAATGTTCTGATGGAATAAGAGCTTATAAGTTTATCATTCCAAAACTGTAATTCTAATAGAATTTGGAAGGCACTTGCCTAATCATCACCGTAATCAAGAACCCAAGAAATAAAAATGTAATAATAAAATAGTGCTAAAGAATAATCACTTATTGGGTGCTCTGTTCAAATAACACAAAGATAAGCATTTTCTTTTGGATCTTATCTATACAGTCTAGAAGGCAATTTCCTTATCTCTTTACCAAGAGAATGTATATCTGTCTAGACCCTATGAGGTTCTCCTATATCTTTCAAAACTAAATGTACCTTGTAAATATATATATCATAGACCTCCTCAAGTGATACTTATTCCCCAGACAGCTGACTAGAAAAGGCTCATTTCAGTTTCAGTAAACATTTGTTAACCACTAATTGTAAGTAAGGTATATGCCAGGCTCTAAGGGATCAGCAATGAACAGGACAAGAGGGGTTAATGCTCTAATGGTTCTTCAGATCTACTGGGGAAAACAGACATTTTTAAACTTTATAGATAATTCATGTGCAAAATGCTTGGAAGGTAGAATACAGATTGTTATGAGAGAATATAATAGTGAGTTCTAACCTAACACAAGGGTGTAGAAAGAAGTGATAATTAAGCTAAGATCTGAACTGGACTTAGAAATTTGCATATTCTGTTCCCTGATCTAGGCAAAAGGGTAAAGCAAGAGCATCCAAGGCAGTCTCCAAGGTGAGAAAGCTGACTTTATTGGTAAGATGAAATCACAGAAAATATCACGAGCTCTCTTTACTCATGATTGGGAACTAACAAAATAGTTGTCATTACTACATTCCGTTGTTGGCAACAGTTTTAACTGAGCCCTGGGTCTGTCACACTTGGCAATTTGGTTCTAGAGTTAACCTGACTTCTTGACAGAGGGCATATGTCTGGAGACTAAAGCTCATGGAAGTAAATCTTCCTTACTTAAAGCAGGGCAGATATCCAATTATTGACTTTGGGACAATTTCCCAAATTTCCAAAATGAATCCAGGTCAGGGGCATGCCCCACGAGTTGAGAAGGTTTATGCAGGACAGATGGGTACTTTTCATGGGGAACAGACTCCACAGGAGAAGTAAACTTCCCAAGGAGAGGTTTTAAAAATTAATCATTGGTAATTTTCATTAATGACGAGTCATTAGTGCTAAATCATTCGAAATCCTCTTCCCAACAACAATGGGTAAAGGGATGCATCAGAACAGAGAACTCTTGAGTAAAAGCTGGGATACCAGCCACTCAGGAGAACTGTGCCCCAGGCCTCCCTGGAGGGTGATGCATTTGCTGAGGAGGAAATACAGCTCTCCCAGAGGAAGCCACAGCACAGTATTTTTTTACAATGCCATCTAGTGGACATTAAAATCATTGCACAAGAGTCCAAACACGTATGTTCTAGTCCTTGCTCTGACACTTAGCTCAAGCCAAAAAGCTGATACCAGTCCCTGAACACTTTTGTTCAGTGAGTAATACCAAACATCATTTTTGCCATTACAATAACCTGTAAGTCTCCTTTTTCTATAACATGGAGGGAAACACCAGCAACCTCTCAGAGTTGTTATGTCAATAAAGATATTTTCAAAGGCTGGAGTGGTAGTACCTGGTTAATGGAGAATAAAGGCAGGAAAGGAGGAGAGAAATTCTTGAAACAGTCAAGAGTAAAGATGGTAAATGGTAAAGATGAGCTGGCCAGGAGCTTCCTATGGGTGTCCCAATGTAACCAAGAGATGGCCGGTATAGAAGAGAAAACACAGACTGAGGAATAGATAAAGGTGGATCAAAAGCTGATTCCATAACTTAATAGTGGTGTGTCAACAGGGAAGATGCTACCCTTTCTGAATCTGTTCCTTCATCTATAAAAAGTGGTAGCTATACCTACCTCACATTTATATTCCTAAGATTAAGAGAAAACGCTTCCAAATAGAAGATGCTTATGGATGTCAATTCCCTTCCCACTTTCTGCATCAAACCCTCAGCTAGTTTTAGGGCTCAAATAATTCATTGCTTTCTATTAGATCACTTGAAGTTAGGGTCCTGGCTCTTCCAAATCCTCTTAATCCCTTCCCACCAGCTTCCTACTCTGACACTCTTCACTCCAAGGAAGCAACTGGTTCCAATCAGGCTGTCCATCACAAGTCAGACATTTCTAACTAGCCTTTTCCCAGGAGCTGCTAGAAGGCTATTCATACTTCTGTCCGCTCCTCACAGAAAATCTATAGTAATTGTTCTTCCCATGGGTCACCCAACACAGAGAAGAAAGCTGCAGCAGCCTGCTGACTCTTGACCCAGAAGATAATTTGCTCAGCTGATACTTTTTTCTGCCCATTTCCCCCCATTCTTCTCTCACCTTCAAAGTTTTTTGTTTTTAATTCATCGGAACATCAGTCTGTTGCCCTCACAGTATGAGACAGCTTTTTGCCTCTCTATCCTGTATGCCTAAGTGAGTAATGCCCCGGAGCTGGGAGAGTAATAAAGGATGACAAGGTTTTTAATTCAATGCTGAGAAAAATAAGTATATGTCCCCTATTTCTATGTAAAGGTTCATTCTTAGTCAGAGGGACGTGCCATCACTTCAAAAAGGCTCCCTTCCTTCCTGATGTTGGTTTGTTCCTCCTGGGGACAAAAATAATATTTTCCTCAGCAAAGGTGATTTTCCTCCTGTGACGCCTGTGGACAACTGAATTGATTTTGCAAGCAAAACAATTTTAGAGTCTATTTATCTTCTCAGGATGATCACCTTCACTAAATCATTTTGTCATCTCTTTGCTGTCGGTTTCTGTAACAGAGAAGATTGTAGGCCTTCATACTTTATTTTTTTTAACATCTTTACTGGAGTATAATTGCTTCACAATGGTGTGTTAGTTTCTGCTTTATAACAAAGTGAATCAGCTATACATACGCATATATCCCCATATCTCCTCCCTCTTGCGTCTCCCTCCCACCCTCCCTATCCCACCCCTCTAGGTGGTCACAAAGCACCGAGCTGATCTCCCTGTGCTATGCGGCTGCTTCCCACTAGCTAGCTATTTTACATTTGGCAGTATATATAAGTCCAAGGCCTTTGAAACAGAAAACTAGATATGGAATAACACAATGGCATCCATGTAACTGGTAGGAGTTAAATGTTTTATTATTTTAACACTCTAGATTGGTTTTCTCCAATAGCTCTCCAAAAATTATTTTATAGATAAAATTTAGTAAAAGTGAGAGTTACTATAAAATAGCTATATTGAAGACTCAGTTTTTTCACATTTCTTTTTCTTCCCTTTGGAACGTTGAAAAAGAGGCCTAAGACATGAATTTCACTTCTTCATTATAAAATCAATGCATATACTGGTTAAAAAAGAAACAACATAAAAAAGTCTAGAAGAATTTAAGATGAAAAGTAAGTCTTCCCCTACCTTTATCCCCAGATATAATCTGTATATAGAGTTTTATGTGTGTAAGTATCTAGGTATATACATAAATAAAATCCTATTACCCAGCTTCTTCCATATAATATATTTTGGAGATCTTTTTATACCAACACTTATAAATCTACCTCGTGTTTAAGTGGCCACACATCACAAATATTTCTGCATCTATCATAAATTATTTACCCAGTCCCTGACTGATTTTTTTCAGAAATTTTAGCAAATAACAATTACAAACTATGCTTCATAGAACAGCCTTTAAAATCTATCTTTATATTTTTGCATGGGTAAAACCGCATGATATAGATGAGCAGTGGAATTGTTGGGCCAAATGGTAAGAGGGGCAAGAGAGAGGATGCAAAGCTTTCCAGTTGACATGTTTGCAAGTCCAGTTGACAAGCAGACGCTGAGTCCTTGGTATATCTTCCCCAATCTTTCTGGGAGACTGATGGAACTAAAAATCAGTACAACATAGATTATGATCACATGAATCTTGCCACTTTAAATTCTCTACCATTTCTTCGGGGTTTCTGTTAGTTAGTTTGTTCGTTTTAGCTTTTCCCCATTTCCCCTCTTCTTACCTTCTCCCTATTGAAGTAGAGGGGAATAGCTTGGATAATATCATAATGATGGGAGAGGCCTCTAATCCACGTTTTGACCTCCTGAGCCTCCCTGACGCCACTGAGGTGTGGCTAGTCTGGTTTTGTCTCTGGACTTTCTTCCCTGATACCTGATAAGGTTGGCTGACCTGTACCAGGTTTTGAGCGTTTGCAGATCCACTGCTGACAACCACCACGGACTTTACCATTGCCTCTGGTCATGAATTCCCTATACTTTACAGCCTTCCTGTACTAACCCCAGATTTCTTCAGTCCACTTGTCCTCTAAAGCAATTCTATGCTTCTTGATTAAGGCACAAAGTACTTACTGAACTTCCTACGTGCTATGTCCAGGCTGGGGACAGCTGAGAGCACCATCTCAGGCTCATGCACATCAACACCAAGGCTGCTCTACAGCTCCTGGGCTACGCTGCACGTGGCAGGAGGTAAAGCCCCAACCTGCATAAACTCGGGTCCTCCATCCACCTAGTATCTTTGGTTCTTTGGGGCAAGTAAGTGGCCATAGGAATTCTATTGCCATTCTCAGGGTCCCAGGTTGTATCAGAACCTAATCTAATCCCCTTCTGATTTTCTCTATTTTCATCTACTTCTTTTACTTTATTTCCTTTCACAGTTTGGGAAAGCTTTTGCCATCATATACCACCTCTCTCTGCATTATGGCTTTTTGAAAAACTCTCTGCTCAGATCTCCAGCTTAATTCTAGATACGTAAAGGGAAGATTTTGGAACCTTGTAAATTCTTTATTCTCTTAGTAACACCAGTCTTTCAAGACTATTGACTTGCTATGGACTAAACAAAAGCCTAATTTGTAGCTCAGTGGTTCTTATAGTTTAGAGCCTCTCTGCCCTAATCTGGAAGCAAGGCTTATTACTGGTCAACAGGTGGAGAGCCTCAGAATGTCATGATTGACTGGAAACCAAAATATACGGGGAAAACTTCCTGGAATCTACAATATTCCTTTCCAAAAGGTCCAATACCAACACCTTTGGCATCAAGTGTCAGGAAACACATACTCCAGAATGTGAAGCAAGGGGCTAGAAGACAGTTAGCTAAGCAGGCTGCCTGAAAGATCATCGAAGTCTGCAATAATGGGGGACAATCCTGCTGCCCTTCTTGGCTTGCCCACCAGGGTGTTTTTTCTTAGTCAAGCAACACTCACGGAACACCCTTCAAGTATTTTATGTTGATGCTTCTTTAATTTTATGGGCTCCATAAAGTTCAAGTTGGTTTACAGAGTGGCTGCCCATGATTATATTCTTTACCCACAGCCAGGCCCCTGGGCACTGGGAATATATTTTCTCCCCCTGCCCTAGAGAAATGGTAGGAGCAGGTATAGCCCAGGGGCCTATCTAGGTCCCTGGATACACATTTCAGTAAGTTTGAGTTTAAACATTTTTGTATGATAATTGCCCAGAAGTGGCAATTATATGGATAGAGGTTTGATAGGGGACCAGAAAGAGTCTTCGACAATATCTTTTATTATTTTCACATTTTATTTGTTATTATTAAAGAGCACTGGGCTTCCCTGGTGGCGCAGTTGTTGAGAGTCCGCCTGCCAATGCAGGGGACACGGGTTCGCGCCCCGGTCCGGGAAGATCCCACATGCCGCAGAGCGGCTGGGCCCGTGAGCCATGGCCACTGAGCCTGCGTGTCCGGAGCCTGTGCTCCGCAAGGGGAGAGGCCACAACAGTGAGAGGCCTGCGTATCGCAAAAAAAAAAAAAAAAGAAAAAAAAAAAAGAGCACTAAGCCTCAGGCAAATACAGAAGTTCAGAAAGAGCCACAAACGCTATCAAGAATGCAAAAGAACACAAAGACCCCAAAAATGAACCAAAACTGTACCTGACTCTCAGAGTACCCCTCCTCCTACCTACCTACCCTACCTACGCTATTCCCATATCAGTTAACAATATTTTCTTAACAGCAAAAAGAGTTCTTTTGTCAGACTATCTCCATCTTATCTTAGCAGGTGAATAAATCATCAGGAAATCTCCATCTCAGTAGCCATATGAGAGAGAAGAAAATCACATGAACTCAAGAGCAGGGAACAAAAATATATGTAAACCTTTCAATCTGTAACACCAAGATTAGACCCTAACACACAGTTTCTTTTTTTCTTGCTCCCTCTCTTCCTCCCTCCCTCACTGACCTTCCCTTTCTTCTCTCCCTTCCTCCTTCCCTTCCTTCAGTTCTTTTTCTTTTTTTTCCTTTCCTTTGTCTATCTTTTTTTTTTGCTCTTCCCTTCTATCTTTGTGTCTTTCCTTCATTCTTTTTATTTATCTTACTTTCCCTCCTTCTTTTGTCATTCAACAAACATTTGAGTGCCTACTATGTAACAGGCACTATGCTTAACACTAGCTATAAAAAAAATAAGAGTTTAGAAAGGGGCCTTGCCTTTTCAAGTTTACAATCTAGTAAGTGGGGCTCACTGCATGCTGATAAAGTAAATAAACTTTTCCTTCACCTTATGGCTCTTTGTATTCCTAAATAGAATGGTTAGGAAAATCATCAGCGCTAAACAGCTCTAAAGAAGACTACTTCCAGGGCAGGAGACACTGACTATAAAGTCCTGTAGGGCCACAGCAATATCCTTTTGGACCCACCTCCTAGAGAAACGGAAATAAAAACAAAAATAAACAAATGGGACCTAATGAAACTTCAAAGCTTTTGCACAGTAAAGGAAACCATAAACAAGACCAAAAGACAACCCCCTCAGAATGGGAGAAAATATTTGTAAATGAAGCAACTGACAAAGGATTAATCTCCAAAATTTACAAGCAGCTCATGCAGCTAAATAACAAAAAAAAAATAAAACAACCCAATCCAAAAATGGGCAGAAGACCTAAATACACGTTTCTCCAAAGAAGATACACAGACTGCCGACAAACACATGAAAGAATACTCAACGTCATTCATCATGAGAGAAATGCAAATCAAAACTACAATGAGATATCATCTCACACCAGTCAGAATGGCCATCATCAAAAAATCTAGAAACAATAAATGCTGGAGAGGGTGTGGAGAAAAGGGAACACTCTTGCACTGTTGGTGGGAATGTGAATTGGTACAGCCACTATGGAGAACAGTTTGGAGGTTCCTTAAAATACTACAAATAGAACTACCATATGACCCAGCAATCCCACTACTAGGCATATACCCTGAGGAAACCAGAATTCAAAAAGAGTCATGTACCAAAATGTTCATTGCAGCTCTATTTACAATAGCCCGGAGATGGAAACAACCTAAGTGCCCATCATCAGATGAATGGATAAAGAAGATGTGGCACATATATACAATGGAATATTACTCAGCCATAAAAAGAAACGAAATTGAGCTATTTGTAATGAGGTGGATGGACCTAGAGTCTGTCATACAGAGTGAAGCAAATCAGAAAGAGAAAGACAAATACCGTATGCTAACACATATATATGGAATATAAGGAAAAAAATGTCATGAAGAACCTAGAGGTAAGACAGGAATAAAGACACAGACCTACTAGAGAATGGACTTGAGGATATGGGGAGGGGGAAGGGTGAGCTGTGACAAAGCGAGAGAGATGCATGGACATATATACACTACCAAACGTAAAATAGATAGCTAGTGGGAAGCAGCCGCATAGCACAGGTAGACCAGCTCGGTGCTTTGTGACCGCCTGGAGGGGTGGGAGGGAGGGAGACGCAAGAGGGAAGAGATATGGGAACATATGTATATGTGTAACTGATTCACTTTGTTATAAAGCAGAAACTAACACACCACTGTAAAGCAATTATACGCCAATAAAGATGTAAAAAAATAAAAATTAAAATAAATAATTGAGTGAAGCAGCTCATGTCCAAAAACAGAAAGGTGTAGGGTCTGTAGCAAACTGGAAGCACATGGCCCATCTGAATCGGGCCAGTGCTACTCAGCTCTCACTGATGGTTTTCATGCAGCAGTGTAGCCCTGTACTGTTACATCTCTGACTTTTTCAAGAGGAAGTACAAATATCCATAGTAGCATAATTATCTCATTTTTAAAACACCAAGTCGCCCAAGCAGGTAATATCTGAAAGCAAGATGCAACCAGGGAATTAACAGCTTATGGACCCCTCTTCTAATTATTCATTACCCTCAGCTTGTCTTAACAGGGAAGCCATCCTATCAGATGTATGGCAAAAGCCAGCCCAACCCAAGTTTCAGTCTTGGCCTTTTAGAACCCAACACTTGTGACTTCCATTAGTCCATATATCTTGTAGATTCTTAGAGTAAAAATGAATGACAAGGAAATACTGCATGAATAGAATTCTATAAAAGTATGTTCTTCTTTTAAGTCGTCTTTAGGTCTAGTAGAAAAGGACAAGTATTGAGAAGTAAGGCCCTGGGTAGTTAGCAGGGTTGATTTCTAGGTTTGCACTGGAGTTACTGAAAAGTCTAGAAATTCTTTCTAGCTAGTCTAATGCACACCCTAGCTTGACCATCTGGCCCTCCCTTTCAGCTTGCGTATTCATTTGAGGGTAATGAATACTGAGATGATGACTTCCTCTGCCAAACCAGATGGAGGCTTGTGACCAAGCCTCTTGGTCACATCACAAGAATATATATATAGTATCTTTGACAGGTTATACCTGTGATTATCAAACTGTTCTTCTAGGTCTGTCTTCCAGCTAAATATGCGGGTCACAAAAAAGTTCTGGCTACCCTCTGGAGCAGCATTTTCTAAAATGTGTTCTATGGAATTCTAGACCCAAGATACTCTATAGAAAAATAGAGGGGGAGGGAACTCCATATTCATATATATTTAGGAAATACAGTAAGATATACCATACACACAGTACACCATAAATATATACACACAAACACATAATGCAAATTTTTTGGAAACTCCTCAAAAAAATTGGCACATCAAAAGGTCTAAGAAGTTATAAATATAAAATCTTGATGAACTTTTGAACTTTAACTCAGTGTTTTTCAAATTGATACAACAAGGAATGCTTTCTTGTGTAATACCCATTCACATACCATCAGAACACACTTTAGACATTGTTGATTGGAACTAACAATATGATTTCCCACAAAGGGGAAGTCATATTTAACAAAAAATAACATACATCTTCATTTATGTCAAAAAGCTTTTTGAATGGGTTTATGTTTCTGCATTTTCTTTACTGAACTGATCCAGTTTAAGACATAGTCTAGTGTGGGACCCCAGCAATGTCATCATCAAAGCAATTTATATAGCAATGTACACATTACATAGCATTTTCACAAACAGTTCTTCATTAAACCTTTGGGACAAACCTCTCAGGCAAATATCTCCTGTGCTTTGTTTGTTCATCTCAAAATAGGGAAAACAAATGGCCTGCCTAAAGTCATCAGCTGATGTGAGATTGCAATTCTTCTGGCTCCTGGTACACAGCTGCTGCAAAACTCTCATTCAACTCTGTAATTCCTGATGGCTCAGAGTTTCAACTGCTCTTCCAAACTTCGGGGCTTGCGACCATAAGCATTTTCTATGTTGATAATGACAGTAATTAGAGGCATTTTGGCTCATGCTTAGAAAAGAGGCAGGCCCATCAGAACTTTGTGATGAGTGTGAATTAGAAAGGCAAAGCAACATAATTCACTGTAGAACTCCTTCACTCATGTGTAAAGAGCAAAGCTATCCATCAGTTCAAACATTTGTACATGGAAGTTACTGTAACAGACAGGTTAGGAAGATGAGTAAGACATATTCCCCCCCTTCAAACAACTGGTTAAGAAAAGCAACCAACAGCTTTAAGACAAGGTGCATGATCATCTTCCAAAGGAGAAATTCAAAGGAGAGAAAAAAATGAGGCAGCCCAAGCAAGGAAGCTGAGAACTGAGAAAAAGCCACTAAATTTCAAACCTGAAGATGTCTGACCAGTGTCCTTAGAGAGAGCAGATTGCTGTGGAAGTAGGTCATAAAGGGTTAATTCATAAGTGGTTACACCTGAGAACACGCACCTCCAGTCTAACCTAAGTTTAGAATTTATTGTCAGAAATCGCAGAGCTTTGGATAAACCTCATTAGCTACAACACTGCAATGTGTTAAAAAAAAAAAAAGCTTTCATAGCGTCCTTCTTTTCAACCTTGAAGAGAGCAGAAATGCTGTATTTTTCCACAGGCATAAATGAGTTTGCCTCTGCTACTTCTGAGCAGGAACTAAAGGATGCTCTCAAAACGCCTCAGCTTCTCCCTAAGACATACGGGCTTCCAATGGCTGAACACAAACAGCCCAGTTCTGTATGTTAACCAGGCCAGGATGAAGGGAAGTCCCATAACGCCCTAGCTGCAGGTATTCTCTATCTGGCCTGACAGCTGGAAGCATGTACAGCTCTGATGTGCTGGAACCAGGAAGCTCCAAGGGCAGCCTTGAGGGATGCAGGGAAGGCGTGAATCCAGTACTCTCTGCACTTGTTCTGTCTTTGAACCTGACTCATTGCTGGCCTTAGATGTCCTCACCAAGGGAAATAGTAATGACAGTGGCAACAGACTATGTTTTCCATACGCCACACAAAGCTTAAGTGTCTTGCTATTACATCTGAGTGTATTACTATTCACGTAAACCCCCGTAAACTATTCACGGGCTCCTTGGGATGCTCCGTCTCCTCCTGTCTAGTCCATATTCCTACTGACCCTTTTGAGGTCCTCCTCAAACTAGTCTTTTTCTTTTGGGAGGTCATTCTGACTGTTGCAGCCCACGAACAAACTTTCCCAGTTACACACTGCTGTGATCGTTTTCCAAATATTTCAGATACGACCTCTGCCTTGTCATTAAAATCCAAGTAATTGGATCCAATGATCCAATCCAAATAACGGGACAGCTATGTAACTGAAAGGCTTATGTGCTAAGCACTGTACCAAGTTCTAAGAACTGCCCTACGTGATTGAAATTAGTCTCTCTCTTTTACAGATGAGGAAACTAAAGCTCAGAGGTTCCCAAAGTCATGCAGCACAAAAATTATAAAGTCAGGACTTGATGCTAACTCTGTCGTAAAGCCCTTGCTTCGTCCAACTGCCCCACTGACTTTCACATTGGAAGTTACAAACTACGTTATATGTGCTATGGCTTTGTGTATCTTAGGCTTAGATATACTATTCCATTTCTCCAAAGGTTAGAGGGTAAAAATACTTTGTCAACCAAGAAAGTGAAATATCACCTGTTGAACCATGAAGGACAAATTGCAACAAATAAAAACTCTTCAAAACATAAAGCCACCTAACAAAAATGTCTGATCAATAGTGGCAAGGGTTCTATATGCTAATGAAACCAAGGGCTACATAAAAAATAAGTCTTCCTTTGTTCTATGATACCTCTTCAGTATTGAAGAGTATCGAAGAGACGTAGCATCTTCCAGGCACGTCAGCCTTAGTGGTAACAATAAAAACTGGGGCTTGCTGAAACATCTCTACTATTCCTAGAACTTGAAGCCATCCTGACATTTCATTTCTAGTTTCTCTGACCTTTTATTGTCTACTCTTTGCCAGGTAGTGTTACGCAAAGGTGATGCTGTGTATTCCTGAGTACACTGTCTAATGGGGGAGATATTTTAGGGAACATTTGCAATAGAGTATGGTGAGTATATCAGACATATAATAAAGAACACTGATGACACAAAGGAAGGAGTAATCAACTCTGCTTAAATGAGACAAAGAAAGCTTTTGCTGAGTTGCTTGAGTTGGGCTTTAAAGAATCAAAGGACCACCAGAAGTTGCCAAGAGTATTCAAGACAGAGGAATAATATTGGAAACACACCATGGCTTGAAAAATCAGAGCATTCCTTTCCTCTACAATATAAGAGGCATGAGATAGAATGGTGAGGAATGAGGAAAAGAGGTAGGCAGGGCTATGCTGGCTTCCATAAGGCTCCTAGGAAACACTTCTTAATCTGACTTGAAAAATTCATTAAAGAGCTAAAAAGAGGTTTGCTTGTTACTATAGTATACTTTCCAGAGAGGCCATATATTGAAAACGCTGATGGAAACACAGATTGTTCAATTAGATGTGCTTAGGAGAAAGGCAGGTCTCAGCCATTCTTAGAGCACAGGCACAGGTGCGTATTTAGGCCAGAGAGTGTGAAGAGCTGGGAAAGCTGTAGATGCCAACACCCCGGAATACAAACATGACTCTACGGGGTTAGGAAAAGAAACTGAGCCTCGAGTTTGTAATTTCTGGCTACAGGTCCAACCAAGCAGCTGAACACCATCCATCTCACATTCTTTCATTAATTCAACAAACATCTGTTGAGTTCCTACCACGTGCAAGGCCCTGTTTAAATGCTGGTAATTAAAAAAAAATGAACAGAGCAATTTCCAGGCTTCATGGAATATTCATTCTAGTGGAAAGAGACAAAACAATACACAGAGAAACAAGTATATCAGAGGATGATAAATGCTATGAAGAAAAATAGAACAGGTTAAGGAGTCCAGGAAGTATGGGAGTGAGTGGAAGAGGAATACTATTTACGTAGAATGGTCAGAAAAGACCTAACAGGTGGTGTTTGAACCGAGACCTGAAGGAAGTAAAGGAATGAGCTGTGAAGCTCTCTGGAGGAAGAGCATCGTGTTTGGAATGGTAGGGAATCAGTTAGGACGGCTGTGTAGCCCAAGAGGATTGGTGAAGACAGAGAGACAGACGGAGAGAGAAGGATAAAGATGAAATCAAAGGCGACAGGATAGCAGCAAGTAGGGCCTCGGAGGAAGGGTGACTGTAAACCGGGTCAGCTTACATTTATATATGGCTGTTGTCTGGACATAATTATTAATAGCATCTTCTTTCTTTCCCAAAATAGTCCCACTTGGGATAACAAATTATATGGTCACCCTGCTCACAGGTGATTTTAAGAGTGCTGGCTCTGACTCTGAATAAGATGGGAAGCCCTTAGAGGATTTTAAGCAGAGGGATACCATGATCGAACTTACACTTCAAAAGAATCACTCACTCCAGCTTCAGGGATGAGATGCAAGGGTTAAAGCAAAGAGATCCTGTGGGGAGGCTATTGAAATCATCCAGGCAAGAGAAGAGATGGTGTGAGCCAGGGCATAAGTGGTAAAGATAGCAAGGAGTAGCAGATTCTGGTTATCTTTTGTTTCGTTTCGTTTTGTTTTGTTTTGCAGTACGCGGGCCTCTCACTGTTGTGGCCTCTCCCGTTGCGGAGCACGGGCTCCAGACGCGCAGGCTCAGTGGCCATGGCTCACGGGCCCAGCCGCTCCGCGGCATGTGGGATCCTCCTAGACCGGGGCACGAACCCGTGTCCCCTGCATCGGCAGGCAGACTCCCAACGACTGCGCCACCAGGGAAGCCCCTCTGGTTATATTTTGAAGGGTGAACTGATAGGAGTTGCTGAGGGATTCGTTATGCGGGCCTCTCACTGTTGTGGCCTCTCCCATTTGCGGAGCACAGGCTCCGGACGCGCAGGCTCAGCGGCCATGGCTCACGGGCCCAGCCGCTCCGCGGCATGTGGGATCTTCCCGAAACGGGGCACGAACCCGCGTCCCCTGCATCGGCAGGCGGACTCTCAAGCACTGCGCCACCAGGGAAGCCCCTCTGGTTATATTTTGAAGGGTGAACTGATAGGAGTTGCTGAGGGATTGGAAGTAGGATGTGAAAGAATGAGAGAGGCTCAGCTATGCTCTGCATGTCTCTGTGTGTTCTTGGTGCTTATGTACGGCCTTTTTGCCTAAGGAAAACGATAATTGTTTGATTTTTGTTGTTGTTAAGTATTTTCAAATTTGTAAAAAAAATTTCAAGGTCAGAAACAAAGAACATCTATAAACCCTTCACTGTTTTTCCCCAAGAATGATTCCAAGGTTTGGCGACTGAGTACTTGGATGTTCCTTACCTATTTGTCTTGCAGAAGTAGACAGTCCTTAAGACCTAGGGGAAAGTTTCGCCAAGTTTGAAATCTCACAAAAAGCTAGCAATGCTTTTTGACTCCCTTGTTCCACACCTAAGAACCTCCTCTCAATGCAGAATGGTGTAATACAAGTAAAAACATATGTTTGTAGGAATCCTAACAGTATTGTCTAGAAGACAAGAAAATGTAAATAATGGAAAAGTTAACCCTTAGAGACAGACTTTTATAAATTATGGCATAGTAACAAGATGCAAGAAAGCAGGCCTTCAAAACTAAAACTACATAGAAACATGGACAATTATAAATATGATAGGTTAAAATGGCATACCTACAGAGGAAAATGTATACTGATTGCAATACTGTAAAAATATTTATACATATGACAGCCAATATGAAAACAAATTATTCACGGTGTTAAGACAGTAGACTAATGAGTTACCAGATTTTTAAAAAATTGTTAATTCTTGTTTTATTCTTTTCAATAACAACAGAAAGAGGAAGTATTTGACTCAGGAAAAGACTTCCTACTTTGATTCAGTAAGCCAGTTTCCTACCTTTTCCTCTTTTTTTTTTTGCAGTACACGGGCCTCTCACTGTTGTGGCCTCCCCCCTTGCGGAGCACAGGCTCCGGACGTGCAGGCTCAGCGGCCATGGCTCACGGGCCCAGCCGCTCCGCGGCATGTGGGATCCTCCCGGACCGGGGCACGAACCCGTGTCCCCTGCATCGGCAGGCGGACTCTCAACCACTGCGCCACCAGGGAAGCCCCCCTGTTTCTCTTTTTTAAAAATTCTCTTTTCCTCACTATCTCCTGGCCATCCCAATCCGCAGAATGAGAATAAAGAAACAGCAAAGGGAAGAGAGGGATAGGACACAAAGGAGAAGCACCAGGAACCACTGATTTCTCCCTTGAAATGGGTCTCACATTCCACCAGCTGCACATTGCCTCCATTCCATTCTGCCGCTCCCATCCAGTCAGGACCCTCCACCCCCTGGACTCTGATAAAACCACCTAGGAAGTCTCTTCCTTCTACCCCTGTGACTGCCTGCTCACGATTCTTCCACAGCACGCCAGCCAAAGTACTTCTTAAAGCATATATCAGATTACATCACTACTCTTGTTCTAACTGTCCTTTATCTCGGTAGTTCCCCTTTCCAAATCCTTAGCAGGGCCTAGAACAGCAGTTCTCTGGGCATCCCTGAGACCAGTTCAGGGGATTCATGAGGTCAAAAATATTTTGATAATAACACTAAGCCATTATTTGACTTTTTTACACTTGTTTTCTCATGAATGTACCAATTGAATGCAAGATACATGAATCCAGCTGTCTTTTATTAAGCCAGGTATTAAAGAGATTTGCAATTCCGTACCAGCCTGTAATAGCTCCCTATTTCCTATCACAACAAATTTTGAATATTTGGCATGATCTGACTCACTCTTCTCGTCCAACTATACATTTCTTCATATTCCTTACACATACCCTTTCCTCTATTCGGGTCAGCATCTTCAATTTCTCCGAAACAGCTATGTTCTTCACCATCTCTACACTCTAGTTCCCATAGTACCCTTTCCCAAGATTTCTTATCACTTGCCCAAAATCCACCCAACCTTCAATGCCCAACTAATGTCATCTCTTCTACTGGGCCACAAAGGATACTCCAAGCATTCATGATGTCCCTTTACTCTATGCCATACAACTTGGCCCAAGAATTGGAAGTCAGTTTCATCTCAAGCACGAAATCCAATCATTTGTTAGTGTTTGTCTGAAACATGGTGTTGAGAAAGATGCTGAGTCCTAAAAGGGAAAGGAATGCCATGATTGATTAGCCGTATCAGCCAGTGGGCCCTGGCAGAGGGAGAAAGATCTACTTAGCATTTACTAATGGGTTCCTGGGCATCGGTTCCATATAATCTCTGCGTGTAGCTAATATAGCCCAATATTCCTATCACCCAGTCTTTCCTTAGTAAAGAAACATGGAGTAACTTGAATCCTGAAGGTAGGAAAAGTTTTGATTAGCTCCTCCAGTCTCCTACTAACTTCAAGTCAGGGCCCAGCAGAACCCTCTGACCTGGCTTCATCCATCCACTTTTCAGCTCCCTCCTCCCGACCTAAAGGGAGAAATAGCTGTAGGTAGCAGGTTTGGGGTATCTCACTTTTCTTTACCCTCAAGGCTGCATGGCAGAAATATTGATTCCAGCTCTCCGGGCAAGTTTATTTGCCCCTTTTATCCCTAACACATTTTTGTCCACTCATTACCAAAATCATCTAAATGGTACATTTCCTAACACTGGAGTGTGTCTCTCAACACGGCCTCCACCACAACACACTGTGCCCAGGACAGAACTAAGGTCAAAGCAGGTGCTTAGTATGGCTTAAATGAAAAAGAGGGGAAGCAGGCAACTACCTTATGATTTTGAAGCTTAAGGGGCATTTTGTCATGACACAAAGGAAAGCACAATGATTCTGGGATATTCCGTATCCACAATCAATTTCACTTGCCATGTTTACAACACCTCTCTCTCCACTTTGAACGGAATTCCATCCAGATTTCTAATAGCAACAATCACTTTAGTATAGAGATCTCATCAGAGGTAAAAGCAAGAAAAATTAATATACGTCAAGGGGCAAAATATCGGGGAAAGTTCTACATACCATCAGTGGACAGCTCAGTTAAAGCTGAAGCTTGGGGCTTCCCTGGTGGCGCAGTGGTTGAGAATCTGCCTGCCAATGCACGGGACACGGGTTCGAGCCCTCATCTGGGAAGATCCCACATGCCGCGGAGCAACTAGCCCTGTGAGCCACAATTACCGAGCCTGCGCGTCTGGAACCTGTGCTCCGCAACAAGAGAGGCCGCGATAGTGAGAGGTCGGCGCACCGCGATGAAGAGTGGCCCCCGCTTGCCGAAACTAGAGAAAGCCCTCGCACAGAAACAAAGACCCAACACAGCCATAAATAAATAAATAAATAAAAATTGAAGAAAAAAAAAATTAAAAAAAAAAAAAAGCTGAAGCTTGGTGTCAACCTGATTTTCTTTCTTTTATCAGGAAAATGCAATATTCTGGTCTAACTCCCGTAAGCTAGCTTTAGGATGCTGAACACCCCCTTATCCTCTCTGGATTCCAGCTCGCTCATCTGTGAAACGCAGGGGCTGGAGGGAGAGATGGGTTTAACATTTCTTCCAGCTTTAAAGTTCATGATCCGTCATCTAAATTGATGTTTTAAGTATTGAATCTGCAAAATGAAATTATTTCGATTAATATCTAATACAGAACGTGTTCTGTGATAAAGGACCTGCTTGGATTTTAAACATTTGGAGGAAGCATTTGGCTGTTTTAGAGCGTGTACTTTAATCAGCTTATCTACCTACACTTTTGGAAAACACTTTATATTTGGAGAAGTGGGGAGACTGGATTTGATCACAATCCCAACTGCCACTCCATGTATTCTTTGCCAGTGCAGAGTGACTTTTTACAACTTTACTGTCTGCTCATTCCAAACGCAATTTCAAAACCAGCAAAGGCAGAGCTGCCACTGCAGTTGGAGATATTCTTTATCAAATGATACAAACTTAAATGTCCCTTCCTGGTTCTTCATTTGCTCGTGTCATTATCTCTACTTTCTGCCTCTGTCTCCTTCAACTGCTGTAATCAAACCAGCCTGCATGACTGCCTCATTCTCTATCCAAATACTTCTCCACCTAAGATCCTTTCCTGAGAATTCAGGAGTCATGACCTCTCCCTATGGTAACAGGCTGCTTCTCTAAATGAAATAAAACTGGGATCCTACAGCTTTCTCTTTAGAAGGATAAGCCAAACTTATTACACTTTCTTTGTCCTATAGCAGTTTCTTATGCCTGAAACAACTGTTCCCCCAACTCTTGACAAAGCTAAATTACTTTTTTTTTTATTTATTTATTTTATTTATTTATTTTTTTGCGGTACGCGAGCCTATCACTGTCGTGGCCTCTCCCGTTGCGGAGCACAGGCTCTGGACACGCAGGCTCAGCGGCCATGGCTCACGGGCCCAGCCACTCCATGGCATGTGGGATCTTCCCGGACCGGGGCACGAACCCGTGTCCCCTGCATCGGCAGGCGGACTCTCAACCACTGCGCCACCAGGGAAGCCCTAAATTACTCTTATCCCTACATTTCAACCCACATGTTACTATCTTCATGAGGCCTTTGCTAATCCCCACCCTTCCAACAACTGCCATTCTCCCATTATCTCCTTATATGCTTCCAAAATAACTTTAGTAATTACTTCATGCTTGAAATGACTTTTTCAGTCTCTATAACCTGCCCTAGAATATAACTGAATGAGGTCAGGGACTGTGTTTATCTTATTCATCAGCTCATCAGTATCCTGAGAATACGGAACTATGCCAGGAATGTTCTAGAATGAATGGAAGGCAGAAAGGAGAGAAAGAGAGTGAAAAAGATAGGGAATGAGTGGGCCTGGCTCTGTCTTAGAGTGTTACCTTCCCCTTGAGCTCTCTGTCTTTTATCATTGCCACTGCCACTGCCACCACCATGATGCTTCTAGCAATAGAAGGCAGGATGGTATTGTGTGGAAAGTCCTAGGTTTAAATTCAAGTTCTGCTATTTACTAACTCTAGGATTTGAGCAAGTTACCTAGCCTGGCTAAACATGATTCTTTGTCTAGAATATTCTTTGCAGGGTTACTGTGAGGACAAAATGAGATGTCTAAAAAAGTACATGATGGTTGCTCAATAAATATTAATTATTTTCTATCTCTGCTCTCCCCCAGCCCCCACCCCAAGTGTGCTACTGTTCCTTTAACACTTTGGCTCAAGTGTGGACAAAAACATCTCCCCTCATTTTCCTTAGCACATCTGAGACAGACTGACACTTTACTAATTGCTAAGGGAAAAACAAAAGGTAATTAAATACAGAGCAGTGGCAGTATAAAGCAGCCTGGCTTCCCCAGAACAAGGTTTAGTTTCCATCATAGTTATTTATTTTTCAGACTCAAAGGCCCTATTATATTCCGAATGGGGTCCTAAAGAGAAAGAGAATTCTACAGAGCAAACTCTTTTATTCATTCATCTCTTCATTCATTCAGTAAAAATTGGTTGTGTCCTAGTTAGCATGGAATTGGTGCAAACCACCTGGCCTCTGGGCCATACAGCATTGTAGATAGACGGCAAAACCTTAGCTCAGAGAGAGAAAACGAACAGCAGAAACTAATAGCAATACAAGGAAATGAGGGTAAAAGTGTGGTCCTCAAGCTAGGAAGGTAGAGTTGCCAGGTTTTAAGGGGGAAAAAATCAGGATACCCGGTTAAATTGTGAAAAACAGCCCTGTCATATTCTTGCAATTTTGGGGGGAAAAAAGCTCAAATCAGGATGCTCAGGATGTCCTAACAAAGTCAATATATGTTGCAAGTCAAAAAATAGACATGTCTTGTCAATATAGGATGCCTGGCAAACTTGCCCCAAGGGGAAGGGCCCATAATTAAAGGCCAAGGTCTACCCATTAACATGACATTTGAGAAGAGCTTGGATGAAGGGAGGAGCCTTCAATCACTGGCAGACATGCTGCATGCAGAGGGACTAGGGACAGATCACGTGGAGGACTGGAGGGGCTGGAGCACAGTGAGGAAGGGTGGTACTAGGTCCCAGACTTGGAGCTGGCAGGGCCAAAACAGAACATCAGCAGGATGGGAAAGAAGGGAAACCTGCAGGACCAAGAAGGGGCTCAGGGAACAGCTCAGTTACCCCCTGAAAAGGGGTGGTACTCAAAGTATTTAGCAGCTGGGAAGCAGGCACCAGAGCAATCAGAAAGGGTGCATCCTGGACTCCCTCTGCCATGCCAGGCATTAACTCTTCAGTTGTTGGACCATAAGGAGGTCCAGGAGGTCCTGGAGAGGGTCTAAGATGGCCAGGGTGCCGGTGGGAGGGGTGTCATCATTCAGGGGGCTAAGAGCAGAACTATTTACTCCTGGGGAGAAAAAGTATTTCAGTATTTTAACAGCTAGCATAGCTGTTCCACTGTGTCCCACAGAATGGCAGACCTGCCCCAATTAGTTCTCAGAAGGGGCAACGTACCCACGAGGCTAAGGAAAAGGCTCTGGCACTTATTCTGAGCCCTGATGGTTGTAGCCTGGTCCTTCTGACTATTAAACATCTGTAGAGGACGGTTGAGCTGACTTTGTGACAGGCATCTGGTATTTTTTGGAGCTAGGGGAGAGGGTGGGATAGAGACCAGACCAAGCACACATTATACCTGTACCATCTATCTCACGTCGATCTCTCCATTTGATGAGGATGAAAGCAACATCTCCTGGACTAGAAGCTCCAGGAGGAAAGAGACTAAGATAAGTAAACACTACGATAATATCAGGTAAATTGGGGTAATAACATCAGTGTGGAAGAGTTTAAGCAATTTGAAGGTCATTTGTTTACTCATCATGCATTTATTTTTAGCACCTACCATGTGACGCACACTGTGCTTTACCCTAGGATAATAATAATTAAACGTATTTTTAAAGTATTTTATTTAAATATTAAAATACTACTATACTAAAATACTAATACTAAAATACAAAAAAAGTATTTTATTTTTTAAAATGCAGTTGATATAAAACAGAAATACTGATTTTTGAATCCCACTCAAAATATTGACTATATATATATATATATATATATATATATATATATACACATAATACATATATGCTAAAAAATAAACTGCTAAAAAAACAAACAAAC